>NW_015505196.1:3680504-3686405 GCF_001515645.1 Sinocyclocheilus grahami | reverse complement strand
CTGGACACATCTGAATATTTGGGTTGAACTGTTCTGGAATAGTGTTGTAAATACAACTTAACCACTGATTTCTAGTCATGTCCTCTTTTGGAAGACCAAACAAAGTAGTTTTGCTTTCACAACGAAACACACGGCGGGCTAGAGTGAGCGGAGGCGGGCTCGCTTGAGAATGGCGCGGCCGGTGGTTTCGATGAAGGACCGTCCGGCGGGCTTGCGGCAACCACATGTGACGACCCTGGGCTGGACTCTGCTTCGTCCACGGTGAAAGCCGATCCGGTGATCCACAGCGCGAAGTTGATGTATTTCCTCAGTGACCAGCACGGATCAGCTCCAGGCATGAGGAAGCGGATATCGTCCTCTTTTGGAAGGCCAAACAAAGTAGTTTCGCTTTCACAACGAAACACACAGCGCCTTCACGACATGGCGGCAGCGACAACAACAATACTACAGCGAGAATAAAAGTTACGCCTTCTTTCTCTGTGTGAACATTTGGGCAGCGTACTCTTCCCACATCGTGACGTAGACATGTGGGGGCGTGTTAGAACGAGCCGTTTTAGTTAGGCGTGGTTGACTCTTAACTTTTATAAAGAATGTCTCTTTGGATTTGAGACTTTAGTCTTTGCAACTTTACAGATCTTCTTTATGCACCAAGAGCTTGTAACACTCCAAAGAGTCGCATCATATGACCCCTTTAAAATTATTAACGCATTTAACGCACTTGCCCCGCCCCAGACCTATGTGGGTGATCTGACATTTCATAGTCAATTGATGACAAATATGAGGCAGGGCAACAACTCACTGAGTGATGGAGCCTAGAGAACGTAGTTAGAAATGTCCCTAAAATTCAAGATATGGGGCAAAAATGCTCATTTTAGTTTTTGACTCATATTTACATCATATTGTTAAAGCTGCAGTCCATAACTTTTGGTGCTGTAGCGGTTAATAAACAGAACTGCGTTCGTCTTGCGGAAGAACATTTTAGCCTGAGCTACTTCTCTCTGTTTATGTCTATGACGAATCAAGCAGGTACTGGGCTACTCCGCAGCGGTACCTACCCGAACCAGTCTAAATAGTCAGAATATAAACATTTATTATAGGTGTACCTAGTGATTCAGCACAAGCCAAAAACACGGTTTGGAAAATGGATTCATGGTGAAATCGCTTAATATATAAAATTTGTACATTTTGAACACAAAATAGTTACGGATTGCAGCTTTAAGCAATATCACACGAGCAATAGGCTAAGTGCAATATCACACGAGTGCAAATGTGATACTGATCTTGTACAACAGTTCAGAAAGTAAGAAGTGTTATTTTAGACACAATGTTGTCTGTTTTGTTCAGTTTTGCCAACAAAAATATAAAGACAAAGCAGAACTGTTTGTCTCCGAGCAACACACAGCGGCATTTCATTTGTTAATGCACATTTTGAACGAATTGGGTGAACCATTTGGCGGGTTGAACCATTGGCCATAGGTGCGTTGGATTTGAAGCGGCACTACACAGAGCTATCGGTGTATGAGAGCGATTCAAAAGCATAAGGAGCCGTCTACTCTCTACAGCTCTTGCGGTACTTTGATGTCACACACCGATCAATCTGATGGTGATGATCCGCTTCAAGTCGAACAAGCCTAATGATTCAATGGACCATTCATAAAGAACCATTTACTTCACTCCTGAATGAATCAGCCATTCGAACGAATCAAATGAATGAATGATGACTTAATCATTTACTAAAAGTTATCATTTACTTAGACATTTACCATCACCTACTGGGAGTTTTAGTTTATTATTTAGAGTACAATTTCATTAAAGAAATAATTAAATATTTCCATAGTAGTAATAATAAAATAAATAAAATAAATTATTAAAGGTATAGTTCACCCACCCAAAAATGACAATTGTGTCATCATTTACTCACCTTCATGGTCCAAAAAAGTATATGTAATAAATTGTAACAAACAAAATATTTCTTGCTGAAGCTACTTTTTGTAATGTCTGTTTGATGCTTTACACAACAATAACTTAAAATTATCTTTTGGGAGTCATTTCTCAGCCAAATTTGATGTTCGATTAATTTGCGATTAATTAGATTAATTAATTGCCACATCATGTAGTTAATTAATTAATTACACATTTTAATCGCTTACCAGCCCTAATATATATATATGGTAAGTGGGTCGCAGCTTGATGACCATAGGAAAACGTGGGTCCCAAGGCCAAACCAGTTGAGAACCACTGATCTAACCTATTCAAGGAAAAGGAAAAATGCTACTGATGATATTTGCACCAATTAGGCTATTACAGTAAAACTGTGTAAAGCCACACAGATCACTTTAACTTTATGGATGGATTGGCAGTCTGATGGCTGTAATTATGCAAACTATCCTCTCTGAACAGAGAACAGGCAATAACACCTTAAGCAAAGAGACAGAGAAAGAGAGAAACTGTTCATCTTTTATTCATTGCATCATGCCGGCTAACAGAATGTCTCAGTCTCACACAGACCATGAGCTTAAATAAAAAAAGACAACACACTCTGCTTAAAACAGAAATAACAGCAACAGTGCACTTTAGCACACAGACAGTGATCCCATAGTTCATTCAGCACCATTCCATAATTTAAACATATTTACTTGGAAAAGGAAGAAGATAGTATCTGAAAACAGCTATATGTGTTTAAACAGACCCAGCATTATATAGAAAAGCAGATAATTTCTTAACAACAGCAAACCTCCATGCATGCCTGTAGAAAACTGAGCAGGAGTCCAGAGTTCAATGCTTTAGCATAAAGCTGCTATCTCTTAACAACAGCAAACCTCCATGCATGCCTGTAGAAAATTGAGCAGGAGGCCAGAGTTCAATGCTTTAGCATAAAGCTGCTATCTGTTTACACCCCCTGAGGGAAAGAGTGGATACCTAAGTATTACTCTGATCCGGACGAAAGCTCTGACGCCTTGTCTGGATCACATCCCTCAGGTCTTGCCTACCTCCCTTCGACCCACGATACTTCCTACCCCTACCCGCAGGCGGAGGAGGAGCGCGAGTCGCGACACTAGCCTTCTGTGCTCGTCTCTGATCCTCAAATCGAGACGGGCCAGGACCCCTGGTTTGTTCGGGCTCAGACCTGGACCTTCGTGGAATGAAGGTTTTGAAGGCCGCTGAGCGTGCCTTCGCCTCCCTGAACTTTTCGATGACCGTCTCAACGGATGTACCAAAAAGTTCAGAGGGCGAAACCGGGGCATCGAGAAGAAAACCCCTTTCTTTCTTCCCGATGTCTGCCAGGTTTACCCACAGCTGCCTCTCCGTTACTACCATCGCTGCCATAGATCTGCCCATGGCAGAGGCAGCCTGCTTAGTAGCACGAAGAGCAAGATCCGTGGTGCGGCGTAACTCAGCCATCTCATCAGAAGAAAGGCCCTCGCCTTTATCCAGGTCTTTCAGCAGATCAGCCTGGTATGCTTGAAGCACCGCCATCGTGTGCAGTGAAGCAACAGCCTGACCTGCTGCTGCGTATGCCTTGCCATTCATTTTAGATGTAGCTTGAAGAGGCATGGATGGCAAGGAGGGAGTTTTGAGAGATGATGTCTCTCCCATAGAGAGATAGCTAGCTAGCGTCTCTTCTACAGGGGGCATTCTCTCATAGCCGTTTTCGCGCACCGCCTCGATATTCGCATAACTGGTATGCTGAAACCGATGGATGCGTGAGGAAAACGGCTTCTTCCATTCCTTCTCGATCTCCGTATGGAGATCAGGAAGGAAAGGAAGACTCACCTGAGCTGGAGGGTTATGGCCAGAAAGATAACGTTCGTCGAGACGACCTCGCGACGCCACTTCCTTAGTCCGCTTCCATGGCAAGTCAAGTCTTGCCGTGGCGCGATCCATAACCTCTAAGAGCTCATCATACGCAGGGCAGGAGGATTGAGAAGGCTCAGCCTCAGCTTCTTCGCTCTCATCATCCATTTCCTGCTCTTCCTGGGCTGAACCCAGCAGAGCACTGGCCCCTGGATCAGATGATGTTAAAGAGAGAAAATCATCCTCCAGTGGCTGTCTCTCGCCCCCCGCCGATGAGCGCGAGAAGGAAAGCCCCTCTCTAAACTCATCGGCCAGGTCCACCTGAGATCGCCACGAGCTCATTCTCCTCCGTGCCTCAGCAGCGGAGGGTCCTGAACCGCGGGAAGCAGATGGCTGCCCCTCTTTACTTGAAAAGAGAGACAAACGAGAACGGAGTTTTTTCATTGGAAAAAACTCGCAATGCACGCAGATTGCCCCCTCGAGGACATCGCGTGCGTGCTCCTCGCCCAAACAAACAACACATAAATCGTGTGTGTCATCTGGTGTCAACTAGCGCTGACACGGATGCACACACCTTCTAAATGCTCTACTAGTGCTCGCCATAATAAATAGATAGCTCTTACTTTTTCCTTGAAAATGCACGCTTCAAACAGAACAGTCAATGAAGACGAAGAAGAGAATGATGTGTAGCTCCCGGCGCCGATTTATACTGGAGTCGCACCGGTAGTGACGTCATGGCTGTCGCCGGCCAACGAGTTGGTGTTTTTTCAATGTATGCTTCAGACACGGGTCACGACGAGGCGTTCCCCATAGCGACCCCTAGAGGACGCAGTGTCTCGTTCCCTACTCAGGGAACCATGGTTACATAAGTAACCTGAGACGGTTTCTATCATCTTCCTCTTCCTTTCTCTCATCCATTGTTTATGTGGAACCTGAAGCCAGTTCACCAAAGCTGAATCTCCAGGACGCTCTCTCAAAGTCCTGATGCAGTTATCTTTTAAAGGGCTTTGCAAATGAAAGGAAACTCGACTACGTCTCGCTGAGCACTAAAATTCACATTGCTAACATTTTAACAAGACAACCCTCATTCCAGAAGGTCCCTTGGTGATGAGCATTACGACAATGACAGGATAATTTTCCAGGTGTTGCAATAATCTTCATCATCATGTCCTCTTCCTTAATCACCACCGCCAGGTTTGATACTTTCTGCTTGACTAGGTGCTGATTGCAAGGGCAGAGTAAAACAGGGAAGATGTATAATTGCTCAATTTCAGCCCAACAGGAACAGGAGGGTTGTTGAAGGAATCAATAAGTGACAGGCTAAGGGCTCTGGCCCTGGAGACTTGGAGTCTGACTTAAGTACCTCAGAAGTGAGAGAATAAAAGAGAAAAGAAAGTACAGGAGAGCTATTTAAGAACAGAACAGAGAGTTCTTAGAGAAAAGTAACCCAATAACTCTCCACGGTGCAGCTTTCAAATCGAATGTTGACATCTATTCTTACATATATGTTGTTTATACTGTGTGTGAATACAAAAAAAGTGAAAAACTTCTGCCTACATAATTCATCCTGATATTTACATATAAATGTAATCCAATAATTTTTATAGTGTAGTTTTTAGGTCTTATATGTGGATATAAATAAAGCCCATAAGATTCTTCCCATAGCACATCATTCATCTTTACATATAAAAAATATTAGATCATACTGCATGTCTGTAAATAGCCAGTAGGCATGATTCATGTGCTTGAACATCACACTTTCTTGAAGTCCTAAGAGATTTTATTTTTAACCAAAGAATATTGAAAGTGACTACATATTCAAAGGTTATTTTAAATTACTGCAATTTTTTTTATGTATCAGTAAACAAGAAAAAGACTATAAAATGTATGCATAAATCTGATAAATTTATCAGCATGCAGTATGAGTTGAGTGAAAAGAGGCAGAGGCTCTATTTAAATGTCTGACTCTAGTGGCTTTGACACTCAATATTGCATGTGATCTCTCATACACACACACACACACACACACACACACACACACACACACACACACACACACACACCCCCACCTCACCCCCCCCACATCTATCCCTCTCTCTCCACAGG
>NW_015505196.1:3677740-3680431 GCF_001515645.1 Sinocyclocheilus grahami | reverse complement strand
TATATGTTGTAACCCCCATCTCATTATACACTTTTGTCCCCTCACAACACAGATACCCATGTTCACATGTTCACACACACACACACACACACACACACACACACACACACACACACACACACACACACACACACACATCCACATCTCACCAGCCTCATCTGTAGTCCTCTGTCACCAAGGTGTAGGAGAGAGTGAAGTGGAGAATTGAGAAAAAGCGAGAGTGGGGAAGACCGAGAGAAGGTGAAATGTTGTTTGAACATGAATAGTTCAGTTGCTCAAAAGCAATATTCAAAATCTCAAGCCAGATAAATTGTTGTTTATTGCTCAAGCTCACTAAAAACCAACAATCAGACCAATCAAACAGATCAAATAAAATCTGAAAAAAGAGAGAACATTCTTGTGTGGCTTTCCTATTTACAAGAATAGTTCATCCAAAAATTGTAAACAGTATTTACTCATGTTTTTCAAATCCTTTATAGCTGTAAAACACAAATCCTGAAACATTCTGCTACTTGTTTCCACAATATAACAACAATGACTGATAAAACTACCATAAAAGTACTTAAAGAGATAGTTCCCCCAAAAATGAAAATTCTGTTATTAATTACTCGCCTTCATGTCATTCCAGACCCGTAAGACCTTTGTTCATCTTCGAAACACAAATTAAGATATTTTTGATCAAATCCGAGAGCTATCTGACCCTCCCATAGACAGCAAGGGTCCTAACACAATCAAGGTCCAGAAATGTTGCAAGGACATCAGTAAAATAGTCCATGTGATATCAGGGGTTCAACTGTAATTGTGTCAGGACCACTATCGTCAAAGATGACTGAAAATTAGCATACAGTTTGGATTGGCGGTATGGTTCTGTTCTGGGCAAGAACTCCCTGTGCATCCATGCAGCCTAGCATGGATGAGAGCAGGGAGAGCAGTGATAACAGAACAGAAGGGTAAACAGAACAGAACCAACACGAATGTATTGCCGATATCTTTAAATTTCAATTATTTAATGTACACATTTAGAATTATTCTGATTCAAAGGAAAATCAGAAGGCTGAATCCTGACTGACAGAGGAGGAGTTGGGGATGGAGGAGGGTAATTAGCTATTGAGCAATGCAAAAACGGCTGAAAATACTGCAGGACCTTATATATGAATGCTTAGATAGACTTAGATGCTTAGATTTACATGATGCGGAAGCAGACGCATACGTCGTATACTCTCTCCACAATGGCGGCACGCCAGCACGTCCTGATTCTGCCGAGTTAGACGCATTCCTGGGTCAACAAGGGAGGGGCTTAAGGTAAAATTGATCAACCAATCAGATTACTCACGTGACATCTGCCAGCTTGAGCGTCACTTTTTGAGTTGTGCCACTTTGACGTCTCCTTCATTTCACAGAGGTAAGTGCATTTTATTTAAAATGTGCCATTTCAAATGTGCCCATCCCTGCTCAGCATAATGTATTATTTTCATTTGCACGATGGATTCATAACTAACGCGAACATTAGCTAAACTGCTCGTATAAGGCGCCCACGATCGTTTCGCCGCGACCCGGCGTGGTGTTTCCCCCGTGATCGCGTCGTCGGATCTTTTCTTCCGATGATTTATATCACTTTTTTCATGTATTCGTTTAGCAGACGCTTATACTAATCTTTTAAAAGAGAAGCTAAACACTTTCGCGGATGGATTGGGACCAATAATGCGGGGTTTGCCGTCCATCAACAACAAGGACATATATTGTGTTGACCCAGAGACATCATTAGATCATCCAATATATGACACACATTAATCAATCACTGTATTGAAATAATCATGATAATATTAATGAAATATCTTATGTTGACACATTCATGAAAGCTCATATAACCCAGGCAACAATATATCACTGTATTTAAATTATAATAATAATACAATATCTAATTTAAAACAAACAGTAATCTATCACTATATTGTAATAATACTAATAATGAAATATCTTGTGTTGACCCAGGGACTTCATATTCTTATAGCTCATCTAATATAAGACAAACAGTCATTAATCACTGTATTTAATATTAATAATAATAATCATACAAAATTAACCAGTATAATTTTCCACTTTATACCCTGGCTATAAGAGATGACTATGGCCATGGAGTTCCAGTCGCTTTCATAGTAACAAGCAATGAGGAAGAGGCAACAGTAGAGATAGCTTTACAGCAATTAAGGAGAGTGTGTCCTGCTGCACCAAGGTATGTATATTCTGGCCCCAGATACCAGAGACTGTTTTCTGTGTGAATATGTGTTAAACAGTAATTTATTCATGTGATCAAAGCTGAATTTTCAGCATCATTACTCCAGTCTTCAGTGTCACACGATCTTCAGAAATCAGTATAATATGATGATTTGATGCTCAAGAAACATTTATGATTATTATCAATGTTGAAAACAGTTGTGTACAATTTTTTTCAGGATTCTTTGATGAATAGAAAGCTCAAAACAACATAATTTATTTGAAATAGAATCTTTTGTAAAATTATAAATGTCTTTACTGTCTCTTTTGACCAATTTAATGTATCCTGAAAAAAAAAAACTTACTGACCCCAAAATTTTGAACAGTAGTGTGTAGTGTTACAAAAGCTTTCTTTCTATTTCAGATAAATTATGTTCTTTTTAACTTTCTATTCATCAAAGTATCCTGAAAGAAAAA
>NW_015505196.1:3662223-3677650 GCF_001515645.1 Sinocyclocheilus grahami | reverse complement strand
AGCATATTATTATGATTTCTGAAGATCATGTGACACTGAAGACTGGAGGAATGATGCTGAAAATTCAGCTTTGATCACAGAAATAAATTACATTTTTAAAAAATGTTATACTATTTTACAATATTACTGTTTTTTTCTTCTTCTTTGTATTTTTAATCAAATAAATGCAGCCCTGGTGAGCATAAGACACTTCTTTTAAAAACATTTAAAAAATCGTACTGATCCCAAACTTTTGAATGGTGGTGTATATGTGTGTTTTCATCCTTCCAGATAAATTGTTATTTTTAACTTTCTATTCATCAAAGTATCCTGAAAGAAAATTATACACAAATGTTTTCAACAGTGATAATAACAATAAATGTTTCTTGAGCAGCAAATCAGCATATTATTATGATTTCTGAAGATCATGTGACACTGAAGACTGGAGGAATGATGCTGAAAATTCAGCTTTGATCACAGAAATAAATTACATTTTAAAAAAATGTTATACTATTTTACAATATTACTGTTTTTTTTCTTCTTCGTATTTTTTATCAAATAAATGCAGCCCTGGTGAGCATAAGAGACTTCTTTTAAAAACGTTTAAAAAATCTTACTAATCCCAAACTTTTGAATGGTGGTGTATATGTGTGTTTTCATCCTTCTGGTATGCTATGTTGTTTCCTCTAGGTGCTTCATGGTGGACAAGGATATGTGTGAAATAAATGCCTTGCGGAAAGTCTTCCCAGTCAGATATCTTGCTGTGCTGGAATCATGTAATGCAAGTATGTATATATACAAATTTAAATATTCTTTATATTTTAAAAATGTAAAAAAGTTATTTGATGTCTATGTTTTCATGCTATTGTCCGTTGGCTTTCAAAGACAGACTCTGGAATCAGTTCTTCCGGTCACTTTGACGCTCTCGCCGCCGGCGGTGTGAACGCACAGTAACTCGGCAGAATCAGGACGTGCGGCACACCACAGCATACGGAATGAGGAGAAGAATTGTTGAATAAAGTCTTTATTGTCGTTTTCTTTGTGCACAAAATGTATTCTCGTAGCTTCCTAAAATTACGGTTGAACCACTGATGTCACATGGACTATTTTACACATGTCCTTGCGTTTCAGGACCTTGATCGTGGTAGGACCCTTGCTGTTTATGGGAGGGACAGAAATATCTTAATTTGTGTTCCGAAGATGAGCGAAGGTCTTACGGGTTTGGAACGACATAAGGATGAGTAATTAATGACAGAATTTTCATTTTTGGGTGAACTAACTCTTTAATGACAGGGTTTTTTAAAAATACAAAATATGTTAAATACAATTTTTTCTCCACAAAATGCAATTATTTTCATGCTCAATCATGCTCAATGCACAGAAACTTTTTATACAAAATGCACATGTGCAAAAACAAACAAACAAACAAAAAAACTAAAACTTGATGATTTCCTCACCGGCTCACAAGCTAACCAACAAAACCAAACCTCACAAAATTTTAAATAAATATAGAATATCGCATCAGTATATCTACTTAAAGTGATTTGGTTGAACACAGCTGATTGGTTTATCAGCTGTGACAGATAGTTTTCTATGACTTTTGCAGTTGGCAGTAGAGATAAGTCTTATCACGTTCTGCAACATGTTAATCCTTCTCCACGCTGATGATCTGTCTGTTTTTCTTTGTCCTCACAGACAGCCTCACTGAAAACAGAACTTCAGCCCGCTTTCCGATATATTGAGAAATAATGTTTGTTGTGATGTCTTGACATTTACTAACAAGATAGGAGACTAAATGACCATGTTGTCTGAACCCTTACAATTGTTTTGCACGAATAGCCTCAAAATTGTAATCTGATCTTAACCCCTGAAGACTTATTTAAGGGAAGACAGAGAATGATATGAATAGTACTAATGCAACACCATTTTTTGCATCCAATCCTTTGTAGTTGATAAGAAATGCATGGTTTTAGTGTTATGGGAACCGTTTAATCATTACCATTTCAATTTACCATTTTATTTTATGCAGGATCACAAATTGTGGCAGAGCATGATAACATATCCCACAATATCAGTGCATACTGTTTATAGTCAACACACAATACCAACAGAATTTCAATCCACTGGCTTGTGCAGGCAATTACAGCAGATGGAAAGTAATAAGATGCCAAAATAACAAAGCGTCAGTTACTAACTAGAAGTGGGAGTCCTTACAATGGGAATCCTCATACAAGTCAACACGTCGTCAATGACGGAAAACAAAGCCATGATTGTGATACACACTGCAGGTAAATGAAAAATAGAAATTCATGGCAACATGTTCGATTACACTGGTAAATGTGGCCCATTCCAAGACACTTTGTAATCTCTTTCAAAATCTATATGGATTTCTCTGTTGTCTCATGAGAATTGTAATAACCAAACAAAGCCAGATAATTGCTTTGGAACAATATGTATTGTGCAAAGTGATTCCCTAAATACACAAACAATGTTAGACATTCTGGAACCTATGAATGATGGTTCAAATTAGTTTTTATCCTCTCGAAGGCAATACTGAGGAGATACATGTACGACTAGATGCATTTTGTGCTCCTGACAGAAGAACCGAGCATCATTTGGACAGAATGACTTCCTGTGTTTCAGGTCTGTTGGCCTGAGGTGTAGCGGTGTCAGCTATATAGAGAGAGAAAAACGTCTGTGTGTGTGCTTGGCAGTTTGTCAAGGTACTCACTCTGCTGGCTAGGTAAGTCAGTGTCACACAGAGTGAGCGGGTCAGCAAAACACGGTGAAAAATGCTGCGTGAGCTCACCCTGAGAAACTACGTATCACCATGACAACTGCTGGATTTCTTCGAGATAATAAAAAAGTAAATATTCCAATGTGGCAGCTGCCACGTCGTTAACTACTACAATAAATGTCAATGTACAGGTTTAAAGCCATGCCGTGGTTAAGGTTTGGTGAGCTCAGTGGCAAGGCAGTAAAACAAGACGGTACCTATGAGTCTGCGGTCTGGCAGTGAACTTATAAAACCTGTCATATCTTCATAGCTCACATTGACACCTGACTCGGCTATCGCTGCTACCTGCTGTGATGCGCTGACATGACTACGGCACGAACAGACGGCACAGATGGGAACTTTATGTGTGTGTGTGTGTGTGTTAGTATGTGTGCTTTTTTGTGACTGCGCTCATGTGAGAGTGAAAGAAAGTCCTATGTGTGCTTGTGTGTGTTTTGTATAGAGTGTTACCACGTCAAGTTTTGAGCATTGACACTGCAGTTTTGCCAGTAAAGACAGATACTGAAAACAAGAAGCAGGTTTGCCCTTGAAATGTGTGGGGTGTATTTGCTTGCGCACATGAGCTATTTATTCAGACACACGGCACACACACAAATGCACACAGAGATTCAAATACACATATCTTTGATAAACTATATAAATTGCAACTGATCTTGACAGCCAGTGATTAGTAAGCATTTTTGTGTATAAAAAAGAGCAGCTTTGATATCATATTCCATCTATCCATCCATTCATCCTCCAAACCGCTTGTCCTCTCATGGGTGATATCACATACCATAAGAAAAAAAAATAGATATATTTATTTAAATAGATTGATGGGATATTCTATGTGCTTTTTTACACATAAAAATGATTACTGATCAATACCTGTCAAGATCAGTTGCCCTTTTTATATACAAAATCTACTTCAAAAACCAGAGGAGCACGGATACATTGATCCAAGAGAACAGCAGGAAGTCCAATGCTTTCTTACTACTTCCATCTTAGAATTCCACATGCATCACTGCTCCATTGGTCTACAGCCCTAGGGAAACTGAGAAAACTAAAGCTATGGTAAATGGGACTTAAGCTGGTGCTTTAGTCTTGAAGTGATTTTTTTATTTTTTTTTCAGTGGGAAAGATTTGCGTGACAACTTACTGAACTATAGCACTAGTTTTTAATTAGTTTAGTTGTCCAGTGTGTGATTTAAAGAGCTGTGCTCAGGTGCCCCATTCATTTTGGAACAGTGCTTTAAAACACATTTTAGACCCACTGCTTAATTGATTAAAGATTGATTTCTTCTCCCCTACCCTATCAAACCGAACATCAGTAGATCTACTAACTAGAGAACATATAGAATGAAATCAATTCAAAGTATCACTATTTTAAAAATCACCTTCAGCTTTTATTAAGATCCCATGATCATAACTGGTAAATTTGCTTTCTCAAAGTACCTTCATGTCCTCTTCGCTACCAGCCTTGTTGAAGCACAATTCATGAAGGAACTTGCTTGCTTTCACTGGGAAGTAAAAACGTCATATTGAGCTCATGAGTGAGCATGCAGACTGGTGTCTCCAAATTGTATTGTGCCCTGGTTTGTCTGTGATTTAAGAAATATGGCTGAGAAAAATGATTGACATCAAAAAGAAACAAGAAGAAACATGATTCTTTTTATTGTTAAAGCTCATTTGTTCATTTTGATGGATGATTAGAGAGACAAAATGCTTAAAGATGTCTGACAGTATTACTGTCAGCCTCTGATTCTGATGATCAGAGAGAATATGAGAGAAAAGAAGAGGCTGTGATGAATTTATGAGAGAGAGTCTCTAAGCTGATAGAGACTGAGTTGCATTTAGATACCTCTGAGATTTTGGTTCCCTCTCAAAATGTTATTTGGAAAGTTCAAATGCACTGATGAACTCAACAGACACATACAGAGATGTCCAGCTATACACTGACACACACACACACACACACATGCATGCATGCACATTTTCATTAGCTGGACTGGATGCAGCAAAAGAATCTTCCTCACTGCTGGCATTGAATATTTCAGAGTATGGGATGCTTGAGTGTCATAACGTCTCTTGGATGGAGCATTGCACATTCAGTAATGGGGCGTCTGCTCTGTCTACAGTCCCTGCAGCCCTGAACTCAGGCACATAAGGTGCTCTGAAGATCCAAGTGAACTTCGGAATGTTAGCAGATGGTGAACAAACTACTCAGAACTTTGTCAATATAAACTGCCATTAAAGATAGTGAAAAAAATGACTGTAATCAGTAATGACTTAAATATTGATTCTTACCTGTGTTTATCGTTAAAATCCAATAGTAATAGAAAATAATATACTTTTTTTTTTGCATTTCCTTTGCTTATGACAACATTTATGTTCTCAGAGCATGGGTGATTCTGCACAACTTTAACATATTCATTGGTCGTTGTTGGGAAGGGTTTTTATTGTTGTGATCTTGAAATGTAATTATGACCTTTATAATAATTATATACAGTACTTGATATAGTTTCTGAGACGTCTGTGCAATAAAAGATAGTAGTAAATACCCTAGAGGTACTTGGTGTGGTTGGAATTTATGCTGTCATAAATAAAATTCACTATGACAAATAAAGAGGACGGTCATAAAGAATTTTGGCTAATTGTCAAGGGTAATCACCCATCACCATGGTGGCTGGATGTACAGTGGGGAAAAAAAGTATTTAGTCAGCCACCAATTGTGCAAGTTCTCCCACTTAAAAAGATGAGAGAGGCCTGTAATTTTCATCATAGGTATACCTCAACTATGAGAGACAAAATGAGAAAAAAAATCCAGAAAATCACATTGTAGGATTTTTAAAGAATTTATTTGCAAATTATTGTGGAAAATAAGTATTTGGTCAATAACAAAATTTAATCTCAATACTTTGTTATATACCCTTTGTTGGCAATGACAGAGGTCAAACGTTTCTGTACCATCACACCCATAATGGATAAAATGACGTTTAGACTTGTCCACTGTAGTGGATGCCAATCATCAGAGTTCCAATTAGACCTTGCAAATGTCCATACTCCAACAACCGGAGGCTTAAATCCATACACTTCTTTTGTCTCTTTTTCTCCAATGTAAACTTTTGAAATTTCTTCTAGGCTTGATACAGATTTCAGACCAGATGCTGTCCAACTTCAATTATTATTCCATCTCATTCATTTAGGCTGTTGTTTCATAAACAAATTGTTTGTTTTTTCTGCTTCTTTCTCTCTCCCCTATGTTTGACCTCAGGCCCTAAGTAGTCATCAGTCAAATAGAAACAATAAATGTTTTTTGTAGCCAACAGGACTCAGTGCTTAGGCAAACTTCTGCAACATTTCAGAAGCACAAATGTCATGTAACAAATGCATATGACAGCAAAGACTAAGAAAAAAAACTTTCTGGCCTTGTTAAAATTCACAAGGGACTTTGTGATTAATGTGTGGGTTTGGGCAGTGAGAAAGCGCAATTGCACCGTGCCGACATGCTGCTTTAGCAGACATGACTCCACATGGTCCATAGTATCTTTCATTTCAAGCATGCTGGTACCCAATAAAAGCATCACAGATTGAGCCTATATAGGAAAGTCCTTACTTGGCAGGAATTTGGAATTTTTTCTGAACCTGGTCTGATAAAAAATTTTCAGTGTCAATATTAAAGTGACCCTAAACAGGACATTCACTGAATCTGAAATGAGGGAATAGATTGAATGTTGATGGCCATGCATACCTTACTACTTCTGAGACTTTTTAACTATGATAGAATCAGCAAAGCACCCATTTTAAAATATCATTACTTAATCATGGTTCACTCTGAAAGAAGAGCTATTTTGGTAGCCTGTTTCTGCCACTGAATAAATTTTTTTTTTTAAAAAGGTAATTGCAAGTTTTCTCTCACAATTCAGACTTTTTTCTCGCAATTGCGAGTTTACATCTCACAATTCTGACTTATAAATTGAGATATAAACTTGCAATTGTGTGAAATAAAGTCAGACTTGCTTGATAAAAACTGATGTTTTAGACTTTTTTTCCTTGCAATTCTGACTTTTTTTCTTGAAATTGCACGTTTATATCACACAATAACCTACTGACTCTAACTCGCAACTGCGAGTTTGTATCACGCAATTCTGAGAAAAAAAGTCAGAACTGCTCTTTTTTATTTTTTCCTCACAATTGCAAGGAAAAAAGTCAGAATTGTGAGATAAAAAGTCTGAATTACCTTTTTTATTTTTTATTCAGTGGTGGAAACAGGCTTTCATAAATTCTGACCTTTTGATTAAAAAAAAAAAAAAAAAAAAAAAAAAAAATCAACCCCTACATAAACGAAAAGCCATTACATTTACAGATTGAAAAAACCCATTAGAAATTAATTGAGTATATTAGCTTCAGGGAAATGAAGAGAACAAGAGTTCTGGGCTGATGTCCAAAACCAGATTCATATCTCTCTCACAGTCTTTGGTTAGACAAGGTGTCACCTGGAAGATTTAAGGAGCACCAGATCGCCATAATGCATTTTTCTCTACAAAAAAAAATCAAAATGGACTGTTCAGTACTAAACCTCAGCAGGGGTATAGACGGGAAAGAAGAAGATTTACTAGCACAGGATATTGATGGATTGTGATGGTAAACTTCAGCATTGATTTTCATCACATAGTAATTTCTGCTTGCTGGATCTTTGGGATTTACAGTATGGCCTGTTCATAGCTGGTGAATTCTGTTCACACAAATTTGGTAAATCTGAATATTTCTTCCTTTATTCATGCTGAACTGAACAATTCCTCTGTTACACAATAGTGTTGAAGAAGTCAATGTGACCCTTTGTGAAAGATAAAATGTGACTTTACGCTGAAATACTGCTCTCTTGTAAAATGTCAGTGCCAAATTTAATTGATTATTTTTTTAGAGTAACCCTCAATTGAACTTCATTTGTCGCCAGACTGATTCTGGGGCTAAATTTATGGGTTTTGGAATGGAGTGTGAAATGGTGGATTACATTAGTTGGTTGCTACAAATCTTTATCAGGATAAAACAGTCAGCCAAGCATGAACTGGCAAGTCAATCGGTCACATACTCCATTACAATTCACAGTTTTCAGACATTTCAGTGCAAAATAATGAGCAATGCTGCTTTATCAGAGCATTTGGCCAAATTTACAGAGCGATGCAATGTAAACATGGAAATGTCAAAAGTTCTTATGTAGATAATCATCCAGAACAATTGTCTAAGAACTTTAATTCTACGTAAATGGCCAAACGAAAAGATGTTCAAAGAATAGCTCAACATATGAGTAATGCAAAAACTTGTGCCATTTTTACACTCACTGAGGTACTCGAAACACTAAAAATAAAAACTCAGTAGAAAACAAAACAAAACAAACCTCATTAACTGGTATCCACCAAACCCTCCAGGATGTTTTGCAGCTCATATGGGTTATAACATCCCTCTCATGATCTAGAGACAGTTATTACTGAAATACCAGGTTTAATCAGGGCCTGTTTGTCCCAACTGTCCTACTGCCCTTTCTTTCACTCACACAGATCGTCTCATCTCTCAGAGCAGCTATGATTCAAAGGCAAAGCACACTTCTGAGTTTACTCTAACTCAGAGGTAGTGCTAGTACTGCACACCAAACATGATGCAACCCAAAAGAAACAACAATTCATTCCGGAAAATAATTATAATGACATTTTAAAGCATTTCAACAAGTACTTTCATGTACAAAGCTCAATATATATTTGTAATGCTCCTTGCAATAGCTTTAAATGACACATTGACCTTCAGTGCAAAACTGTAAAAGACCTGCAGAGCAAAACAGCAAAACAAAAGCTATAAATTATAGTAAGAAATAAGGTATGAGAGGCTGTGCTGTATTATGAATATAGTTGTAATTTCATGACGTGAAGTAGACAATAAAACACAACTATTGACCAATCAGCATCAAGGGCCGAAATTACCAGTTTTAAAATACTAAGTAAAGTTTCATGTTTATGTGTGGTTAATTTTTTTGAATAAGCAACTGCCATTAACAAGTGTAGAAAACAAAAGAAAGAAAGAAAGAAAGAAAGAAAGAACAGAAGCCAGAATGATGTGTCATGTCTTGTACATCTGCTGTCAATTTGAATAACTGAATTACAATTAAATAACTCTTGGCTTTATGGATCTTATGAGTCAGACATCAGGACGAAACTGCACATGCGGGACGCCTCATTTTGCGGCACAGACAAACTTAATTACATTGCAACAATACACTGCTGCAAAGTTATTATGTGGAATGTGCATACCATCATTTTAACTTTTTTTTTTTTAATCAGCGTTTCAAAAGCTGAACACTTTCCTTTATGTGACACTGAGTGCTGTATGGATCTATCTGAGCAGCAGGCAGTTGGTACTGGCTGATTATCACATGTGTGTGTGTTATGTGGATGCGTCAGCTGGCTCTGGCTAGAGGCTTTCAGCAAAGTCTTGCATCTTTCATCAGGTTGCTCTTCTGTGTTTATACCATGTGATAGTGAGACATGAAGGGAGTTTTTACATAAATCATTGTTAAGTAGATTCGTTTCACAATGAGGTGATAGAAGGGCAAGCCAATCTTTGTCAACAACAAATGCATAATTATGTTGAAAATATTTGAAAGAGTCATTAAAGCAATGCAAAATTCCTGGCTGTGTGTGGCCAGAAGAATAATGCCTATGATAATAAACCAAGCAGAAAATGCATTTATTCTGAATGTATTTGTTTGGAAATCCCTCACAGCACAAATATGGCTAAAGTTCCAGATAAGCAAAACTGTGTAAAGGGAAATTCCCCTGTTGTTAGAAAAAAAGCTTTGTAAGCTGTTTGTTGTGTAGTTATTAGTGCAACACGACTAATAGTTACAGAATAACAGCTTACAAAGCAGTCTTTGCATGCTTACAGACAGTTTACAGTTTCATGCTTATACATGGTTTAGAAGTTCATTTTGCATCAGATGTATGGTTTTTGCAATGTTTTTGCCTTTTCACAGTTAAACTAGGTTAGTAAATTAAGATGTTGGGTAAGAGGCTGGTTTATAAGATGTGCTCATTAGCTATGTATTACTTTTAGAGGGTGCTGCATTCACTGTCTGCATCCATTTATGGAAAAAGTAAGTCTCACAGAGATTCAGCAAGCCTTGAAGATATATTAACCTATTTTTTGGCCATACAATGAAAATCAGTTGGGTCAAATGTTGTTTTTGAACTTCACTTTATGACAAATTTTAAATAATAAGTTTAAACATTCTTCAAAATATCTTTGTGTTCTGCAGAATAAATTAAATCATACAGGTTTGGGACAACATGAGTAAATGATGACAAGAATCTCACAGAGGTTCGGCTCTCCAAGGCCATATAAACTATTTTCAAAGTTACAAAGTCAAAATTAAATGAATTAATACAATACATATGTCTGTGTTTTTAATAGTTTGAATTTACCACACATAAATGACAAGTTATGTTATGAAACTCTAGATGGCGCAGGCTGATGGGTCCTTAACGCAAACTGATGATATTCACAGCATTAAATGACTTGGCACAAGCTGATTGGTTCATGTTGCATATGCAACCAATAAGCCTGCTGCTTTACATTTAAATGGCTGGTTAGCAATCACTAGAGCGGTTCGCAGCACGCTTTTAGAGTTCCTCTGAAACCCTCCACCTTCCCCAGCTCCACCTGTATAGATCTGCTATGGGGTTATTATATGTTATTTGTGCAGCATCAGTATGTATTAAATACTCATAACACTGTTTCTGCATATGTGACCCTGGACCAAAAAAACAGTCTTAAGTTGCTGGGATATATTTGTAGCAATAGCCAAAAATACATTGTATGGGTCAAAATTATAGATTTTTCTTTTATGCCAAAAATCATTAGGATATTAAATAAAGATCATGTTCCATGAAGATATTTTGTAAATTTCCTACTGTAAATATATTAAAACTTAATTTTTGATTAGTAATATGCATTGCTAAGGACTTCATTTTGACAACTTTATAGGCGATTTTCTCAATATTTAGATTTTTATTTATTTATTAAGCTTTCGGATGATGTATAAATCTCAATTTCGAAAAATTGACCCTTATGACTGGTTTTGTGGTCCAGGGTCACATATGTATTGGCAGTAGCAAGTTCCTGTACTTGCTTTGCAGCAGCAGCAATAGTCCTCAACAACAGCAATCAACACCAACAGCAGCAGCAGCAGCAGCAGCGTAGCAGATCTATTCTGCTAAGACCAAATACATTAACATTGTTATATCCATTACCATGCTAAAATCTTCAGAGAGCGGTCATGATAGAAATCTACATAATACAACAATATACCATGCAAATAAACACAGTCTGTCCTGGCAGTTTGTGTTAGAAGATAAATAGAGATTCTTCTTGACTCATGTTAACTTAGTGGCTTCATTAATTGTCACGTTATGATAACCTGGCTGAAATAAAACCATCACGGTTTAAATAATATCTTTGCAATTATGTCAATGATATCGCCGGAAATGAAGTGTCCCCAACTAAGCAAGCCAGAGGCATGTATTTTATACATGAATAAGGTGGATTCAGGCAAATTGGGCCACTTTTGTCATAAAAACAGCTACATTTTCTTGTTTCTCCCCATTTAAGATAATATAAGTCCCATCCCATTTTGATGTCTGTGGATATAGTGGTTTACCTTTGCAAGTGTCCTTGTGGGTGACATTTTCAAATGTCGCAATCATTTTAGAGTCTGTCAGCATGTGAAGGTTTACAAGGATGTACTTCTGTGAAAGACTTAAACTACTTCAGTCTGTGTGCATTGAATTTATTTAATACACGAGTTTCACAATTTGAGTTGAATTACTGAAATAAATGAACTTTTCCACGACATTCTAATTTATTGAGATGCACCTGTATATAAATGTAGGAAAATGTATTCATAAATATGTGTGGTGAACTTAAATGAAATGGCAAAGTTTCCTCTCTAAATGTGGGTCTTTTAAATTCATGTTCCAGTTCCATTTGATTTTTATACGGGTTCCAGGTCAAAATGTAAAGTGAAAAAACATTTACAATGCAATTAACCAAGGTAAGTTGCATAATATAATATCTATAATATGATTTGGTTACAGTTTATTTTAATAGTGTACATTCTACTAACTGTAAGTAACTTTGCAACTAACTTTCATTAATTTGCAACTACATGTCAACTTTCATGTTAACTATCATTATATATATATATATATATTATTATTAGACTGTTACAGTTAGGGTTAGTAGATTAAGTTGCTATGTACTTGAAGAGTTATTATATTAGTAGAATGTTTAAATTATATTAAAATTAAGTGTATGAAACCCTGAAATGATTTACCCTGAAAACCATTATAACTGCAAATTTAACACTGATTTTATGCAAGAGTTCAAACAAGTTTAGACACAGTCAATGCTGACTGTTTGTTTTCTCCTCTCTAAATGTGGGTCTTTTAAATTCATGTTCTAGTTCCATTTGATTTTTCTATAGGTTCCGGTCAAAGTGATATGGAAAAACGTTTATATGTGTCACGCCCATGGACTGTTTTGTGTGTGTTTTCCTCCCCCACGTGCTCCATGTCTTAGTTTTCCCCTCATGTCTGATTGTAATATTGATTCCAGGTGTTTCTTGTTAATTTCCTTGTTTAGTTACCAATTTAAGCCCTGTGTTTTCCTGAGTCCTTCATCCTGTCTTATATGTCTACTCCATGACCTATGTGTGTGTTTCCCTGCTTTTGTGCAATAAAGACTCTTCAAAGACTCTCCCTCGCTCCGTGCTCCAACACAATATGCAAACCGTGACAATATGCAAATAACCAAGGTAATATAGCATAATATAGAATCTATAATATGATTTGGTTACAGTTTATTTTGATAGTCTACATTCTACTAACTGTAAGTAACTTTGCAACTACATTTCCAATAAGTTTCATTAATTTGCTACATGTCAACTCTCATGTTAACTATCATTGTATATCTCAATATTATTAGACTGTTAGGTTACAGTTAGGGTTAGTAGATTATGTACTTAGAAGTTATGTACTTGCAGAGTTACTTGTAGTTAGTAGAATGTCTAAATTACATCAAAAGCAAGTGTATAATTAATCATAATTTTAACATGCTATTAAAACAAAGTAATATTCTTAGTAATTTTATTAGAATTTTGTCTCATTTATTTATTTAGAAGGCATTGCCTCTTTGACGTCTTAGACAAAATGCTTCTGATATGCATATTTGTGCATGCACGCAGTGCATGTCACATGCATGCTAGTGTCTGTTCATTGTTCTATGATAATTAGTGAACTTCCTGGCAGTGCATCCCTACTGTTCTCACACACTATGATTCACAATGTGAAGACAAAATGCCATGAATATAACCTCACAGTCAGGACAGTGAATCAGTCACTATTCTTGTGTGAAATATTCATTGAAACAATGTTTGACAAACATGTCAGATGTCATTTAAATGACACAAAATTAAAGACTGGTTCATGGGTGTTCAGTCTCACGTTGATCTGCATAGCATGTTAAATTACTTAAGCCCATCAAACATAACATTTACCAATCAAACACAAAAATAACAAGCAGAAATTGCATGTTGCTAAGCTAACTATACTATGAGCATGAAAGTACACAAGCTATATAAAATATCCTAGAAAGAGACAACCATCATTTTATTCAGTACACATGAGAATTGATCTTACTTTGCATATCTTATCTATGGAAGATATGCAAATGTATATGCAACCTTTTGGCCATTAATGCTGTTCACAGGCAGAGAAAAGAAAACATAAGTCTCTATTTTTAGACTAAGCAGAAAGTCAAGTCTCTATAAGTGTAATGAAGAGAAATATTCTTGAGTGATTAATATATGCTAAATGTCACACAAATATTTAGTTTGAATGAGACTTTAGGCCAGACAATGTTACAGCTAAAATTACACCAGAAGGACAAAATGCAGAGAAAGAACAAAAGAGAGAAAGACAGAGTTATAAGCTTTGTGTAATCACATCGGTCTCCTGTGTATAATTTACAGTGTCCTGATTACAGCACTGCTCTTATTGGGGTCAAGAAGAGAGGCCTTTACACTTCTATTAACACTCTTAATCTTGATTAAGAGGCCACACTGTTTTTTTCCTTGTTCTTGCCACATTAATCAGACATATTTCAAATCCAGGGGACAACATGCATCTTTTGTAATTATAGTTGGTCTATACGGTTCGTTCACATTAACACAATGCCAGCAACAAAAACAGCCAGATATTTTATTTGCAGAAGATTTTAATAGGCAAAATTGCAGTTAATCCAACTAATCCAAACAAAAGCCCACAATAGCACATGTAAAATACATGACGTTTCAGCACAGTAGCTTACAATAAAATGGGGAAAGATCCTTTTTTTTGTCTCTTCTTATTGTATTGCACAGCAGGGAGCACTTCATAAAAACACATGGTAAAATTTAATATTACAGGTCAATAGGTGCTTGAGAAAATAATTCTGGCTGCACCGTTTCAAAAAGTGAGTGTGCTTTTAATTATTCATCTGAATATGATTTGATTATTTATAGTGCAGAGTGGGGAAGAGTACAGGATCAGGGTGAAAGTGAAATGGCAGAGGTGTAGACATAATGAGATGGACATTTTGCATAGTTTATTTATAATGAGATGTACAGTAGTCAACATTTGAAGTGGATCAAAAATGTTCATTAAAGTTGTCCTAAAACAAGAACGCATTTTGGTTTTAGGACAACTTTGATAAAAGGTTTTGATCCACTTCAAATGTTGACTAAAGGGCAGATATGATGAGATGCATAGCATATATAAGATATATTGGGTAGGCATGAAATGATGTACTGTATATATAATGAGATGTATCGGGTAGATATAATGTCATTTGTGTATATGATGAAATGTAAAGGGTTACAGATGACACGTCTAATGTAGATATGATGTGATGTATACATTTACTGTATGCATGCTTGAGATGTATTGATCGATGTGAGATTTATGATGTAGTTGATGGGATGAATAGTGTAGATGAGTAGATATGATGTAGATTTGATGTATAGTGTATATGTATATGATGACAAAGTACGGTGGGGCAGATATAATAATATAGAGGAAGATATAATGTGACGTATAATGTGTATATAGATGAGGTATATTGGATATATGATGAGATGTATAGGGTAGTCGTGATGAATAGTGGTGAGATATACAGTACAGCATAAATATGATGGGTAGATATATTGGGTATATGTGATGTATAGTTTTTCAATAAATAGGTATATAGGGTAGTTACACCAAAAAGTATTCATGGCTATGACTGTGCATAAGGCAAAACGTGCATCTCCATTATTGCCAAAAAAGTGAATTTTTCAAGTCAGGCTTGGTTATCTATTATCCATTTTATGAACATAATTATTAAACTATAATTAGGTTTAATAAAGGATTTCCGTGATTCTTTCTGTGAAGTCAATCAGAGAAGTAACTGTAAATGGTCTATGCAGAATTCACCACCGTACTAGTACTTCTCACATTCTCTGCCTCTGAAAAATAAACCTGAAAGTATATTATATATATATATATATATATATATATATATATATATATATATATATATATATATGAT
>NW_015505196.1:3644654-3661548 GCF_001515645.1 Sinocyclocheilus grahami | reverse complement strand
ATATATATATATATATTTATATATATATATATGATCTTTACTGTGCTACTGAAAAATACATTCTTTGTGGCTTTAATGAATCTTTCATAAGCACACTCAAAAAGGGAAGATGTATAAAAGACACAGAGTATCATCTGTGGCATTGCAGGCATATACATGTATCTAAAGAGAGAAAGTGGAGAGAGTGTGTGAAAGCAAGCAATAGATCAATTACACAGCTGATAAATTCTGCTCTATGTGATTTCCCCCCTGAGTCAGTCAAATGAACTCTTATCTCTGTCTCTATTATGGCCAGTTTGTGTGTGTGTGTGTGTGTGTGTGTGTGTGTTTGTGTTTCAGCATATGCATATGTCTGTCATAATGAAGTGTGTGTGTGTGTGTGTGTGTGTGTGTGTGTGTGTGTGTGTGCGTGCGTGTGCACGCATGTGTGTTAGATGCTCGGAGGGACCCTATTATGTTGTAGTATGGCTGTGTACTAAACCAATCAGAATTTCCTGCAGTGCAATCTGTCAGTCCCAGCCAAATTTTCACTAGTCTGTCCTCTCATACTCAGCATCCTGCACTGAGAAATTTTCAGGTAAAATTAAATTACATGCAGTGCATCTGCAGTTGTCTATGAGTAGAATTAATCATTAATGATTGTCAAGTGAAAGCCATGTAGAACCCATGCAGAGAGAATTATAAATGTAGACAACTCATGTTACCAGCAATATATGAGATGCAAATGCAGACACAATCCCGTTGGAGCATAAACTGCAAACAAATGACTATTAGGCTGCATTCCATGAGAAATGTTGGAATGACCACAATTCTGCACACAAGTTCACATAGAAGCATTCTGTTCTTACAGAATCTATAGTATTTAGATTAAATAAAAATAAATAAATAGTTAAATAAATAACAGCTAAAATTCTAACTTAATTATGTAATAAATGTAAATTTTTGATTTGTCTGATTTATGAATTACGTAAACATCAGTCGTGCCTAATAGCCTTATTAGGGCAGTACTAAATAAATATAAATAAAATCTGAATTATTAAAAAGGTAAATATCTTGCATTTTCAGTAGGGGTTATAAAGAGAATTGTACAGATCTACAGTATAAGCATAATAATTGCATGGACTTAAGCACACATGTCTGTACAGTTCCTGTACACACACAGATCTTGAGGGTAAATACTCACAAATAATCTCACTTACAGTAGTAACTAAATATTTAATTTAAATCCCATATATTGTGTATGAGGCATATTTATATTGCACACAGACACATTTAAATAATTCAGACGCAGTTAAATTTTGTGCTCAACTCTCCCTTTTGCAATGAACTCTTTCCCATTTTGTCATCTGAATATTATCAGTTCTTCTGCCTTCATGATCTTCTCCCTATTATTTCGCTTTCTGTTGCCCTTTCTCTCTCAAATACATTTCAGTTTTCATCATTGCACCTCGTTTTTCTCTGTTCCTCTATAAGTTTCACCTCCTATAAGCAGGGGTGTCCAAACTCGGTCCAAACTGGAGGGCTACTGTCCTGCAGAGTTTAACTCCGTGGTTATTATGTTTTGAATACGGATATTTTTCTTACAAAAACGCATCGATTCGCTACAGGAGGCCTTTGTTCACCCCCCGGAGCCGTGTGAGACACTTTTTTTTAATGGATTGGTGCTTTTTATTTAACTTCTTTTGGACTGAAGCAGTGCAACACCCGCTGACTGCAATGATAGAGCTTGAAAGATCAAAGACCATTTTTTATATAACTCCGACTGGATTCGTCTGAAAGAAGAAAGTCATATACACCTAGGATGCCTCGGGGGTGAGTAAAACGCAGCCTAATTTTCATTTTTGGGTGAACTAACCCTTTAAATCTCTATCCTTCACAGAAAGGACATACAATTTTCTTTTCACAGCATCGTATCACTTCATCAATACTGTCATCTCTTCAAAAAACTGTGTGAGAGAAGAATTAAAGCCCATTAAATCAGCGGGAGATGGAGAAAAGTACCATCTTCACCGTTACTGTCAGAAACAGAAAAATGTCCCTTTTGCATCAGTCCTTCTCTGTTCATTTATTCTTTTTGCCTACAATGCTATGTATTACACAATTAACCATAATTACCTGCTATTTTTTTATGACCGCCACATGGCAAAGAGCTATAATTGACTTCTTAATTTAACTTCCCTATGCTCTCAAAACTAAAGAAAGAGAGACAGGAAGTGGGAGAGGAAACAATTAAAAGAAGAAAAGAAAAGTAACGGTGGAGTGGTGCAGACAAAGGGGAGAAAAATAAGTGGATGTGGAAGAAAAACAGAACGAGTGTCACGTTTATGGTCGGTTTTGTTTTTGTTTTCTGTGTCTCCGTTATTCTAGTTAGTTTCCATGGTTTTTGATTAATTAGCGCCACACCAGTTTCTGTTCTCCCTAATTGCATTCCACGTGTTTATAAGCCCTGTCTGTTCCCTAGTTCTCTGTCTGCTCTTATTTGTTCGTCAATAATGTGCTACGTGTGTGCCTGCCAACTTTGTGAAGATAAAAGTCTGTATATCGCAGTTCTCTGCGTTCCTTATTCCTCGCTCTGTGCTCCTCACAGTAGCTTACCGTGAGATGAATAGATGAATATTAGAATATGCGTGAGAGAGAGAGGAGACATGAATAAATACTGAGTTATCTGAGTTTGCAGATTGTTTGGTTTCTTTTACGTGCTATTTTTTATGTACAAGAACGCTGATAGCTTATGCGCCCTCTGAGGACAAGCGATCATCCATCCATTAAACTTCTGCTGAGCAGCTTAATCACACAAGAATTAATTAACAACTGCACCGATCTAACTTCCTCTCTGCTGCTATGTAGGAACAAAATAAAACCATTGTAAAAACTGTGCATCAGACTAAAGGCCTAGTCACAACGGAACGGAAAGGAATCTCAAAACACCAAACTGTTCAATCTGCCGCCCACCATAAAACTACAGATATGAGTAAGAACGTCAAACACACTGTAACCCAAAACAAAAAGCAAAAGAATGATAAGTCTGAAAGCAAAGACAACAGCAGCTACATTTCCATGCTGATGCCTGACTCTTCTAGTCAATTGGTGGATGCAATCATTTAATAGCCCCCTCCTCTCTTTTAATACTGAGGGAAAAAAAACTTTTTGGGAAAAGGTTTAACATGATCTACATTCACATGAGATGAAAAATCCAGTCATATAAGTAGCCTATGTATGGCCTTTTTTACATGGAGTTTTAATTCATTTATTAGGCTTTTTTTTGTGTTATTTTTACATCTTGATGAAAGTCAGTCACAGCACCATGATATGTGTTTTCTTTTGTCATTCATGCCTACACATTCTTTCTGGAGTAGATTTGCAGACTCACGTGAATAAAATAAGACCATGAATCAAGTGGCCATGAATCAGGTATTCAGCTAATCAGTTGAGTGAATTATTCAATGACTCATTTAGTACACATAAATACTTCTAAATGACTTTCTGGCATAACAATGTAACCTGCAAAAAGGGCCAAAACACTGAATGTATCTTTTTGGGTAAACAGCTCAAAGGTTTCAAATAATTAAACCGACTCAAACCCCACATCACTAATTGGTAACTGAAAGCTTTTATATGACGTTTAACGTTGTGTCTGTATAAATCTAAGATGACTGCCTCATTGCTGCAACATAAATCATTCCTTATTTTAATTTTTATGTTAATGGAAAAATAGCTTTCAGTGTGTTAGTGTCACCAATTGTTCTGGAGTATGGAGCTGCTGTTGAAGACACATGACTCAAAAGATTACAACTGTTTTTCAAATAGGATAAATCTGCCTCCGAAGGGCACTCCGGAGTGAAAACAATTATATCTGCCATACTAAAGGGTCATTTCCAACCAAGGTGCTCAAAACTGGCCTCTTCAAAGGGCCCTTTGGAATCGAGGATTTTGATGGGTACAACTGATTGCTCTCATGATTCTTTGTGCAGGTTTATATGTCAGTGCCTCCTTAATTGGCTCTTCAAGTTGATTCAGAGTTGCATTCCAAAAAACAGTTTTTTGGTCCCCTCATCCCTTCGTAGCGCTCACTAAGAGGGTAAGGTATTAGAACATAAAAATGAGCCCCTTCAGAATGGAACACAGTGTACATCTGCTTACCAAGTGTTTGTCAGTAAATAAATCAACCTACACATTGTTCTGTTGTCTGACAACATTTCATGAAATGAGGTGCAATGATGCCTTTATGTAAAGACTTATTTGTCGTGAATATTCCTAGTGAATATTTACTCTTGTATAAACAAACTTTAACAAGGTGTCTACACTGCAAGGACAAAACTTGAACATCCTTATTATAATCAACAAAGCTGTCTACACTGAAAACTCGTGACATATAGTCAACAGCCTGTTAATTTCAAAGGGGTCATATGATGTTGCTAAAAAGAACATTATTTTGTGTATTTGGTGTAATGCAATGTGTTTATGCGGTTTAAGGTTCAAAAAACACATTATTTTCCACATAATGTACAATATTGTTTCTCCTCTATGCCCCGCCTTTCTGAAACGCGTCGATTTTTACAAAGCTCATCGGTCTGAAAAGCGAGGTGTGCTCTGATTGGCCAGCTATCCAGTGCATTGTGATTGGCCAAATACCTCAAGCGTGTGACGGAAATGTTACGCCCTTACCATACTGTTTCCATCATACAGTCTATGGTTTCCATGTGTCTGGCGCTACGAGACAAAGCGAGACTTTAGTCTTTGCAACTTTACAGATCTTCTTTATGCACCAAGAGCTTGTAACACTCCAAAGAGAAAGGAAAAATTGAAATCGCATCATGACCCCTTTAAAACAAATATTTTAGTTTTAGTCACTCACTCGCTCACAGTTTGTGACATGTAGGAGAATGTCAGACATGTAGGAGAAACCTAGTGAAATCCCAACAGGCATTTTTGTGAGATAAAGGGTTCTGCTTTATTGAAGTTTAGAATTAATATTTCTCATAGTATATCGAACACAATATACTAGACATTTAAAATGCCAGTAAAAGCACGGTGGAGTGAATAGCCCCATTGGATCTTTTTTCTCTCATTCCTATTTGCTCAGCTCTTCTGAGATTTGATTTGGGGACCTTTTCATAGTGTTCAATAGCAATGACATTATCCAAAGGTCAATACGATTAACACAAGCCTGGCCGGCGATTTGATTGCCAAAAAACAAGCATGAATTTGATCAAGGTTTATTGGGGAACTTGCAGGGTAGGGGCCAGGTCTCAATCTCTCTACAAGTTTATGAAGGAGACGTTTATCTGTTATTACCCTAGGGAAGTACAAACAGCTGCTGGCGAACAAGAGAAAGACAGCAGAGATTTTCTAACCTGATATAACACCTATCAAAGCGACTGCAGCACACACATACTCAATCGCCTATTGGTTTGGTGTTTAAAGCCGTGAGAATATACTAGGTATGGAATAGTTGAAGGCGATATCTCATTGATAAAGTACTGCAGCAGATAATTGGGTATTGGGACAATGAAATTAAAACTGTTCTGGAAACAAACTACTTAATAAAAACTTTACACCATTATTTTCTCCAAAAAGTGCATATGCTTTTTAAAATATGAATAAAAAAATCTGGGGTGAATGTGGGCTTCCAAACTGGAAAAATAGCAAGAAATGATTTAAGAGATGATTTAAGAGGTTGAGAGTTGCTTTGCCATGAATGATTAATGGTTAACAAATTTATTTGGACAGCAGCATCAATGTGCTGGCATATTCCTAATAAAAGCCCATGATTGAGCCCCTTGACATTTAGGGGATCATTTTAATTGTGACATTTTTTAACAGAAAAGTGTCTGCAAGAGCCAATAATTAACTCCAAATATAAACAAACAAATAATAAGTGAGCAATTTAATAAAATAAATGTTTAATGAAATCCAGCTTACAAATAGCATGTAGTCACCGAATGGACAGGGAATCCTTCATGCATCAGGAAACAAATACAATTAAAAAACAACAGCTGCTCTCAGCAAACGGAAGTAGAGTTTTTATTTCCACAGTGACAAGTGGCCACAGACAGACTAGATGACTCAAAGGATTTCCATTGTCCAACCCAGTTGCGGTTTTATCAGCATATTCTTAAAACACACACATACACACAGGATTGTGATTGTCTTCTTTTGAGGACAAGGTTATGAATGATAAACAGCATAGAAAATGGTCTGTTGTACTTTTCTCTCACACATAGTTATGCACAAATATCTGCATAGATAAGTGTGTATACATATGCAGACATCCCTAAGATGACTAAGATATGCATCCGCATAAATAGGCAGTGTTAAATCACTACATTGGAGGACAAATAAAGGTAGAAGACATACACAAAAGGAAAAGGTGCCTGCCTCCCCTGGGACCAATTACTTCCAAGCTCAGACACCACTTTAGATTCTCCACACATACATTGTCCTTTAGCTCTAAACACACACATCCACACACACCACAACAATCATACATAACATAAATTATCCTTGGAAGAAAGGTATGTGAATTTTTTTTACTGTACTATATACTGTATTTTGTTTTTCATTTTTGGAACTCAAATTAAGATATTTTTGATGAAATCGGAGAGCTTTCAGACCCTCCATAGACAGCAATGCAACTACCACATACAAGGTCCAGAAAGGTAGGACATTGTTAAAACAGTCCATGTGACATGGTTCAACAGTAATGTTATAGCTACGATATTTTTATTTATTTATTTTTTGTGCAAAGAAAGACTGACACGGAAGAGAAGAAATTGTTGAATAAAGTTGTTATTTTTGTATTCTCTGTGCACAAAAAGTATTCTTGTAGCTTCATAAAATTACGGTTGAACCACTGATGTCACACGGACTATTTTAACAATGTCTTTACTACCTTTCTGGGCCTTGAATGTGTCAGTTTCATTGCTCTTTATGCAGGGTCAGAAAACTCTCTGATTTCATCAAAAATATCTTAATTTGTGTTCCGAAGATGAATGAAGGTCTTACAGGATTGGAACGACATGAGGGTGAGTAATTAATGACAGCATTTTCATTTTGGGGTGAACTATAACTTTAATTCTCACAATCAAACTCATCAGAGCACACACTGCCAAGGTATCAGCTGTATAGATTTCAAACAGTAGTCTTGTTGATGTCTCTCAAACTATCATGATAAACAAATTAGCACAGGGAAACCACATTTTGTGTGGGGGGGGTGTGTGAAAGTATGTGTGCACGTGTGGCAGTTAAAGGTGGTGTTGACAGGTTACCTGGAGAGTGTGTGCATGAGAGCACATCTCAGCTGTATAGATTTCAAACAGTAGTCTTGTTGATGTCTCTCAAACTATCATGATAAACAAATTAGCACAGGGAAACCACATTTTGTGTGGGGGGGTGTGTGAAAGTATGTGTGCACGTGTGGCAGTTAAAGGTAGTGTTGACAGGTTACCTGGAGAGTGTGTGCATGAGAGCACATCAGAGGTGCACAGAATGAGATCTTGGTCTGTGTGTGTGTGTGTGGCTGGGCATAGGATCTGGAGGACACATTCTGAGGAGCTGCCAGCATGAACAGAGGCACAGCATCAGCATGAGAGCACATCAGAGGTGCACAGAATGAGATCTTGGTGTGTGTGTGTGTGTGTGGCTGGGCATAGGATCTGGAGGACACATTCTGAGGAGCTGCCAGCATGAACAGAGGCACAGCATCAGAAAAAAAAGGCTTGAAAAGAAATGCGAAAGAGAGAGAGAAGATATACAGGCAGTGCAATTCCAACATTCAGCCTCTATTCTTCACATCAGCGCGCGCACGTGTACACACAACATTTAAGAGAGTCCTGGCACCATGGCAAAATCACTCAGCAGGTGCTATTAACATGCATGTGAATTAGTGTACTTGAATATTTATAATTCACATTTATGTTTTAAATTATCATTTATAATTTAGGTCCACTACTAAACCACAGCCTTTCTTAGAACAAGCACGGTTAATAGCTATTCAAATACTAGTGTGCTGAATTAAAAAAAAAAATCAAAAAATCATATAGTGTTTTTGTTTCCTTGCAGGTATTTTGACAGGTATCAGTTTTGCACGTTGTTTTGCACATCGCAGCATTCCATGGCTTTGTTGTTTTTCTGAAAGGAGAGTTATTCTGTGAACACAGTAAACACAAATCCCTTTATCCATCAAAGTCAGCCCAGATGTTTTTTAGTCTGAACACATTAAGGTTCACTCATTCTCGTTGAATGCTTTAAACAAAAGACTTTGAAAAGCAGAAAGCAAAAATCAACACATCAACCACAATTAATTATTTTAAGAGGGCTATGTCATTGGAAAATAAATAAAATAATTATCCATAAAAGTTGTTATTTTTGTATTCTCTGTGCACAAAAAGTATTCTTGTAGCTTCATAAAATTACGGTTGAACCACTGATGTCACACGGACTATTTTAACAATGTCTTTACTACCTTTCTGGGCCTTGAATGTGTCAGTTTCATTGCTCTTTATGCAGGGTCAGAAAACTCTCTGATTTCATCAAAAATATCTTAATTTGTGTTCCGAAGATGAATGAAGGTCTTACAGGATTGGAACGACATGAGGGTGAGTAATTAATGACAGCATTTTCATTTTGGGGTGAACTATAACTTTAATTCTCACAATCAAACTCATCAGAGCACACACTGCCAAGGTATCAGCTGTATAGATTTCAAACAGTAGTCTTGTTGATGTCTCTCAAACTATCATGATAAACAAATTAGCACAGGGAAACCACATTTTGTGTGGGGGGGTGTGTGAAAGTATGTGTGCACGTGTGGCAGTTAAAGGTAGTGTTGACAGGTTACCTGGAGAGTGTGTGCATGAGAGCACATCAGAGGTGCACAGAATGAGATCTTGGTCTGTGTGTGTGTGTGTGTGTGGCTGGGCATAGGATCTGGAGGACACATTCTGAGGAGCTGCCAGCATGAACAGAGGCACAGCATCAGAAAAAAAAGGCTTGAAAAGAAATGCGAAAGAGAGAGAGAAGATATACAGGCAGTGCAATTCCAACATTCAGCCTCTATTCTTCACATCAGCGCGCGCACGTGTACACACAACATTTAAGAGAGTCCTGGCACCATGGCAAAATCACTCAGCAGGTGCTATTAACATGCATGTGAATTAGTGTACTTGAATATTTATAATTCACATTTATGTTTTAAATTATCATTTATAATTTAGGTCCACTACTAAACCACAGCCTTTCTTAGAACAAGCACGGTTAATAGCTATTCAAATACTAGTGTGCTGAATTAAAAAAAAAAAATCAAAAAATCATATAGTGTTTTTGTTTCCTTGCAGGTATTTTGACAGGTATCAGTTTTGCACATCGCAGCATTCCATGGCTTTGTTGTTTTTCTGAAAGGAGAGTTATTCTGTGAACACAGTAAACACAAATCCCTTTATCCATCAAAGTCAGCCCAGATGTTTTTTAGTCTGAACACATTAAGGTTCACTCATTCTCGTTGAATGCTTTAAACAAAAGACTTTGAAAAGCAGAAAGCAAAAATCAACACATCAACCACAATTAATTATTTTAAGAGGGCTATGTCATTGGAAAATAAATAAAATAATTATCCATAATATGTAAACCCAACTCACAGAGCTCAAAACTCCCTCCCCAGTCAAAAAATCTGTGAACTTGTAACAAAAAAATAATCAAAACTACACATTTACACATTATAACACAGTGATTGTGAAATGCGGATAGAGTCCCTATTTTGAAGACAAGATCACTATTATTCCATTTGTATTAAAACTAACAATATGTCTACCAAACATGCTATTCATGGTTGTGGAATTGTGTAACTTTAGAATAAACTGGCTGAAGATTATTTAAAAAAATGTCCTTGATCATTTTATTCTGTTTGAACAGAATACTTCGATTTAGTGAACATGCGACAGTATAACTTAAGGCTTTGTGAAAAGATTATTATTAAAGGGTTGCGAAATGTGAAGGTGTGAATGGTGTAAAATAGCCTGGTTAATTCTAAGATTCAGAGAGAAGGTGAAAAAAACTGAAATATTTAATTTAAAATTAAACCTTGACTAAAATTAGAAAAAACGACTTTACACAAAACTTAGCTTTGCCACCATGGGATTCAATTTATATTAACATATTAAAATGGAAAACAGTTTAAATTGTAATTTATTTATTAAAATATTCACACTATATTTTTGATCAAATAAAGGTTTAAATAGACTTCCATAGAGCCCTTTACCCTCACTGAGGACAAGAAAAGCAGGCATTTTAAAGCTTTGCTTGGAGTTAAAAAGAGTATAAAAAGAATGAGTGATAAAAGGAAGTAGGAGTTAAGAACTTAACTGAGAGATAATGCGCTATAATTACAGTAAAGCAGTTATGTTTAATTAACGAAAGAAAATACTGAAGCAGTATTAAGCGAGCCACATAGAGTATATAACTAGTGTCTGATTCTCACAAATCATTTCTTTAACTTGTTTTGAATTTACTCTAATTAGAAGCCCTGCACGGCAAAGTTTATGCAATTATCACCCACTTGTCTCTTTGGAGGTGACTGGCATGAACTTAACATCATGACATTCGGCTCATTAGCTCATTAGCTCATTAGCTCATCATCTTTAGTGCCTGCTCAGAAGACCGTAGTTCTGAGAATTCAATACATATGCTCTCTTTGGTTTCACAGAAGAAGAAAAAATTACAGAGTAGAGGTGTTTATTAGCTATGCATCAATAAGTGATGGCGAAACTGCTCAGAGAGGCTATGAATAACTCCATTTGGAAAAATCGTGAAGAGTGTTCGCACTCGTGGGTGGCCTAAAGAGAGTTGTTAAAGCAAGGTCAAAAACAGTGTTTTTATCAGTTATTCAAATGCAGCCTGCACAAATCAACCTTGGAGGACAAAAATGCACACAATGACTGAAGCAATTCAGCAGACTTTGACCAAAAGCCATTTAAGAAACACAAATCTATCTCCATCCTCTTTTCCTTTCCCTTGCATCATCATCTTCTCCCTCAATCCCTGATAATCCATCCCATTTTCCTTTTTTCACATAAAGCTTTTCATCCAATTTCTAAAAACACGTCCACCTGCATCTTCTCTCTCCAGTTTTATCCATTGCTCTCTCTCCAATTCTCTCCCTCTCGCCATCCATCACTGTAAAAGCTGCAAGAGTCGATGAAACTGCAGGCTTATTCCCACTTCACAGACATCCAGGTGTGCTGTATTCCGGTTGTCAATCAAACCACTGTGTGTGAGATTGAAGGACATGCTCTGATCTGCAGCCGTACAGTAAGACCTCCCAATGCTGCGGATGAAGGTCTGGATTATTTTGTTGGTCATTCTGTGCCAATTTAATTTCGCCAAACGTGGCTTTGGCCCACTGGAACAGGTAATGCTGCAAGATTTACGGTGTGTGAGAACCGGTGTGTGTGCATCCATGTGTGAGCTAAAAGCTTCCTGTGTGATATGTGATTTTAGGGTCAAATCTGCTTAAGGGTGTATAGACTGAGCAATCGCAGGAGTAGGTTTAGAATACTTTAATTCTTTATTTCAGTAGCTTTACTAGTGAAAGGATGTGCTTCATTGGACTGTGACACATGCTAGTAAGCAACATTAATATTGTCAAAAATTTGTACTCCAAATCATAATTACAGGGGGCAGCTTATCAATTAATAAACACTAATTTCTGCAAGCTGAAATGGCTTCTGCAAATGTGTTTGCATATCTCATGTTTGCTTTTTTAACACTGTTGGTTGGGTTTAGGGTAGGTTGTGTGTCATTTTCCAACTCATGCTCATTGGTAAAATGTGCCTGTGGCAACATTTCTGCAAAATGGTATTACACTGCTTCTTGCACATGTCGCAACACTTTCAAAGTAAAATGCCCAGTGAATAGACCTAAAAGTGCATTCAGTATCATCCGAAACAGATGAATGTGAATGTGTCCCAATTTTATTAAATTGGTTGTTGCCTGTATTGCAGCAGTTAAAAAAAATGAAATGTCCAATGACTGGCACTACACTAGACCCTACTCTAAAACTAACTGATAATATCAATAAAAACAACGTGAGGTAAAAACTTATATACCGAAGCAATCATTGCATTTTAGCTCCTCTATCATGACTCGTGTATCAAGGGACTAGTAGCCAAGCGCTCCACATTGCAAGTGTACCAGGTGAGCTACCGAGCAAGTTTACTACATCAGAAAAGCCATACTTTTGATGCTGGTTATGTGAGGCAAGCACAAATATGTATTATTTACAAATCATGCACGGTATGAAAAGTGTTTTGAGCTCATAAGCATATAAACCTATTAATCTGTTCCTATAATCATAAATCATGTGAACTGGAATAAAAGTTGTTGTTTTACTGCCGCTAATGAACTGCTGCAAAATGTCCATACAACAGCCAATATATTAAAACACTGCCAGATTCACGTTTATTTGCTAAACTGAGCTTGCTTTTATTGCCACTATCTGGACATTTCACTTTGAAAGTGTTGCGAAATGTGCAAGATGCAACATAATATCGTTTTGCAGAAATGTTGCTATAGGCATGTTTTTACAATGAGCCTGGCTTGAAAAAAATAGTCCACTGCATAATTCTAAACAACTGGCATAGCAAACATAATGAACACTGTAAAAATATTACCGAAATATTAAAACTGGAGTCCTCCAAGGTCATTTTCACTACAGTCGATAACAGAGATGCAGGATGGCTCCAAGACGTCACATACAGACAATAAAAAACTAAGGCATAAAGGATTCACAACATTGTATTGCAATAGTGTAAGCTTGTTCATTATAATGGTATTTTAGGAGCTCATTTACAGCACCTACAGCTTTTGCTTGTTTTTGTTAAATGTTGCCACATGTATAAATTAATCTATAAAATGTTGGAATATTTTGCTTAATTTCGTATTAATGTTGCACCCAAATTAGATGCCACTTTAGTCTAAAATGGATAAACATGACATGATGAAATGTTGAAATGTTGACTAAATCTATAAGATGTTAGTCAAAAGACAAAAACTATGATTAAAAAATTTAAAAATTAAAACTGTTAGTATGACTCTTATTAAGAATCTCTGTGTGACAGAACTGATAAGTGGATGAACCACAAAGCCACTCCTTCACACAACAGCATGCCTCTTATTTCCCCCAGCCTCTCCACACAATCAGTTTGTAAAGACCACATAAGATAAGAGGAGAAGGAGAGCGTGCTGCACAGTGAAAGGTAAGTAAAAGAGAATTATGGGTAAATTGAGAAACCTTGAAAGTCCTAGTGAGTCTGAGAGTGTAAAGAGATGGTGATGTGAGAAGAGGACCTGGGGGTAATGATAGAGAGAGCGAGGAAAGGAAAAAAAGAGAGGTAAAAACACATCATGCCTGTGGCCCAGATGTCTGTCTTTTATTTCATTTCCAGCAGGGGAATCACATCTCTGCAGAAAGCAAATGAGAGGACAGATTATTAGAGAGAGGGGAATACATGGACTGCCATTTTATTATATGCAGTGAAAAAGAGAGTAAAAGCAAGGGTTCATTTTAGACATCTAAATAATAGAATGACAGCAATTATTTTAGCCTACACCGAATATATAAAATATTTTGGCACATTTTATTTTGCTTTCAGCTACTCTCAGCTCTTTTTTTTACTAGGTTTAAATTAATTCCACAGAATGCAGATTCTGATTATGTATATTTTCTTATTATGTCTGTCCATTTATTGTAAAAAAAAAAAAAAAAAAATTCAAAGATTGTACGATTTTCTACAAATATTTGATGAGAAAGTACCACAACATACATTAAATTCAGCGTTGAACATTCAAAGTTGGGGTTCCTTATAAACTAACCGACAATAAACAAAAATGTAAAAACGTGAAAGCCAAAGAATAAAGGACAAATGGCTGGTAGACACCGGGCAACTCATACTCTTGTAATTTCACTAACTTGGCTTGGATATTCCTCTAAAACATTAGCACATTCTGATATGCAGATTTAAAGATATCTGCCTTTTTAGTCCCAGCTGCTGCTGTCATTTTCCGCTTCATTTTCCAGAGTTCTCTGTAGAAACAAACAACTGAATGGCCCTTATGTGCCACTTCAGACCTGCTGAGTGAGTGATGCAATCCAATTTTGTATGTAGCCTATTACACAGAGACTGAAACTTTGAGACTGAATTCCCGGAAGGATATCTACCTTTTATCAGGCTGCCATCTGCCTGTCCTGGTCATTCTATAGCCAAACGGGTCAGGAAAAAGCACCATTACACTGATAGAGCTGTGCAAATTTTTAATGCCACTGTCATTTTTCTTTCAGATCAGAACTGAAGCAAAACAGCTGCTGTTACTTTAGAACTCAGAGAAAAGTGATGTCAGTGGAAATGGAATATCATTTCAGTGGAAGAGGAAGTCATTAAATTATGATTACGAAGACAAGCTATTTTTTTCTTTGGAATAACATGCACCAGTGAATCATTCACAAGAATGTGCATTAAGAATGTAAATGTGGTGAAATTTGACACCACATTGAAACTTCTAAATAAACCTGCTATTTAAACCAAATAAAGCTGTGAAACCATTCCAATTCGTAAAGTTGTGTTAATTATTGATTGGATGCTAGCTGGAGATCTGCAGTTCTTTGCAAGATCAATAGATGTGAAGAGCCACTATGGAGTTTCCTTTTTATCTGATCTGTTCTGTAATTCTCTCCTCTCTGGAAAGGCAGTTACTTAATGTTGAGTACCGTGTGAGGCTTCTCGCTCAACTGAACAGACAGGAACTCTGCACCAACTTTAAATGTGATTGTACCATTAAATCAAGTCTGAAGTCAGTGTTAAACTGCTGAAGTGTTTTGAACCATGCACTTTGTTGTGAACTTAAGGTAAAGGTGGGCTTTTCAGATGAAAGTTTAGGCAGACTTCGTGCTGACAAGCTTGCATTAAATCACAAACCTTTTCCATGTGGTTGTACATCGTCAGTGTCTTTGTTTTTGTCAAAAATTGTCTTGCAAACCTCACAAATTGCAAACAATTTGAATATAAAAATGAACAAACAATGAGATGCTTACAAACAGAGTGACACTGAATTTATGCAACAATCATAACACGGATTTGTAATTATATAAAGTACAGGAGTTTTAGATAAAAAAAACATGTCTAATTAACAACAAACTTATAAGCAAGCTTATGCAGATTTTTCCCTATCTGTCTGTTAATCATCTTTCCATTCTGGTTGCCAAAACATTAATTCATCCATTCTATCCAGCAAGAAAATTCAACGATTTGCATATGCAAATATAAAGTTTGCAGAAACTCAATGATAAAACCCTCCTAATTAATCAAACTTGGCACAACCTTATTTTTGGGATACATGGTTATTGCCAAAACATCAAAGAAGAGTGGACACACTTACAGGCAGCACTTACTCAAACATGACACTGTTTGACCTGATGAGAAATTCATATCAGTGAGCATGTGGTCAAATTTCACATAGCAATTAAAGCAAATAAAAAATTATCTGTTTTCAAAGTCTGTTCTCTGCCAGGTCTGAACCAAAGAACAAAAATAAACCACAAAAGCTATATGTGTGATAAAACTGGCAAATATTCAAGCAAATAATAATGAGTATTTACATAGAGGCATGTGTTCAATAGCAGCTCCTGCTGGGGTAAAGCAATGTGTGTTTTCAGATCAGTCTTAATGATGGAAAAAGGGAAGCAGACAGAGACAGAAAACAAACAGACTCCAGGGTAGCTTGATGTGCTGACAATTGTTGAAAGGTCATGAAAATTGATAACTGCATTTTTGCCTTGAGAGTGAATTAACTTTTCTATTTATATTGTTTTTGGGTAGCCTGGGTAGTTGTTTTCTTCCACCAATAAAAAATACCATAGCATCGCTATGCTTTTGGACATGGTTCCATGGTATTATCACACCTTTTGTACCATGATATTCTTTAAAGTACTCAGGTAAATACCATATGGTTGTATTTTATAGCCATGGACATGGTATATATCAAAGTACTTTGACATTACCATCTGATACATCACTGTACCATGGTACCACCACATTTTCCTATTCTTCACATTTGTTTTTATCCTGTGTGAGTAAATTTTTTCATAAGACATTTCCTGTCAAGCTCAGGATACGCCATGAGAAAGTAATGGGATTATTTTGCTGAAAAGAGCATGTAGGTATATATAATATTACTACTACTCTCAAATTAACCTTCGCTTGCCACTGGAAAATGGGTCTTACACTTTAGATGTTATGCTGCGTGTCAAAGATCATAAGGTGCAAGTGCTCAATAAACTGCACGTCCTCACTTCAACACTCACATTGCTTTAACAATTTATTTTTTTTACTTTTTACTCCTGTTACATTCTTTCATATTTCATGAAGAAGTGGCACAGCAATGAATCTATTTTATAGAAGTATACTGGAGGTGTACTTTGTGCTCAGTAGAGCTGAACTGTCTGTAACACTGTGAACTAGAAGTGACGAGAAAGAATTTAGGAGATTTCCGCTATCACTTATGGTGCCATCATTTAAAGCCAGATATCAGTGACTTTATTTATAACAAACTAAGAAAGTATTATTCATATAATTACTTCTACTTTTTAAACACTTCATTTGGCATTCTTGGCAAAACATTTTAAAGTGATTGGAATAATGTACTATAAATTATGCAAATTATGTGTCATTTTATACATAGGAAAATAGATTTCGCAGTCACTGTGCCATGCAGTCTTGAGCCAATTATTTATCATGGTACTATTGGACTACTGGATCAGCGCTACTATGGAACAAATTAATTCTGTTATCAGAAGCAGGTTTCAACAACCCTGTGTAAACAATGTTTAACCCTTTACATGTTGGGT
>NW_015505196.1:3629109-3644502 GCF_001515645.1 Sinocyclocheilus grahami | reverse complement strand
CAAAAAAAAAAAAAAAAAATATTATTTATATATATATATATATATATATATATATATATATATATATATATATATATATTATAATAGTCGGAATCCTTTCTGATAAAGCTAAAGGCATTAGACGAGACAAACATTTAATGCTATTTAATAAAAGGACATCCGTCCACCCCTCTTGACACTAATAATCTGTAAAGCGGAATCATCTGAATTTAGATTACTGATTAAATTCCATCTGATGTACCATTGCTTTGCATAAATTTCTATAAGCCATTTCCTTATCAGCAATCTGCCTTTCCACAAGCGTATTTATATGCCTTCAATGTACCCTGAGTAATGAATAGATAATTTAATGCATACAAAAGGTATGCACTAGAAAATGTATTCATCATAGGGTGATATATTTTGTAATAAACTCATTAACCATGTTAAAAGAGCATTCAAATACTTGCTCTAAACGTAAATAAATTACAATAGTAAACCCTCAAATTGCATCCTGCAACTATTGAAACTTCAGAATGCATGCTGGAGAATACATTAAATTTTAATAACCCAAACAGCTCCCTGCAGCTGAAAATGCAGTAACGGCATAATATAATTTCACATTGAGCTAAAACTGCCACACAAATGAATGTCAGCACCAAGGTCAGCGGCATTCAGCTGCTTACCCTCATTCAAGTGATCCAAGAAACCAAGCAGTCATATAAGAGCTCATAAGAGATTGTAGAGATGTAGGCATCAACCAAGTACATCAATGTGAACTTGCTGTATATGGGATTAATATAAATTCATGAAGCATGGAGGTAACCTTGTCACCGTGATGTCAATTAATTATAACAAAGAAAAAATCCAAAAGGGAAAATTTACATGTAGATAAAATTTTACCTTGAGTTGGGGACAAGCCATTTCATGTTAGACTAAGAAAATGTACATCATGTGGTATCATCTAAATTAATTAATCCTACTCAACACAGAAATAATATTTAGCACCATTGAATCATCCTAAATTTAAGTATTGGATCAGGTAAAAATGGTTCATTTTACAGTGTACACACATAATACATATGCATGCACACACATACAGAGGACAGCATATGCTTAGAATGGGGGCCACCTCTGACAACAGTGACAGCAAGGGAAAGAGTAAAGTGGCATATCCTTGACCCTCTTTTCCATATTTTACATTCTCCACTCCCACCACCTGGGATGTACGTCTGAAAGAGCATGAGTGTACATGTATGTTTGAGTCACACCACCTGTCTGTTTTGTGTATTTAAAGGAACAGGTCACCCCAAAAATGAAAATCTGCTGAAAATGCACTCACCCTCAGGCCATCCAAGATGTAGATATGCTTGTTTCTGTAACAATTCCACTGAAGGTGAGTAGTAGATGAACCCAAGTGCAGTTTTATTAAGCAGAGTGTAATCTAAAATACAAACAAACAAAGACTTGACTTGAAACAGACTTGACTTGGAACAGACTTGACTTGGCATGGCATGAACAGACTTGACCAGAGACAGACTTGGCATAAACAGAAACACCACAAACTCACCAACAGCAGGTTACACGGTTCAAAGCTAGACAAAAGCAACATGAGGGATATTTATATCAAACAATGTCGGCCACATGACAAGAACGAACCAATGAGAAACATGACACATGACTAAGACAACCAATGAGAACATGACACGTGAACCAAGGAACCAATCAGAACATAACACACAGACAAGGGTAGCACATGACATTATCACACGAGGGGCAAGGAACACATGATAAACCAGGAAACGAAACTAAGAGTGTGAATACAAAGCAAAAGACACGAACACCAACACAACCCAAAACAAACCCTGACATAACCCCCCTCTAAGGGTGGCTCCAGACGCCCTAACAAACCCCCCAAAATAAAACACAAAATGTTCAGGAGGGTGGTGGAGCAGTGATGGTCTAGGGGGCGGGATGGGGGGCCAGGCCCGTGAAAGGGAACAGGACCGAGATCATAGAGCAGAGGCAGGCTTGAACCATGAAGCAGTGGTGGGCCTGGACCATGGAACAGTGGCAGACCATGGAACAGGGGAGGACCTGGGCCAGGGAGCAGTGGCAGACCGTGGAACAGTGGAGGGCCTGGGGCATGGAGCAATGGCAGACCATAGAGCAGTGGATCTGGAGACCACCAGGTCCGAGCCAGCAGAGCAGGAATCCAGGGTGGAGCAGGAAGCCAGGGCGGAGCTGAAGACCTCCACAGTAGAACAGACCGGGCCGAAGATCCCTACGGTGGAGCAGATGACCCCTTCAGTGGAGCCGATGGCGCAGGGAACCACCACGGCGGATCAGGTGGGACTGGAACACAGAGCATAGAGAGGTTAACAACGGCCTCTACGGCCGTAACAGGACAAGCAGAGAGTTCATGGATGGACCCCTTGGCAGTGACAGGACAGGCAAAGAGTTCATGGACAGCCTCCATGGCTGTAGACGGACAGACTAAGCGGTCACCTTGGCCGTGACAGGACAAGCAGAGAGTTCATGAGCGGAAGCCACCTCAGGAGGTTCTGCAGCGGAAGCCGCCACCCCTGGAGGTTCTGCAGGTTAGACTTGGGAGCAGGAGAGGCCTCTGGGGTAGACTTATGGACAGGAGAGGCCTCTGGGGCAGACATATGGACCCCCCCCCCCCCTTAAAAATCCTTAGGGGAAGCTAGTATGATATACGGGGCACGACATCATTCTAGCATGGAGACCGTGAGATGTGAGCAGACCCTGGAGTAGCAGGCATGATGTGAGCAGGCTCTGGAGTAGCAGGCGTGACGTTAACAGGCCCTGGAGTAGCAGACATGACGTTAGCAGGCCCTGGAGTTTCTTCATATGAACAGTTTTGGAGAAATTTAGCATTACATAACTTGCTCACCAATGAATCCTCTGCATTCATATTTTATCAAAACAACAATTTGAAGTTAAAATATTAATTTATTTGTTTCTTAGAAATACACAGCTTTACACAACAGTTTTTATCAGCTGTTTGGACTCTCATTCTGACGACACCCATTCACTGCTGATGATCATGCGGTGAGCAAGAGATGTAATGCTAAATTTTCCCAAACCTGTTCCAATGAAGAAACAAACTCTACATCTACAAGTGCCTGAGGGTGCAAATTTTTATCATTGGATGAACTATTCCTTTAAGATTTGCATGCCATGTTTTTGAACAACAAATAAAAATTTACATCCCATCTAGATCTTTTGGGGTGTAATGCACCACCACACATATACTCAAGTAACATGCTTAGACCTTTCAGAGAGAAAACAACAGACTCCAAGAAGCGGTTTGTCATGCACAGTGTTGGGCAGTAACGAATTACTTAGTAACGCGTTACTGTAATTTGATTACTTTTTTAGTAACTGAGTAATTTAATGCGTTATAATTTTCAAAATAGTAATTAGAGTATAGTTACAAGCCGAGGTCTCTATAAGTTACTGCCACGTTATATTACTGATAGAATGCAGTGTTTTATCATCTAGATCAGGGCTGCCCAAACTTGGTCCTGGAGGGCCAGTGTCCTGAAGAGTTTAGCTCCAACCCCAATTAAACACACCTGAACCAGCTAATCAAGCTCTTACGATGCATACTAGAAACTTAAAGGCTGGTGTGTTGAGGCAAGTTGGAGCTAAACTCCGCAGGACACCGGCCCTCCAGGACTGAGTTTGGGCAGCCATGATCTAGATTGTAAAAAGTGCGGCGCGGGACAAGATGGGCGAGTGCTGGTGCGGGCGGGTAGACACTCGTGTGTGTGCAGGATGCGGTAGAATAAAATGATTCACGGGACTCCCGCAAAATAGAAATAAGCCTACCTAAACATAAAATATCTAAAATAAATAAATTGTTATTCATCTATTACACAAAAACAACAAGAACTAATATAGCCTAAAATAAAAACAATTAACAGGCGCATCTTATAGGCAGAGTTTCTATTTAGGCTATAACACGCGTTTGCTGCTTTGAGCAATGTTGATTTCTGGAACACAATCACGAATCCTCTGTAACACACGAATTGTAGACATTATGAAAGATGCATTATGCATATACAGTATTCATTGTGTTATAATAGAGCTTTGTGAGATTGCGATGAACTGAGATGTCATCTTTTTAGAGATTATAAATGCAGCGCTATTTGTTGGCATTCTGCCATGCCAAACTATGTACGCAGCAGCCTATGCTTGCTTTAGTTAAAAATAACAGTGTTTTGTGAATGTTGATGCTTTAATAACAAATATTTATCGGGAGCTTTTATGCAGGGATTTCACGTATCAATTTCATGGATGTAGCCACAGAAAAAAGTAATGTAGGCCTAACTAGTAATGTAACAATACTTTTTAAATAAAGTAATCAGAACAGTAACGTGATTATTTTTTAAAGGAGTAGGCCTAATCAGTAATCAGTAATTGAATTACATTTTCAGAGTAACTTGCCCAACACTGGTCATGCAGCAATAACAAACACTCAACTCAGATCAAGCAGATTCAAGTAGGTGCTTAAGCATCGGAGTTAAAGCACTGCAATTTCAGCAGCAAGCACGTGCAATAATAAACAGCAGTCCTGTCTGTGTGATTAAAGAAGTTGGAGATTTATAAAAGGGTTAGTATAAGCTGAGCATGATGAACAACTGTGGGTATTGATCTGAACAATAAGGAAAGGAAGTGTGAGTGACATGATGAACTTCTCCACAGAACAGCTCATGCATATAACATGTAGTCTCTGCCTGCGTTCACAAAATCAGTCAAACGGCTCACGCAATCACTGGGATAAAGAGAACCTTATTTACAAACTGACCAATTAGAGGTATAACAGGCTTTTTAGAAAGTCTGAATTTGGCTTTGGCTGAATATAGATGTGGATGCAGAATTTATTTGAGGCATTACTCATGACCTCATAATATCCGATTGGCAGTGCAACAATATTTATGGTAGAATGAAACAGATTTATTCCAATATTTATTCCAATTTGTTACTTTAAACGGAATGCATTTCAGATATTGAGTTATTGTGATATGGCCTGAGAAAAATGTACTTTGGCAATTGTCATTGCATTGCAATATACCTACATAAGGCTTGATTACTTCTGACATATTTTTCAGTTAGTGCACACTGAACTGAATTCTGAACCTAACAGTCCAGCAGCATGAATATGCCAATACATATTCTAGCTGCAAGAAGTTCAGCAATCAACCACTTCAAATTATCAACCAGCAAACCTGAGACAAAGTCACACTGAGTCTGGTGCTTTCCAATCAACTAACATGGTGAGGACTTAAAATAACCAGACAAGGTCCCTCTGATTCCCATCTGTGACTTCCTATAATTATATTCTTAATTATATCAGTGAATTAACTGCTCGTTTTTGATATGCAATTAAACAATGGCATGACTTTGGACAGGGGTGGATTTAGTGAATTGGGGGCCCCAGGCAAAATATAGGAATGGGGCCCTATACATTTGCACACATTTTCCTAGATCAACCTTGAGGTTCCTTTTTTGTTGTGATGCTTGCTGCTGCACAATGGTGCCCCATAGTTGTGTCCAATGTTTCTACATTTTTCATGTACATGTTATAATGGCTTTCTTTCATGTTGTAGACCACGAAATCGCAACTCATTTACAGTTGAGATACAGGTTTTCACAAAAACAAAATAAATTATAAAATGACAAACCTCATAACTGAGCGTTTAAACCAGGGGTGAGTCAGAAGTATAAATTATTATATACATTTAAAACGGGGTTATGTGGGTGAATTTTCGCATTGATCTGAACAAAAACTACAGACTGGATTATTAAAAATGAACATTCATTCTCTGCTAGTAGGAGGTGCTTTTGGAACGTCAGAAATATAGAATGAGAAAAGTATGAAAAAATATAGCCTATACTGACGAGGAAAGTCCACTGATGAGTTACCAGCGTAAACCTGTGTGCAAAGGCTGTCTAATTCTAAACTTTAAAATACATTTATTTTTAGTTATTTTAACTACAAATTTAAATAAAACTGAAAAAATAAAGAAAAGGCCATTATAGCCTACATTTGCACACCTAATGATCCAAATGATCAATGAGAGCAGAACGAATGTGTCACACGTTTTAAACTCAACAAAATGGTAAAACACATATATCAAGAGAATGCTCACAGATGAGAACAAAACAGCGTTGGATGAAGTGGATTAGAGCCCTGCACGGGCCCCAAATATAGGCCCTAGCCCGTCTTTTTTCCACTTTTCCCAAAAATAAATAAATAAATAAAAGCTTATACTACTGTTTCAGCTATTAAAAAAGTTCAGTTTTGTATGTAATGAAAAAGTGATTATATTTTGTTTCCTTTTTTTATAAAGTAAATTTAGAAAAATGTTTGGAGCATTTTTTGTTTGTTAAATGTAAGTTTTTCTTTTTCTTTTTTTTTTTTAAAAGTAACGGACAGCGGCCGACAGTGAACTGATCATAGCCTATATGTTTGATCAATTTAGCCTTCTCAAATCATCAGGACTTGCCTACAATAAAATCTATATATAAAACAGTTAAAGCATATCACTGTTAGTTTAAACGCTTAACCTAGATAAATGTGCGCTGTTATAGACACATATCCAATCGTTTGAGCGGAGAGTGGAAGCTGAAGCGCACTCTGCAGCACATGGAGGCGCCAGCGCCATCACTTGCATTTTTTTTTCTAACAGTGGGAACATATATATAAACAAAAACAATTTGTTTATATTAAAAAAACAATATAAACAAAACATTGTGCTTTTATAAAATAAAGAAAACAAACGCTTTCTGCTGTCTCGGGCTTGAACAGGAGCGCTTCACAGTGATGAACCTAAACTCAGCGAATTGGCTCACAGACATGATAAAAATTATATAGAAAGCTTTAAATTACTACTTTAAAATAAAATAATTAAAATCGAAAATAGAAACTCTTTCATTATGTAATCCGTGCATTTCTCTCTAAAGGCACATCCAATGAAGAGATGGCGAGTCACCATATGCAATGGATGTCTAAAATATAAAAATAAGGAAAAGTCTAAAACAGGCCCGATTATAATTTGCGTTTTATTTTATAATTCCGTATATACAATTAAATAATAAAACACAAATTATAATGGCATATATGTAAAACTTTGTCTTATAATTGTAGCCTATAGCTGCTTATATTTTCTGATTTTTATGTTGCTCTTTTCTGAATAACTTAAAATTTAAAGGATTTGCTATTTATAATTTTGTATGATATGTGAATTATTTATTAGCCTATTTTTTTATCCATGCAGCAAATGCTTTAAAACAGCTTTAAAATTACTTTATTGCATTCCAGGCACTTTTACAATTATTTATTAGCCTATTTTTTTATCCATGCAGCAAATGCTTTACAACAGCTTTAAAATTACTTTATTGCATTCCAGGCACTTTTACAGTACTTTTCCCTATACATTTTATGGGTAGCTTGAATGTAAACATTGTCATGAATTCGTTGTATTCCCATTTGTAAAATAGCCAACAAATTAATTGTTGTAGGCTAACCCGATCTCATGAAAGTGCGTAGGCCTATAGCACGATTTTCTGCTTATTTGGTGTTATATTGCTATGCAGAAATGGACGTTGGCATGCAAAAGACTGAAAAATTAATAATTAATGGCATGGCTGGTTCACTCAACATATGGGACACACACTGCTCCGGGTGGGGGTTCACGGTTTGTGTGTGTTCGCTGCTGTGTGTGTGCACTTTGGATGGGTAAATGCAAAGCACTAATTCCGAGTATGGGTCACCATACTTGGCCACATGTCACATGTCATGTCATGTTTTGTTTTGGTGATTTGAAATATCAACATTGGCTACCAGAAATCACTTACCCCACCTTTAAGTTCCTAAGAAGGTGAATTTCATTTATACTATTACATTTATATTATCCAACATGTTCAGTTCATAATTCACCCCAAAATAATAAAAATAATAGTAAAAATAATATATAACAATGAAATAATATAAAATTTTATATCCTATAAATATATCATTTATATATCATCCCATCTAAATCCCATTATTCTAAATATTAAATTACTTTTTTGGTATCACTTTACAATAAGGTCATTAGGTAACTGTCAGACTTAGGCTGGCCGCACACTAGACGATTTTCAAATCTTAAATCGTTTTAAAACCATGGGAGACCACAGACATAAAGACCGTACAGCCGTACACCTGCAGGCGCCACTGACTCGGACGGTTGTCTTGGTAATAAACACATAATCAGCAACCGTTCGCATGTCAGCGCTTATGCGCATCTCCTATATGACAAGCATTTGAGGGGGCCCTTGGCTTTTGGGGGCCCAAGGCGGTCGCCTACCTTTGCTTACATTTATATTATCCAACATGTTCAGTTCATAATTCACCCCAAAATAATAAAAATAATAGTAAAAATAATATATAACAATGAAATAATATAAAATTTTATATCCTATAAATATATCATTTATATATCATCCCATCTAAATCCCATTATTCTAAATATTAAATTACTTTTTTGGTATCACTTTACAATAAGGTCATTAGGTAACTGTCAGACTTAGGCTGGCCGCACACTAGACGATTTTCAAATCTTAAATCGTTTTAAAACCATGGGAGACCACAGACATAAAGACAGTTCAACCGATTTTTAGCCTTATAATCCTCTGAACGCACACACTAGATGATTAGACCACGAGACCACACTCTTGTTGATTGTAGGAATGATTTCACAATAACACTTGATCTCATATGGACACTCACGAGATCAAACGTGACTAGAGAAGAAAAACAAATAGAGGACAATCAACTTTGTCAGCTGGCTCTCCTGGCGCGCCGCCCTTGGCTTTTGGGGGCCCAAGGCGGTCGCCTACCTTTGCCTAATGGGCAAGTCCGCCCCTGACTTTGGACAAAAAAGAGACAAAAGGCTCAAACAGCAAATTTATGTATCAAAAAATATTGAAATATTGACATATATTAATTCTATTGCCTTATAATCTGGCATAAAGGTGCAATAAAACAAAAATGCTATACTGGAAGCTTTAAGGAATTTCTCAGACCCAAGTTACCAGTCCCTATGGGAACATGCTAAATTGTTCCCTTTGACATTATTTCTCTCTTTCTCTCTCCCATCTTCTCTTTCATCCTCTATGCTGTCATCACCCATTAACTTGCAAGAAAAGGAAAGATATGATAAACTCACACATGGGTCTGATTCCATGCTTGCTCTCTCAATCATTAAAAGGCCTCTCTTTTTCACACATTGCCCTTGTCAATCCTCCAGAGCTTTCTAATGAACTAGTTATTCATATCTACCCCTACTTCTACCCTGCTGCTTTCATCTTGGCTCATTCTTACTGCTCCTTATTGTGCATCAGGCTAATAATATGCATGCATCTCATTCGCATGACATTTGTGATTTTGGAAAAGTAACATGTCCTTCAAAACAACAGCAGAGAAGTCTTAGTGAGTATCCAGGTGGGAGTTTCTGTGCAGTATATAACAGACTAGCAATGAGGGACAGCAGTCTCAGTAGGGAAATGTCTATTAACTTCAAGGCAAGCTGTGTATCCTGAAGAGTTTCATCTGTGACTGCCAATGTAAAATGGACTAGAGGGGTAAAGGGAACCAGGATCCATAAATCAAACATTTCAAAACTCAAACATCTCCTGATGTGAAATGAGATCGTTCGCCAAGGGTGGGGAAAATTGGGTGCGTGCAGCAGTTGGTTATTTCCAAAATGCAACGGCCAGTGCGGTTTGCAAAGAGACTGGAATTGGTCAGTTAGAGACATGATTAGTTGTGTCCAATTCAAAAGAAATTGCATATCACACACACAAAACACAACTTCTAGGTAAAGAGTATTACAAAACTTGCCCGATGGTGCCACTTTAAAATGCCCAAACATGAATATTTCAAACAAATTAATAAATCAAGCCGTCTACGTCCTTCATTTTGCAAATAAGAAAACTGGTTACATACTGTAAATAAAACTTTCCTGCCATGTTTGTTTGTGTAAAATCGCTGGAGATGGGCAGGAATAGTTTCATATTTAAAGGTGGGGTATGTATTTTTCGGTCGAGTACCAAAACAAATTTGTAGTGTAGTCCGAAAAGTAAGATAATATGTTTAATACAGCAGATAATAATACAGCAGATTCCGCCATAATCAATGCCAGGGTTGCGTACGTATGTGTGGGGCGGAGCTATCAAAATAGGGGCGTGTTTGTTTTGGTGATTTGAAATATCAACATTGGCTACCAGAAATCACTTACCCCACCTTTAAGTTCCTAAGAAGGTGAATTTCATTTATACTATTACATTTATATTATCCAACATGTTCAGTTCATAATTCACCCCAAAATAATAAAAATAATAGTAAAAATAATATATAACAATGAAATAATATAAAATTTTATATCCTATAAATATATCATTTATATATCATCCCATCTAAATCCCATTATTCTAAATATTAAATTACTTTTTTGGTATCACTTTACAATAAGGTCATTAGGTAACTGTCAGACTTAGGCTGGCCGCACACTAGACGATTTTCAAATCTTAAATCGTTTTAAAACCATGGGAGACCACAGACATAAAGACAGTTCAACCGATTTTTAGCCTTATAATCCTCTGAACGCACACACTAGATGATTAGACCACGAGACCACACTCTTGTTGATTGTAGGAATGATTTCACAATAACACTTGATCTCATATGGACACTCACGAGATCAAACGTGACTAGAGAAGAAAAACAAATAGAGGACAATCAACTTTGTCAGCTGGCTCTCCTGGCGCGCCTTCTGTTTCACAGTGAAAAACAAAGTATAAAAAAGAATATGGGTGATGTTCTCTGCTTTCATGGCATGTTTGTGGCTGCCAAGTTTCAGCTATAGAAGCACGCAACATCCGGTAGGTGACGCTTGCTCGCTCTGGTTATTGCGGGTATCACGTCAGCGGCAGCCAGATTGTCGGTGCTTTCCAAATGGGATATATCGCTTTCCGAAGTGAAAACAATCATGGCCGCCATATTGAAGGGTCGTTCCAAATTGAAGTGCTCAAAACTGGCCGTTTCAAAGGGCCCTTCGGAATGAAGGATTTCGAAGGGTACAACTGATGGACACTTTGGGCTCCCATGATCCTTTGCGCAGATTCTTTGCATGATGACGGCGCCTCCGTGTGGGCACGTGATGATGACACAGAAGGGCACTTCAAGAAAAAGTTGTTTGGTCCCCTACACCATTCAACCATTCAAAGCTCTCACTCCAAAGGGTAAACCCTTTGAAGGGATTAGGGCATAGGGATGAGCCCTTCCAAATGGAACAATGCTTGCTCTCTCAATCATTAAAAGGCCTCTCTTTTTCACACATTGCCCTTGTCAATCCTCCAGAGCTTTCTAATGAACTAGTTATTCATATCTACCCCTACTTCTACCCTGCTGCTTTCATCTTGGCTCATTCTTACTGCTCCTTATTGTGCATCAGGCTAATAATATGCATGCATCTCATTCGCATGACATTTGTGATTTTGGAAAAGTAACATGTCCTTCAAAACAACAGCAGAGAAGTCTTAGTGAGTATCCAGGTGGGAGTTTCTGTGCAGTATATAACAGACTAGCAATGAGGGACAGCAGTCTCAGTAGGGAAATGTCTATTAACTTCAAGGCAAGCTGTGTATCCTGAAGAGTTTCATCTGTGACTGCCAATGTAAAATGGACTAGAGGGGTAAAGGGAACCAGGATCCATAAATCAAACATTTCAAAACTCAAACATCTCCTGATGTGAAATGAGATCGTTCGCCAAGGGTGGGGAAAATTGGGTGCGTGCAGCAGTTGGTTATTTCCAAAATGCAACGGCCAGTGCGGTTTGCAAAGAGACTGGAATTGGTCAGTTAGAGACATGATTAGTTGTGTCCAATTCAAAAGAAATTGCATATCACACACACAAAACACAACTTCTAGGTAAAGAGTATTACAAAACTTGCCCGATGGTGCCACTTTAAAATGCCCAAACATGAATATTTCAAACAAATTAATAAATCAAGCCGTCTACGTCCTTCATTTTGCAAATAGGAAAACTGGTTACATACTGTAAATAAAACTTTCCTGCCATGTTTGTTTGTGTAAAATCGCTGGAGATGGGCAGGAATAGTTTCAAAGTTGTTTGGTCCCCTACACCATTCAACCATTCAAAGCTCTCACTCCAAAGGGTAAACCCTTTGAAGGGATTAGGGCATAGGGATGAGCCCTTCCAAATGGAACACAGGGCAAGAGTCGTAAATATCAAACATGTTACGTTTGAGTTCGGGTACGCTCCACATTTTTAAAGGTGGGGTATGTATTTTTTCAAAAACGCTTTAGAAAACTGAGTCAGGTCGAGTACCAAAACAAATTTGTAGTGTACTCATGATGTGGAGGAGAGAGCACTCAGTGCACAGGATGGACATTAGCTGAGCCAAGTGACAACAGAAAGATAGAGACGGTGGATAAAAAACAAAAGAGGAAAACGTCTGCTGAACAAAAGAAGGCTTGCGATAAGGCAAGAAGCAGGACCCCTGTAAATTTTAAAACAGCTTTCCAGAGCTGGAGAGAACTCAAGGAGCAAACATGAATATTTCAAACAAATTAATAAATCAAGCCGTCTACGTCCTTCATTTTGCAAATAAGAAAACTGGTTACATACTGTAAATAAAACTTTCCTGCCATGTTTGTTTGTGTAAAATCGCTGGAGATGGGCAGGAATAGTTTCATATTTAAAGGTGGGGTATGTATTTTTCGGTCGAGTACCAAAACAAATTTGTAGTGTAGTCATGATGTGGAGGAGAGAGCACTCAGTGCACAGGATGGACATTAGCTGAGCCAAGTTTGCTTTGTTTCACAGAACTAATATATGCTGGCTTTTATTTGAATATGCTCGTGTGTCATGTTCTCTTTTTTGTTCATCTGCAATCATATTGTCGTTCCCGTCAGCTATGATAAAGACACATTCATTTCCACACCCTATAAGCCTGGAGCGCCTAAACCTCCTCCACTGTCTGTTTCAAGCATCAGCTCCCAAAGTGTTGCCAAGTGCAACAGAAAGATAGAGACGGCGGATAAAAAACAAAAGAGGAAAACGTCTGCTGAACAAAAGAAGGCTTACGATAAGGCAAGAAGCAGGACCCCTGTAAATTTTAGATCAGCTTTCCAGAGCTGGAGAGAACTCAAGGAGCAGGAAGGCCTTTGATCGGATGCCGAGGTTGCTTTGTTTCTTCTCGATAAGTGAGTAACATTGGTTTTGCTTTGTTTCACAGAACTAATATATGCTGGCTTTTATTTGAATATGCTCGTGTGTCATGTTCTCTTGTTTGTTCATCTGCAATCATATTGTCGTTCCCGTCAGCTATGATAAAGACACATTAGGGAGCAGATAAATAATCGTAATGACACCACACAATAGAGGATTTTGCGACAAGCCGCGAATCATACATTTTAAATTCTAAATCAGTGTAAATTAATGCAATATACCATGATATAAATAAAATAAATAAAATCATAAATATTTAAACATTATTTTGCATCACTTGAAAAACAATTAGATTGAAAATAATGAAAGCCGTGCCACAGTGAAAGAAAAAAATTCTTTAAGGAAAACGCTTTCTTCTTTTTCTCTTGCTGTTTTGTGATGAACATGTTGACAGGTTTTGTGAGAGTAGCCCATGGACTGTGGTGCATGATAAGCCATTTCAGCTACTGAGCATCAAGAGGACATTCTGACCTGTTATCCTCCAAGACATAAACATGACTGCCTTTCCCTCCCATCTCTCCTTCTCTCTAACTCACATCAGCCATCTGTCTTAAGCCGATTTAGCTTACTAACAGCCAGTCTCACCTGTATCAAAATCTGTCCAGCAGTGAACTGCAGCAACTAAGGACAATTTATGTTTATAGATCTGCCCTCTTTAGCATTTTCATGGGAGACAGATTTTTACAAACACCCTAACTAAAGATTCTCTGAAACAATATACATGCATACTTCAGCTCACATTGCTCCCTCACTAATTCCTTTAGGAGTGACTTAATTTACTGTGAGTTGCTTTAGATGAAGTGTAAACTACATAATATACTTAATTCATTGACTATATTACCCAGTAAAACATTGTATAAAACAGTCCAATAACTGTGACTGATGTAATGAAATTCAATTGTAGCAAATCCTGCTGTTGAGGCAAATTACAATTCACACTGTGCACCCGCTGACTAGGGAATTAAAATCAAACCCGCCACAGTGTCTCGTGGCATCTGACTGTGTGGGCCTGTAAATGGAACACACACACACACACACGTTTACTTAGCTATCTAAATGGGGACATTCCATAGACATAATGGTTTTTATACTGTACAAACTGTATTTTCTATCGCCCTACACCTAAACCTACCTCTTACAGGAAACTTTCTGCATTTTTACAATTTAAAAAAAACTTTGTTTACTTAATTTTTATACCAGTTTTACAAATGAGGACGTCCCCAAAGGGAGGTTTTTGGAGATTTTGTCAGGTTAACTCACTATTGGGTACAAATTTCTCCCCAAAATATGATTAAGTAGGTACACACACACACACACACACGTACAATTGCTGTGACATGCAATCACAGTGTTGCTAGAATGATTGTCTACGATCTTTCAATCGATCCTCATAGGCGTTACCCTTTACTCAAAACCCAGGTAATGTTTCTACTTGCCTTTCCCACTTTCCTCCCTTTTTCATCGTTTCCTCATTTTCAGTAATTTCCTTTTTCTATTTAAATATATTTTCAAATCTATTCCTGTGAAGAAAGAAAGTGAATTTTAGCAGCAACAAGCAATTACTCCAGTTGTCAGTGCCATGTGATCCTTCAGATCCTTCATTCTAGTACTGTAGGCTTGTTTGCTGCTCAAGAATAATTTCTAATTATCAGTGTTGATGCTTAATATTCTTATGTAAACTGTGATAGAATGTTTAGGGTAGAGTAAGTAAGTAAATAAATCAATAAGAAAACTTTTATTAATCAAGGACACATTAAATTAATCAAAAGTGACAGTATTTATAATGTTACAAAAATATTTCAAACAAATGTTTCAGTTTCATCAGACATATTAATCAGCAGAAACTGTTTTGAACATTGATAATAATAGAGCAGCAAATCAGTAGATTAGATTTGATATGATATGATTTATTATCATATTATATCATATCAAATCTAATATCATATCAAATTGATCATGTGACAATGAAGACTGGAGTAATAATGCTAAAAATTCAGTTTTGCCATCACAGGAATAAATTTCACATTAAAATATGTTAAAATAGAAAATAGTTATTTATAATGAATAATATATATATATATATATC
>NW_015505196.1:3609956-3628895 GCF_001515645.1 Sinocyclocheilus grahami | reverse complement strand
TATATATATATATATATATATATATATATATATATATATATATATATATAATATATCTGATGCTCATATATTTTCTATCACTGCAAAATGCTTAAAAAAACCCACAGATGATATCAGTATTAAACTGATATCTCAGATTTCTACAAGACTGCATGTACTAAAACTGTGCATTTTTTTGCTTGACATGATTTTACATTTGTATTACTCAAGTGTGAATGAAACACGGGGCGAGGGAAGAAAGGACGGATCAACTCAAGGTAATGATGTGGATCACTCACACACACACACACACACACGCTTCAATTAAACAGACACAAGTGTGGCCCAAGGGGAACCTTTAATGATCACAAGCCAGGAAGACTCAATACAAATCAGCTTTGTGAAGAGCAGAGCCTGAGGGTCAACTTCTGCTGCTCTTAACAGCATTGAATTGTAGACCCACCCACCATCCCACCTATGCACGCAAACAACTCACAACAGAAACAGAGCAAGAGGAAGCCAACGCAGTCAGATAGGTGTGTATCACAAAATCAATTGTTCACAAACTTATACACATAAATCCAAACACAAACGTGATATGTGTCACACACAAAGGCACTAGGTATTCAGCAGCATGAATGGATATGCGCACACACAGCCACACATGTCCACCTCAAGTGCCCATAAACAAAAAATCTTAGAATTAGACTGTTCAGCTGAAGAGAATACATGCTGAGCACTCAAAACAATCCATATTTTTCATCTTTTATCAAGGTACAGCATTCAGAATTTAATAGAATATGTATTTCATTCCTGAGTTTTCATTTAATTTAAACATAACAAAAAGGATGCCAAATAACTGCAATAAAAGTATAACTAGAAAGGAAAGTTTGCATAAAGTCCATAAATCCAATGTGTTAGGGTGATTCAAGGATATATGACACTGTCATGAGGTTTTGTGCCTATTCAAACAGTATAGCCTAATTACTGTATGTACCTGCATTAATGTATACAGTAATGCCATTTACCATAGCAACAACATACTGGTTCTCTTGACAAAATGCCCTTACAGTCTGAATTAACTGATACTCAGATCGGGGTGAGTTACAGTAATTTAGCAGCCTCTGCCACATGGCACCTTTTTTAAAGACTTTATTTGAACTTCATTGGACATTATTGATAAGTTTCCTGCCTTCTGTCTCCCTCTCTCAGATGCCCACCTCTTTAACGGGACCCCTCTTTGACCTCTCTGATTGGTCTCTCACAAAATCATTGATTAGTTCCTCTCCATTGCAGTCTATCATGCTCTGCAGTATGTTGACAAATTGTGCTCTCTCTCTCTCACACCCACACACACACTGAACGTACTGTATATAGTACAGTAAACAATATAGCCAACTTGCCATTTGAGACATAATGGCAATACTACAGGCTAATAAAATCCAGTGGTGGAAAGAGTACTGAAAATTTGTACTTAAGTACAAGTACTGTTACATTGCTGAAATAATACTCAATTACAAGTAAAAGTACTGGTGTCAAAACAGTACTTAAGTAAAAGTACAAAGTACACCTTTCAAAAACTACTCAAGAGTACTAGTTACTAGTTACTGTTTTAGCCGGCAATATTTAAAAGGGTCATATGATGATGCTAAAAAGAACATTATGTTGTGTATTTGGTGTAATGAAATGTGTTTATGCGGTTTAAGGTTCAAAACACATTATTTTCCACATACTGTACATTATTGTTTCTCCTCTAAGCCCCGCCTTTCTGAAACGCGCCGATTTTTACAAAGCTCATCGGTCTGAAAAGCGAGGTGTGCTCTCAATGGCCAGAAATCCAGTGTGTTGTGATTTATTAATTATTATATTATATATTATACTCTTTGGGTTTGAGACTTTAGTCTTTGCAACTTTAGGGATCTTATCTATTCACGAACAGCTTGTAACACTCCAAAGAGAAAGGACAATTTGAAATTGCATCATATGACCCCTTTAATGAATTGTCAAAAAATATTCATATCAAAGATCTGTGGATAATAGCTACTTTGAACAAAACCCACTTTTATCTTATTGAAAAAGTATATCAATTAGTGGTCATGATACAGGAATTTCTAACTTCAATACCTTGAAAAATATCAGTATTAAAGTACCCATGAACCGGAAGTTGCAACTGACTTCAGTGTTGTGATGTATTTCCAAGTGAAACGTAACATTGAATAAAGGGCGGGGTTTTATTGTGGTGCCCCTCCTCTCCACCTCTTGCTCACAGCAGATTCACGGCTGGATAGTGGTTTAGAATATCTGCTTATTACGTCTGACATCATGCTTCACCGCTTCTGGGTCTGCCAAACACCCCCCAAAAAACAATAAACTGTGCATATACACCCACAATGCCATGTAATACTGAAAAATTATAACCATAACCTTTATCTCCATACTGAAATCCCAGACGGCCAGACAGTGATTCAGCTAAAATATAGGTGTCTGAGACACTGTGAGCACGGCGACTGTAGTGTGCACAGCACATGTTTAAATGCTCAGCTTAAATATGTAATATTAATTAAATAATGCTCATAAATGGCTGCTGAGATAGTATTCTCAAGTGAAATGGGTAGAGGCTTGGACCCAGAAACAGTAGTCCTTACGTCATGACTTAACAAGAGGATTCTCTCCTAAGCTGTCAAACTGACGTCATCAGAGCCAGAACGCCATTCCAGAGCTGAAGCCAATTTTCAGTTTTTGATTAAAGATTATGACGGCAGACAGTTTTTTTTCAGTGTATTGACTTGCACGGTTTAATTGTTCACCACAAGACTAGTAATGTGCACTAACAAAGGAAGTAGGGTCATTTTTGATTTCATGACGACTAATCATTTTCAATACCATTGGCAAAACTAACACATACTGCCATATAGATTTTTTTTTTTTTTTTGTCCATCCATTTTTTCAAGGCAATCAATATTTCAAGCTTTGAAATTGGTTTAAACCAAGTCCTCTAAAAAGACATGCACTTTATATGATGAACATATATTAATATAGGCTTTTATTTACATACAAATATTGATAAATTACCATTACAAAAATCTCAATCTTAAACATTTGCTCATTCAGTGTATTTGTGTCTTTTAAATAGGGTAACTTTGTTGCAGAAGCTTATAGCACAAGGAAGCTTGATTTCAAACTGAATTGAATTTGCAAAAAAAAGACAAGTACATATTCAGTAATAAAATTATAAAACAAATGACCTCAATTCAGTTGAGGTATTCGAAATATGACACTGTATTTTTATAAGCAGTGATTTAAGAGCCATTTACAGTATGTTAGGCCTATATATTTAGATAAATGGAACATCAGATGGCTTTGACCTGTAATGACTGTACAGTGTAGTGATGCAGTTAGGCAGACTAGGATAGTTATACCAATCAGACAAATATCCCATTCAGAAACATTTCTAGCATACACTTACATTGTAAAGAAATTAAAGTTCCATCTTTGATTATTGAAAGTCTTTCTGGTGCATTTCACTTACAGCCAATAAAATTTCTTGTAGCATTTTCATCGGTCAGGCATGGATCTATTCTATAACTTTTGACAGTTTAATCCAGGAGCAAAGAGAAATCATTTCTACTTTAAAAGCATGGAGAGATCGCGATTGCACAGTCTGCACACAAGCAATAGCGGAGTGAGAGGACAGGCAGTTCATTTGTATAAGTTAGGCCTTGCAGTTAGGCAGACTAGGATAGTTATACCAATCAGACAAATATCCCATTCAGAAACATTTCTAGCATACACTTACATTGTAAAGAAATTAAAGTTCCATCTTTGATTATTGAAAGTCTTTCTGGTGCATTTCACTTACAGCCAATAAAATTTCTTGTAGCATTTTCATCGGTCAGGCATGGATCTATTCTATAACTTTTGACAGTTTAATCCAGGAGCAAAGAGAAATCATTTCTACTTTAAAAGCATGGAGAGATCGCGATTGCACACAGTCTGCGCACAAGCAATAGCGGAGTGAGAGGACAGGCAGTTCATTTGTATAAGTTAGGCCTATTTGAGAGCTCGCATCCAGTTTTCTGTAATTACATGACTGTGTTCTCATGTTACAATAAAGCGCTCGCCACATTTGCGCGGGAATGATTCAAATTATGCGGAATACCTGCAATTCCGCGCGGATATTAGACTCTGTAACTGACAGCAGGCGGATGCGTGTCAAACTCACTGTCTGAGGAGAGAGAGAGACGCAGCTTGTATCGGTGTATATTCGGTAGATACTGTGGAAAATAAGTAACGGAACAGTGTCAGATATTTCAGTATCAAAATATAGATATGTATGATAACACTACCATGTAGTTTGTTCCTCCAAACTTTAAGTCTATAAATCACGCTGAGCTCCCTCACTGTCTGGTCAGCTCTTCACCTGCTGCAGTGGCGGCTTTTCCCGCTTCAGATATCAGGGCTTCTATTGGTCCGTTTACGGTCGGATATCTTTATTGGCTACTGAAGGGCCGTCAAAGGTTTGAATATCAATTCAAATTGTGGGCGTACTCAGTAACGAACTATGATTTAAAAGTAACGAAGTAGATAATTTTGCTTAATTTGTATTTAACTACAAGCAAAAGTACAGCTTTAAAAATATACTCAAAAAAGTACAAGTACCCGAAAAAACTACTTAACGTAACGTGAGTAGTTGTAATTCCTTACCTCCACTACAGGTCAAATCTAATCTCATATCTTGCTTTGAACATGTAATTTACACTTCTATTGGTCCGTTTACGGTCGGATATCTTTATTGGCTACTGAAGGGCCGTCAAAGGTTTGAATATCAATTCAAATTGTGGGCGTACTCAGTAACGAACTATGATTTAAAAGTAACGAAGTAGATAATTTTGCTTAATTTGTATTTAACTACAAGCAAAAGTACAGCTTTAAAAATATACTCAAAAAAGTACAAGTACCCGAAAAAACTACTTAATTACAGTAACGTGAGTAGTTGTAATTCCTTACCTCCACTACAGATCAAATCTAATCTCATATCTTGCTTTGAACATGTAATTTACAAGATAAAACAAAATTTACCAGTTGCAAATAGGTAGGATATACCAAATTATTTGTACTATATTAACAGATGCAAATTAAATATTTTAAACTTAATTATGAAGGACAATTAATTTAAATGGAAGGTATTTCTTGAAACGCATTTGGTCGAAAAATTTACTTTGTGATTGAATCGCAGTCTATTGAAAATATGCAGTTTTGAGATTAGTATACTAAAATTCAACACTTAGGCTATACTTGTCCAATTAATCCCAAAGCTAATAAAAATGTTTAAAAGCAAGGTTCGAGAAAGAGCATTGTGAGGAAAGTTGCTATATAGCCTATTGAATGACAGGTTTTCACATTATTTACAGCCACAATGGCATTGTTACAACAGTGACACCCAGCGAGCAAAGATGCCGTAAGGCATAGTTTCTTTACAGTTCACGGTCCTTTCCCACCACTTTACAACGTTATTCCTGACAACGCCTAGTGCGACAAAATTAAATAAATGTATTTCCCCTCAGAGTAACTAACATGTAATGCCCATTGCATGTTTGCCCAAGTTGCAGCTCTTGCTGTCTGTTCAGAGACGCGTAAAGAAGAAATGTTTGAAATGCATAAAATCTCGCTATGATCTGATATAAAATGTTCACTGTAACAAAGAACGGCGCTAAACGGTGGTAGGGTACTTCAGCAGTCAGTATAGTTCTCTCCGGGGGCGGGGCGGCGCTCCATCAGTTTAATGCTGTCAGCACGTGGATAGTTGAGTCCCGGCGGTGTTTTGCTCGGGTGGATGCGGAGAGAGACGCCCGCGAGAGGAAGAGCAGGTCGCACGGATGTAAGAGACGGTGATGCTTACTTCAAACTCACCACGGGATGGGTCGCTTTTTCAAAGCCGCAACCAAATGATCCGTAAGAGGAATTGTGCGGAAAAGAAAAAGACGCGAACGGGATTAAAATAAGAACACAAGGTAAGAAGAAACATAGAGGAAGCTGCAAATAACTTATAGTGAAATTAAGAAAGAGAGAGAGAGAGAGAGAGAGAGATAGTATTCGCGAAGACGCGCGTGGACGATTTATTGGACAGCAGAGCTTTTTCTAAATCAATATGCATAACTTAAGCTTTGCAAGCGAAGTGGACACATACATTGACATTGGTTTAACATCCTCTGGGAATTCTACAAGTCGCTATTCTCCGGCAACCATTATAGGGCTCGCAGGGCTGGTGAGCTTCCTCATCTTGTTTACAATAGTGGGGAATGTGCTGGTCGTTATCGCCGTTTTAACGAGCAGAGCGCTCACGCCAGAGACGGACCTGCAATTAACTTACAGTGAAATCAAAAAGAGAATATTCGCGAAGACGCGCGTGGACGATTTATTGGACAGCAGAGCTTTTTCTAAATCAATATGCATAACTTAAGCTTTGCAAGCGAAGTGGACACATACATTGACATTGGTTTAACAACCTCTGGGAATTCTACAAGTCGCTATTCTCCGGCAACCATTATAGGGCTCGCAGGGTTGGTGAGCTTCCTCATCTTGTTTACAATAGTGGGGAATGTGCTGGTCGTTATCGCCGTTTTAACGAGCAGAGCGCTCAAGCCACCACAAAACCTTTTTCTTGTGTCTCTGGCCAGTGCGGACATTTTGGTGGCCACCCTGATAATCCCTTTCTCCCTGGCCAATGAATTAATGGGCTACTGGTTTTTTGGGAAAGTTTGGTGTGATATCTATCTTGCGCTAGATGTTCTTTTCTGCACATCTTCTATTGTTCACCTGTGTGCCATAAGTCTGGACAGGTACTGGTCTGTAACACAGGCGGTCGAGTATAACTTGAAGCGGACGCCTCGCAGGGTAAAGGGCATGATTGTGGTGGTATGGTTGATCGCGGCTGTAATCTCCTTCCCACCGCTCATCTCCATGGACCGGAATAACGAGGGTGACAGCAGCGAACCACAATGCCAGCTGAACGACCACACGTGGTACATCCTGTACTCCAGCATCGGGTCGTTCTTTGCCCCGTGTGTCATCATGATCCTTGTTTACATCCGAATCTACCAGGTGGCTAAGACGAGAACCCGAAATATGTCTGAAAAGCGCCGTGATCCAGATGGTGGATCAGGAACGCCACGGCTGGAGAATGGCTTGAGCCGTGAGGATTCTAGGCGGGAAAATGGGCACTGTGCCTCGCCACCACCAGGGGAACGCAAACCAGGCGAGGATGACCCAGATGCCGAGCTGGAGGACAGCAGCTCATCCGATGAGAAGGCCAAGCGGACGCAAAACGAGATGGCGCCCTCGCGAAAAGACCGCCGGTCCAGCCGCAAGAACAGCTCCAGCTCCAAGCATTCCAGCCGGAAGTCCCGAGCCAGCAGCAAGTCCCTGGACTTGTTTTCCTCCCGCAGAAAAAGGAGGAACACCATTTCGAGAAAAAAAATTTCCCAGGCACGAGAGAAGCGGTTCACCTTTGTGCTGGCCGTGGTCATGGGGGTGTTCGTGGTCTGCTGGTTTCCTTTCTTCTTCAGCTACAGCCTGTATGGTATCTGCCGGGAGCCCTGCGCCATCCATGACACCCTTTTCAAGTTTTTCTTCTGGATCGGTTACTGCAACAGCTCCCTCAATCCCGTCATCTACACCATCTTCAACCAGGACTTCCGGCGAGCTTTTCAGAAGATCCTGTGCAAGTCCTGGAAGAGGTCTTTTTAGAGAACATTGGCAGCTAGTTTGCAGCATCCAGTGCCATTAACAGGTGGTTGACAAGGAAGAGAAGTTTTCAAAAACACCACTGCCCCTTTGCATTGACAATCTGTACACAACAATGACATTGATATTTTTTCCTACTTCGTTGTGTAATGTTCTTCATGAGTCTGTGAGGACAACAGATGCTGGTCACATAGGTGGTACCAAAAGCTAAATATGCTTAAAAAAAATAAGAAAAAAAAATAAAACCCACCTGAATTGGGAAGCACTGCACTGCATTAGAGGAAACAGGCTTATCTTTATTATGGCTGCTGGCAATCTGAAGTTATCAAGAGATATTTTTATGATGAGTTTGCACATATGGCTTGTGTCATTGTGACTAGAGAGCTATGTAACATGAAAGGCTGTCTCCTTTTATATGGTGACAAAAAAGACAAACAAGAGAAGTGAATTACCAAAAAGTGTGCTGTTTCCTTCCAGTGGAGAGATACAAAACGGACACTGTTGGTTACGGAGTATGAGAAGGTTGTTACCAGATGACAGATGAGAAGAAGAGTTTTGCCCTGATGTGCTTGGGTATTGCATGGTTCGTCCTAAGGGTGCAAAGTCCTGACTGAACAGAGCTCTATTTCTTAACTGTTCTTCAGTGAAATTAATCACTGTACTGCTGCTCTCTAACATGCCATAAAAGTATACAGAAGAGGTATTTACTGGACTAGACTTAAAAGAAACTGTAAGTGGTTTTGCGGTGATGATGATAAATAATGATACATTTATTTATCTACAGGATTTATTTATCAGATAATAAACTATTTAAGCTTTGTGGCTATGCTTGTAAAGTGTATCCCATTTGTTCAAAATATCATAGTGATATAATGCAAATATAATATATAAGGCTGTTGTAAATTTTAAAAACAAAACAACCTTTTTTGGTTGTTTTTGTATATTATGAAACATCTATCTTTATGGATGTTGGGCTTCTCTCCTTTTCTATTCCATATACTTGTGATATCTCCAAAATGACTGACAGGTCACTACAAGCACAGCTGATGATCAAACAAAAATGAACAAATAAATGGATTGTACTTCTCTTGGATTCGCTTTTTACTGTGAACAGAGTCTAGGCTTTATGTTTTACTCTTCATGTCTCTAAAGTGGGCTTATCATAATTAGAAATGACTGTGATTAAATATTGTTTTGAGGTTTTGTCATTTTGCAGGTACGATACTCCATTCAGCTCAGAACAGAACAAAATAAAGGGAGAATCTGAACTAATTTAATTTAATTGTCCCAGACTGTTTGCCACAGTTGGAATGATGGTCACATTGATGCTTCAACGTGACTCAGATGATTATGCAGTGCTGCACAGTATTGTTAGTTAAACACTGTTAACCATTGAGGGGAAAAATACTGAAGACTACGCAAAAGTTAGTGGTAAAGGTCTTTAGACCCCCCCCCCCCCCCAAAAAAAACAACCATTTTTTTTTTTTTGGTTAATAAAAAAAAAAAAATTTTAAAAAAATAAAAATTTGATTTAATTAAATCTCAAATTTAATACAAATCAATTTAGCTGAATTGGTACATTTGTGCTAAACAAATGTAAGTAAATGCAATAAAATGAAAAAGAGGTAGAATAAAGTCAAAACAAAAATAAACAATAACACAAGCCCAAAAAGTGAGGGTAAAAGGTTTTAGACCCCCCCCCCCCCCCAAAAAAAACACACATTTTTAATTTAGTGGATATCATAAGAAATATAATTGTAAGAAAATGTAAAATGTAGATACTGTCAAATATTCATAATAATTTATAACTACTTACAATCTGTGGTCCTAAACAAGAGAATTGATGTCTATAATAGGGTAATTCAGAAACCATTATGGAGAAAAATAACATTTTAGATATTGTATACAGATGAATTTAGAAAATATTATTTTTTGTTTGCAAATAGACACATAATAAATATATTCTTGGGGTCACAGCTTTCAGTTCACAGCGTCTCTGCTTGTAAAATTCAAATAGAACAGGAGCAGCTGCTGACTTCCTCTGATCACAGAGAAAGAGGGGTCTGGCTTGTAAGTATTGTTTTAAACTAGGTAACGTACGCCCTTGGGGATGTTGACTGTTCAGTGGCATTGGGAGCACTTTTGAATTGTTTATACTCAAACTATTTTATAACTCCATAACATACCACATCCCTATCTTAATGTTCAAAAGTTTTCAAATATTATGTTTGTGTTTTCAGTATAAAAGCAATAGTCTGAGATTATAAACAAATCAATTCCATTCTAAAGTGTGATTGAGAATCTAAAGCCGATTCTAAAGCAAAATAAAACACTGATTTTCAGAGAGCTGGTTCAGAACTGAAGAGGATAAATTGAGTTTCTATTCAAATCATTCAAAGGTTCTTGTAAAAGAGAAATGAACAAGGAATCTATCTTCACCCACACCGATTCCATGAGATATTTAACACCAGTGTTCGCCCCAGAGTGAGTCCAAGACAGATAAAGGCTGAGAAACTTCACTGTCAGTCAGAGCATAAGTAGTGCAATTGAAGTAGTCTCCTCATGAATCTTTTTGATCCTGCTGGATGATGGGTGCCACTTGGACCAGAGCTATGTGGAAAATAAATTGAGTTTGACATACGTACAAATTAAAAATCTCATACATTCACTCATTATTCACCCCACTGGAAGGACGTCTTGGTGATAGAACTGTCAAGTTTTATATTTTGTAATTGCAGGGCTGCGAGTCTGTGAATGTTTCATTTTTTTGAAAGTGGAGGAGATAAAATGATTCCCTAACCAATGCTGGGTGATTTGTTTCGCCATCGTACTGAACAGATTACATTACATTGACGCCTTTACAAGCTTTCATGAAAATACTTGTAATTGATTCAAACTCGTTATGTCAGAAGGAAAACGCATCATGTTCCACCACAAACAATTACTAACGCATTCAGTGTCAAAAGCTTTGCTTAATGTTATGTGGCTGAGATTAGTTTAGATAGAGAACAACGCACATTCAAGCTTTTCTGAACATTATGCAGAATCTATTGATTTCTACTGGGCTCTGATTGTTTTGTCAAAATCAAAAGAAAGGAAAGGAAAGGAAAGGTTAATAAATAATTGTGCCTTTGGTGCTGTGTTACTGTTAGTGCAGTCCAAGCTCTAGGAGGATCAGAGGGGAAAGCCTTTGACCGATGTGAATGATTTGATTCTCCTTTTACCAGTGGCTGTGCTGGGAATGAGTACATGAAGCCCAAAGCATTCTGCCTTCTTGCCTGCCAATTAGAACTGCCATATGTCAAAGAATCTAAAATGATTAACTCGATATAGACTTATTTGCTCTGTGGTGATTTCAGTATCATCCTTTTTCATTATTCAATAAAACTACTCTGATGGCGTATTGCATTTCTTCATCTGAGACTGAACAATCTAGCTTGTGTTGGTTTTGTCTAGCTGATGCTTTTGTCTGAGCAATTCATCTGCCTATTTGCACTTAGTGCAAACAATGTGCTATTTGTATTTATTTGCACTTGATGCCAAGCTACCTTTATTTACACAACATAAATAGCACCTTATTTCTTTTAAACCTGACTGCATCTTTTTATCAACGATTCACTAGTCATCATTTACAGTATATTATTCAGGCTATATTGCAAACCTCCCATTTCTACTATTCATTATCTCTAAAGGCTTAACCTTAGCTGACCGTAACAGTGTCTTTTGCTGCTCATTTTGCAAGGTTCAATTTGCTTCAGAGATACGTATCTTCATGCCAGGTTAAGTAAAGGATGCTTGAGTATTTATGGCCTTTCAGCTGGAATGGCTCTTTGACCTTGCTGAATAACAGACCACTGTCTTCTACTGTCGTTTCACTGTTTCCAATTATATGCTTTAGGGATGTAGTGATCCTGTTTAGCACTTAATAATTTTTACAAATGCCTAATAAAGTAATCACAGTGTGATACTAGAAATTCTTATGTTGGTATTTTGTTAAACACAACAACAAATATATAGTAGAGCTTTGTCACTAGCAATGCCAAGGTCATGGGTTTGATTCCCAGAGAATGCATGACAAAAATGGGTAACACTTTAGATTAAGGTTCCCTTTGTAAAGGGTTTATAAAGGTGTTAATAATTGACTAATAACGCACTTACAAATGCATTATAATTCATTGATAATAAGCAGTTATAAATGCATGAGTAAAAGGGTGATTTTAATGCAATACCTGCCAAACAGTGAGCCATTTTTAACTCACATGTTATAAATGCTTAACAAATATATTTATTAATACTTATTTCACTCAAAACCAGATTCCTGATTTTATTCATGATGCAGCAAAAATTTACTATTTTAGCAAGACTGAAGGGTGTTGTATTTATGGCTTTCTCATTTATATCTCATGACGCAAAAGTTCATGATGCTTATCCACAGCAATGATTAGAAACCAATATATATTTTATCAAGATGACATTATTAAATCTTGATTTTTATTTTGGGGGAAAAATCATAAAAGCACAACCATGACTTGATGCGATATTAATATTTAATATTTTAATTCCAATATTATCTGTGAACCTTAATGTAATTAGCCATATATTAATGATTTATTAACGTTAATAACTTGTGAAAGTGCACCTTAATGTAACGTGAACACCTGTGAACCAGTTATTAATGAGTTATAAATGTTAATAACATCTAAAAGTGAACCTTAATGTAAAGTGAACACCTGTGAACCATTTATTAATGATTTATAAACGTTAGGGACCTGTGAAAGTGAACCTTAATGTAAAGTGAACACCTGTGAACCATTTATTAATGATTTATAAATGTTAGTAACCTGTGAAAGTGAACCTTAATGTAGTGAACACCTGTGAACCATTTATTAATGAGTTACAAACATTAATAATCTGTGAAAGCGAACCTTAATGTAAAGTGAACATCTGTGAACCATTTATTAATGAGTTACAAACGTTAATAACCTGTGAAAGCGAACCTTAATGTAAAGTGAACATCTGTGAACCATTTATTAATGAGTTACAAACGTTAATAACCTGTGAAAGCGAACCTTAATGTAAAGTGAACATCTGTGAACCATTTATTAATGAGTTACAAACGTTAATAACCTGTGAAAGCGAACCTTAATGTAAAGTGAACATCTGTGAACCATTTATTAATGAGTTACAAACGTTAATAACCTGTGAAAGCGAACCTTAATGTAAAGTGAACACCTGTGAACCCTTTATTAATGAGTTACAAACATTATTAACCTGTGAAAGCAAACCTTAATGTAAAGTGAACACCTGTGAACCATTTATTAATGATCTATAAACGTTAGTAACCTGTGAAAGTGAACCTTAATGTAATGTGAACACCTGTGAACGATTTATTAATGATCTATAAATGTTAGTAACCTTTGAAAGTGAACATTAATGTAGTGAACACTTGTGAACCATTTATTAATGAGTTACAAACATTAATAACCTGTGAAAGCAAACCTTAATGTAAAGTGAACACATGTGAACCATTTATTAATGATCTATAAACGTTAGTAACCTGTGAAAGTGAACCTTAATGTAAAGTGAACACCTGTGAACCATTTATTAATGAATTGCAAACGTTAGTAACCTGTGAAAGCGAACCTTAATGTAAAATGAACACCTGTGAATCATTTATTAATGATCTATAAACGTTAGTAACCTGTGAAAGTGAACCTTAATGTAAAGTGAGCACCTGTGAACCATTTATTAATGATCTATAAGCGTTAATAACCTGTGAAAGTGAACCTTAATGTAAAGTGAACACCTGTGAACCATTTATTAATCATCTACAGTATAAACGTTAGTAACCTGTGAAAGCGAAAATTAATGGAAAGTGAACACCTGTGATCCATTTATTAATGAGTTACAAACGTTAATAACTTGTGAAAGCGAACCTTAATGTAAAGTGAACACCTGTGAACCATTTATTAATGATCTATAAGCGTTAATAACCTGTGAAAGTGAACCTTAATGTAAAGTGAACACCTGTGAATCATTTATTAATGATCTATAAACGTTAGTAACCTGTGAAAGTGAACCTTAATGTAAAGTGAACACCTGTGAATCATTTATTAATGATCTATAAACGTTAGTAACCTGTGAAAGTGAACCTTAATGTAAAGTGAACACCTGTGAATCATTTATTAATGATCTATAAACGTTAGTAACCTGTGAAAGTGAACCTTAATGTAAAGTGAACACCTGTGAATCATTTATTAATGATCTATAAACGTTAGTAACCTGTGAAAGTGAACCTTAATGTAAAGTGAACACCTGTGAATCATTTATTAATGATCTATAAACGTTAGTAACCTGTGAAAGTGAACCTTAATGTAAAGTGAACACCTGTGAATCATTTATTAATGATCTATAAACGTTAGTAACCTGTGAAAGTGAACCTTAATGTAAAGTGAACACCTGTGAATCATTTATTAATGATCTATAAACGTTAGTAACCTGTGAAAGTGAACCTTAATGTAAAGTGAACACCTGTGAATCATTTATTAATGATCTATAAACGTTAGTAACCTGTGAAAGTGAACCTTAATGTAAAGTGAACACCTGTGAATCATTTATTAATGATCTATAAACGTTAGTAACCTGTGAAAGTGAACCTTAATGTAAAGTGAACACCTGTGAATCATTTATTAATGATCTATAAACGTTAGTAACCTGTGAAAGTGAACCTTAATGTAAAGTGAACACCTGTGAATCATTTATTAATGATCTATAAACGTTAGTAACCTGTGAAAGTGAACCTTAATGTAAAGTGAACACCTGTGAATCATTTATTAATGATCTATAAACGTTAGTAACCTGTGAAAGTGAACCTTAATGTAAAGTGAACACCTGTGAATCATTTATTAATGATCTATAAACGTTAGTAACCTGTGAAAGTGAACCTTAATGTAAAGTGAACACCTGTGAATCATTTATTAATGATCTATAAACGTTAGTAACCTGTGAAAGTGAACCTTAATGTAAAGTGAACACCTGTGAATCATTTATTAATGATCTATAAACGTTAGTAACCTGTGAAAGTGAACCTTAATGTAAAGTGAACACCTGTGAATCATTTATTAATGATCTATAAACGTTAGTAACCTGTGAAAGTGAACCTTAATGTAAAGTGAACACCTTTGAACCATTCATTAATGAATTACAAACGTTAATAACCTGTGAAAGCGAACCTTAATGTAAAGTGAACACCTCTGAACCATTTATTAATGAATTACAAACATTAGTAACCTGTGAAAGTGAACCTTAATGTAAAGTGAACACCTGTGAACCATTTATTAATGATCTATAAACGTTAGTAACCTGTGAAAGTGAACCTTAATGTAAAGTGAACACCTGTGAACCATTTATTAATGATCTATAAACGTTAGTAACCTGTGAAAGTGAACCTTAATGTAAAGTGAACACCTGTGAACCATTTATTAATGATCTATAAACGTTAGTAACCTGTGAAAGTGAACCTTAATGTAAAGTGAACACCTGTGAATGATTTATTAATGAATTACAAATGTATGTAATAAATGGTTCACAGGTTTTCACTTTACATTAAGATTCATTTGTAGACGTTATTAACGTTTATAACTCATTAATAAATGGTTCACAGGTGTTCATTTTACATTAAGGTTAACTTTTACAGGTTACTAACGTTTGTAATGCATTAATAAATTGTTCACAGTTATTCACTTTACATTAAGGTTCACTTTCACAGGTTACTAACGTTTATAGATTATTAATAAATGGTTCACAGGTGTTCATTTTACATTAAGGTTAACTTTTACAGGTTACTAACGTTTGTAATGCATTAATAAATTGTTCACAGTTATTCACTTTACATTAAGGTTCACTTTCACAGGTTACTAACGTTTATAGATAATTCATAAATGGTTCACAGGTGTTCACTTTACATTAAGGTTCATTTTTAGACGTTATTAACGTTTATAACTCATTAATAAATGGTTCATAACATTAAGGTTAACTGGTAATAATGTAATAAAAATTTTCAATATTAATATCTCATCAAGTCATGGGTGTGCTTTTATGATTTTTTCCCCCAAAATAAAAATCAAGGTTTAATCATTTCATCTTGATTAAAAAAAAATTGGCTTCTAATCATTGCTGTGGATAGGCATCATGAACTTTTGCGGAGAATCATGGGTAACGTACAGAGTAGATTCTGGTAAGAAACATTGTAAGAAAAGTGACACGAGTCATGAGATATAAATGAGAAAACCATAAATACAACACCCTTCAGTCTTGCTATAATAATAAATTTTTGCTGCATCAGGAAATAAATCAGGAATCTGGTTTTGAGTTAAATATAAATATATTTGTTAAGCATTTATAACATGTGAGTTTAAAATGGCTCACTATTTGGCAGGTATTGCATTAAAATCACCCTTTTACTCATGCATTTATAACTGCTTATCAATGAATTATAATGCATTTGTAAGTGAGTTATTAGTCAATTATTAACACCTTTATAAACCCTTTACAAAGGGAACCTTAATGTAAAGTGTTACCCAAAAGTGTATAGCTTGAATGCAATATAAGATGATTTGGATGAAATTGTCCACCACATGCATAAATGTAAATGTAGCATTAACATTTCGAAATCAAATCAGTAATGACATCATGTCAGCTGCAGAACATTGCTCAGGAATCAAACCAAGCCAAGTGAACCTAGTCTGATTGTTACTATAGAGACTACTGTGATGAATTGTATTGTCACCAAACTTGAATGATTCATGGGATTCAAAAAGAAAGCAAAAGCCTAAATACCCCGTGACTCATGGCATGGGATTTTCAAAGACTACTCTCTCTAAAATGAGCCATCATTACAGACTGTTAAGAACCCATACACAGCCACTTACAAATGACGCTCTGAATTTCAACAAATCATAAATATGTTGATTCAGGAAGCAGTTTATACTCAATATTGAGCAGAACAGATTGTAGAAAATAGATTTTTACATTTTCAGCGTGCCTGAGGTGTTCTGTGTGGTTCTTAGTGTTATTCAGTTTCTAGGTGGTTGCGTGCTTGTACAGTATATAATATTCTGGTTCCTGGCTCAGATGCATTTTCGATACATATATAATGCCATTCAAAATTTGGATTCAGTAAGATTTTCAGTAATTTGGATTCAGTAAGTCACTTATGCTCACCAAGGCTATACATTTTTTGATGACAAATACAGTTTAATGATATTGTGAAATATTATTAGCTGTTGTTTCTATTTGAATAGATTTTAAAATAGATTTTTTTTTCCTGTGATGGCAAAGCTGAATTTTTTTTCAGCAGTCTAATATGCTGTCTAATATGCTGATTTGGTGCACAAGAAACATTTTTATTATTAGTTTTTCTACGTAATATATATATTACAATGTGTGTATGTGTACATGACGTATATGATGCGTGTGTGTCTGTGTGTGTATACTGTACACACACACACACACACACACACACACACACATCATGAGTCATTAAAAAAGCAATTTTCAGTATATATATTACCATGAACACATCAGAGCATGAAAGATTACAGGGGAAAAAAGCACTGAAACAGTTGCTCATCCTTTCATACTCCGTGGTCCTCAAAGGCTCAGGAGACATAATGACAGACTTGATGACTACTTCAAATATTTATTTTAACCACAGGTGCACAAATGTATTTTCTCCTATAGCATAATACAGAAAAGAATGCAGAAACCTTCGTAAAAGCATCCAAGACATGGCAGTATCTAGAGCTCAGCACAGAGATTTATGATCCTAGAGCTCTATAATTGTGTGTGAACTGATGCCCCCGCGTACACAAGTATTGTCAAGCCCATGGATTGCCCCTGTGTTCCTGTCTTGTGTTTTGCTCCCCATGTGCTCCCTGTGACCCAGTTTCTCCTCGTGTTGATTGTGTTCATTTGATTCAGCTGTGTCTCTGTAATTACCTCGTTTAGTTCCTGTTATTTAGCCCAATGTTTTCTTATGTCGAGTGTCTTACGTCATTCTATGTCTCCTGCATTCCTGATGTTCCAGCCTTTTGGTTTATTAAAGTATGTTTGTTTAAGTTTATTCCCACATCACCTCACTCCCTGCTCCTCAGTATTGTGACAGAACACTGGACCTAAAAACAAGATGAACTGAGGACTTTCTCTTCGATTTCCAGGAGGAGGGACGGCCTTTGGAGCAGTATGTGGAGGAGTTCCAGAGCGTAATACACCTGGTGAGATGGAGCGATTCTATGATTAATGCGTGCTTCCGGATGGGACTAAAAGATGACAATTTGTTTCAATTCCTGACTCCAGAAGATTGCCGCAGACCCGTAGCGGATTTTATAAATTGCGTTCTTGATTTAAATATTTCCAAGTTTTTTGTCGATGTGAGGATCATCATCCTCCTCCCATCCGGAAGCCTGTTGACGCTCCAGCTCACCACAAGCCAGCACCCTCCACATACGGTTCCAATTTGCCCGCTCCCTCAATGCCACCTGCGCTTCCCCGAGTTCTCCGAAGCTCCTCCTTAGTCCTCAGCCCAGGATCGCCGGCCGCTCCGAAGTCAAGCCCGCTGGCCGCTCCATTGTCAAGCCCTCTGGCCAATATGAAGTCAAGCCCGCTGCCCGCTCCGCAGTCAAGCCTGCCATCCGCGGCACTCTCAAGGCCGCGGGCCACTGCACTCTCAAGCCCGCCGGCCGATTCACTCCCAAGGCCTATTATGACAGCAGCTCGCTTAACCTCCTTAACCTCCAACCAAAGGAGGAATATGAGTAGGAAAAGACTGTCTGCCCCAGCCCCTGAGTCCGCTCCAGTGTCGGCTCCAGCCCCCGAGTCCGCTCCAGTGTCAGCTCCAGCCACTGAGTCCACTCCAGTGTCTGCTCCAGTCCCTGAGTCTGCTCCAGTGTCGGCTCCAGCCTCTGAGTCCACTCCAGTGTCTGCTCCAGTCCCTGAGTCTGTTCCAGTGTTGGCTCCAGCCACTGACCCGAGTCAAGACATGGCTCTAGCCCCATTCCCGAGTTGAGAGAGGGCTGCTGTTTCCACGTCGAACCCAGGGAGGGCTCCAGTTCCTGAGTTTAGCCCAAAGAGGGCTCCAGTTCCCAAGTCAAGCCCAGAGAAAGACTCTGTTCCCAAGTTAAGCCCAGAGAGGGCTCCTGCTCCTACGCCCAGCCCAGA
>NW_015505196.1:3587675-3603880 GCF_001515645.1 Sinocyclocheilus grahami | reverse complement strand
TGCCCCTGTGTTCCTGTCTTGTGTTTTGCTCCCCATGTGCTCCCTGTGACCCAGTTTCTCCTCGTGTTGATTGTGTTCATTTGATTCAGCTGTGTCTCTGTAATTACCTCGTTTAGTTCCTGTTATTTAGCCCAATGTTTTCTTATGTCGAGTGTCTTACGTCATTCTATGTCTCCTGCATTCCTGATGTTCCAGCCTTTTGGTTTATTAAAGTATGTTTGTTTAAGTTTATTCCCACATCACCTCACTCCCTGCTCCTCAGTATTGTGACAGAACACTGGACCTAAAAACAAGATGAACTGAGGACTTTCTCTTCGATTTCCAGGAGGAGGGACGGCCTTTGGAGCAGTATGTGGAGGAGTTCCAGAGCGTAATACACCTGGTGAGATGGAGCGATTCTATGATTAATGCGTGCTTCCGGATGGGACTAAAAGATGACAATTTGTTTCAATTCCTGACTCCAGAAGATTGCCGCAGACCCGTAGCGGATTTTATAAATTGCGTTCTTGATTTAAATATTTCCAAGTTTTTTGTCGATGTGAGGATCATCATCCTCCTCCCATCCGGAAGCCTGTTGACGCTCCAGCTCACCACAAGCCAGCACCCTCCACATACGGTTCCAATTTGCCCGCTCCCTCAATGCCACCTGCGCTTCCCCGAGTTCTCCGAAGCTCCTCCTTAGTCCTCAGCCCAGGATCGCCGGCCGCTCCGAAGTCAAGCCCGCTGGCCGCTCCATTGTCAAGCCCTCTGGCCAATATGAAGTCAAGCCCGCTGCCCGCTCCGCAGTCAAGCCTGCCATCCGCGGCACTCTCAAGGCCGCGGGCCACTGCACTCTCAAGCCCGCCGGCCGATTCACTCCCAAGGCCTATTATGACAGCAGCTCGCTTAACCTCCTTAACCTCCAACCAAAGGAGGAATATGAGTAGGAAAAGACTGTCTGCTCCAGCCCCTGAGTCCGCTCCAGTGTCGGCTCCAGCCCCCGAGTCCGCTCCAGTGTCAGCTCCAGCCACTGAGTCCACTCCAGTGTCTGCTCCAGCCCCTGAGTCCACTCCAGTGTCGGCCCCAGCGTCGGCTCCAGCCTCTGAGTCCACTCCAGTGTCTGCTCCAGTCCCTGAGTCTGTTCCAGTGTTGGCTCCAGCCACTGACCCGAGTCAAGACATGGCTCTAGCCCCATTCCCGAGTTGAGAGAGGGCTGCTGTTTCCACGTCGAACCCAGGGAGGGCTCCTCGTGTTGATTGTGTTCATTTGATTCAGCTGTGTCTCTGTAATTACCTCGTTTAGTTCCTGTTATTTAGCCCAATGTTTTCTTATGTCGAGTGTCTTACGTCATTCTATGTCTCCTGCATTCCTGATGTTCCAGCCTTTTGGTTTATTAAAGTATGTTTGTTTAAGTTTATTCCCACATCACCTCACTCCCTGCTCCTCAGTATTGTGACAGAACACTGGACCTAAAAACAAGATGAACTGAGGACTTTCTCTTCGATTTCCAGGAGGAGGGACGGCCTTTGGAGCAGTATGTGGAGGAGTTCCAGAGCGTAATACACCTGGTGAGATGGAGCGATTCTATGATTAATGCGTGCTTCCGGATGGGACTAAAAGATGACAATTTGTTTCAATTCCTGACTCCAGAAGATTGCCGCAGACCCGTAGCGGATTTTATAAATTGCGTTCTTGATTTAAATATTTCCAAGTTTTTTGTCGATGTGAGGATCATCATCCTCCTCCCATCCGGAAGCCTGTTGACGCTCCAGCTCACCACAAGCCAGCACCCTCCACATACGGTTCCAATTTGCCCGCTCCCTCAATGCCACCTGCGCTTCCCCGAGTTCTCCGAAGCTCCTCCTTAGTCCTCAGCCCAGGATCGCCGGCCGCTCCGAAGTCAAGCCCGCTGGCCGCTCCATTGTCAAGCCCTCTGGCCAATATGAAGTCAAGCCCGCTGCCCGCTCCGCAGTCAAGCCTGCCATCCGCGGCACTCTCAAGGCCGCGGGCCACTGCACTCTCAAGCCCGCCGGCCGATTCACTCCCAAGGCCTATTATGACAGCAGCTCGCTTAACCTCCTTAACCTCCAACCAAAGGAGGAATATGAGTAGGAAAAGACTGTCTGCTCCAGCCCCTGAGTCCGCTCCAGTGTCGGCTCCAGCCCCCGAGTCCGCTCCAGTGTCAGCTCCAGCCACTGAGTCCACTCCAGTGTCTGCTCCAGTCCCTGAGTCTGCTCCAGTGTCGGCTCCAGCCTCTGAGTCCACTCCAGTGTCTGCTCCAGTCCCTGAGTCTGTTCCAGTGTTGGCTCCAGCCACTGACCCGAGTCAAGACATGGCTCTAGCCCCATTCCCGAGTTGAGAGAGGGCTGCTGTTTCCACGTCGAACCCAGGGAGGGCTCCAATTCCTGAATTTAGCCCAGAGAAAGACTCTGTTCCCACGTTAAGCCCAGAGAGGGCTCCTGCTCCTACGCCCAGCCCAGAGAGGGCTGTGGTTCCCACGTCCAGCCCAGAGAAAGACTCTGTTCCCAAGTTAAGCCCAGAGAGGGCTCCTGCTCCTATATCCAGCCCAGGAAAGGCTCCTGTTCCCCTGTCCAGCCCATAGAGGGCTCTTGTTCCCACGTCCAGCCCAGAGAGGGCTCCTGTTCCCACGTCCAGCCCAGAGAGGGCTGTGGTTCCCACGTTCAGTCCAGATAGGACCCCTGTTCCCACATATCGCCCAGAGAGGGCCGCTGTTTCCACGTCTGGCCCAGGGAGGGCCACAGTTCCCGAGTCAAGCCCAGGGAGGGCCGCTGCTCCTACGTCAGGCCCACGGAGGGCCTCAGATCCCAAATCAAGCCCAGGAGGTCCGTTGTTCCTACACCTGGCCCACGGAGGGCCTCAAAACCCGAAAGCGCCCACTAGAGCTCCCAACCCCCCTCCCCGTTGGAAGTTATGAGGCGCGTGGACATGCCTTCTGGGAGGGGGCTGTAATGTCACGCCCATGGACTGCCCCTGTGTTCCTGTTTTGTGTTTTGCTCCCCATGTGCTCCCTGTGACCCAGTTTCTCCTCATGTTGATTGTGTTCATTTGATTCAGCGGTGTCTCTGTAATTACCTCGTTTAGGTCCTGTTATTTAGCCCAGTGTTTTCCTGTGTCCAGTGTCCGGTGTCTTACATCAATCTACGTTTCCTGCTTTCCTGATGTTCCAGCATTTTGGTGTATTAGAGTCTGTTTGTTTAAGTTTATTCCCACTTCTCCTTGTCTCCTCACTCCCCCCTCTTCAGTATTGTGACAAGTATATTTGAAAGTGTATATGCAATGTGAGAAATATAAAACATAGATGACCTACCTGCCATCCTGAGTTTAGCTTCAACACCTGATGGAATTTTCAATTCTACATGAATACTTAATTAGCTAAACTGGAATTAAACTCTGCAGGAGGGGATTATGTTAAGAAATTGGCATAGAAAAAAGAAAAGAAAATTGGCTTTGCCATTTTTGCTTCAGGGCTCACAAACTTCCTGCAAAGAAACCAACTGGCTTTAAAATAAAAACCTAAAGATCTGTGACAGAGAACCACTGAATTACTGACATTTAATACTTTTTTTTCATGTATAGTCTGCAAGGGTGTGGATTTATAAATAAATAATAAATACATATATACATTAAATATGTAAACACATACTCATAAACAGTGTTGGGGATTAACTAGTTACATGTAACGGAAGTGTGTAATTTAATTACAAAATACATGTAACTGTAATCTGTTAGTTACTGAGAACAAAATGTGTAATTACATTACAGTTACTAATGAAAATGTTAATGAATAATGTCATATGAATAATGTCATATGAATAATTTCACACACACACAGACACACACACACACACACACTGATTTCTTTCCCAAATTGCATAGACTGCTTTAAAATACGAGACACCAATGTTTCAGGAGTTTAGGACACTGAATAGGATACATGATTATTCAATAACTGTTTTATGTCCTGTTTATGTTTATGCTTTATTTTTTAATTAACTGTTAATTAATTAACTGTTTTTTCCCCAAAGCATTGTTAGATGCCAGTGTTTCCTGCTTTGTAAAGATTTGATCTAAAAAACAGTATCATAGCTATTAAACTGTCTTTTTATGATTTTAAATCTGTATTTAACCTCAGAACGATCTCAAAGTACAAAAGAGGTGCTAAAGTCTGATTTTATGGTAACTATGCTTCAAAAATTAAGTTATTATAAATCTTAATTCAAGCCATAAAGTATTTTGAAAGTCTGACAGTAATCAGTGTTGAGTATTACCGTAAGGTTAGCCCTGCCTGCTTTAAATGTTTGAAAATGATTAACAGTTGAAAACATTCATTAGAAATTTAGAAAACTAATCAAACATAATCGGATGTAATCAGTTACATTAATAAAATAATTGAAATAGTTACACTAATTATTACATTTTAAATAGGGTGTAACATATTACATTTCCAAAGCAACCTTCTCAACACTGCTCACAAATATGTTACGTTTCATAACTGATTGAAAATCAAGTGAAGGGTGGACTGTTTAAAAAATCCAGCATTTTAAATTTTCCACTAAAACCATAAGAAAAAAATAAATAAAACAAAATGGACGAGTCCAGTTATGGACACTGAAATCACTTAAGCGAGACTGAAATACTAACTAACTAAATAAATAAATAAGGATCTACTTTCCGAGGATCTCACCAAACTCATGCACATAAAATCTTTCTAACTCTTGACATCTTCTGAGAGCTTAGGCAGTCTTCGTAACTGAGAAAAGCTTAGTCTGTCCTCCCTTCTCTCTCTCAACACATTTGACAGAGTCCAATCTGAAATCGTTCCTCTCCTGCTAATTTCTCCCCCTCATTAGTAAGCTGTGGGATTCTCTGATCTGTGCAACTTGTCAACGTGTAGATCAGAACCTCTCACTACAGGAGAGAAAAACACTGTTGGTGATTGTGTAAGAAGTAAGAGTGGGTGTTAACTTCTAGTGCTTCGTAACATGCTGCTTGAGTTTTAAATTGCTAGAACTCTATCTGCATGCTCAATGACACAAAGAACAGCATATGAAAGAAACAAAACACCCTATTCTGGTTGAAGGACTGATCATTAAAGATTTAAAATTAAGGGTAAGCAGAAATGGGGTGAAATTACTTGTCTTTATATCTGTGCTAGTCGCGATTCATATGCATGCATGGTAGACAGTGTGACATTGCACAGCTAGTGGCTACAAAATAAAGGGAATGTTTTACAACCTCAGTTTTATTCCTGTCTTGCCTCAGGGATCATATCAGTGCAGAAATCCATGAAGGTGCACACGTACACATCCCGCAAAGAAGGCATCCTTCATATCTTTATTTATGTCTTTCAATATACAGAACTATCAATCCGGGATGTATCACAAGCTTGCCTGTCACAGTTTTGTTCTTATTAATGTTTTCTTTTCTCACACCATTATATTTTCAGTACCAGTTATAATTCCAGACGCACTTGACTGAATTTATGTTTGTATGAACTGTACAATGTACAGGCAAAGGGTGACTACTTGTTTGGACTCGTAGAGTATAAACACTGTAATGTTGTAAACCTTGTAATGTAACATAAATGTCAATTATATTGTTGTATATAACTGACAGAATAGGTTTTAACAGAACTGATGTGAGTGCTTCACATTTCTGCTTTTAAAGCCTCCAAAACAGTCCCTATTTACGTCTCACTGCTTTTAAAAAATTCTCATTGAATTTTTGTGCTCATTAACACAACAACTACTGGGATTTTATTTTTTATCAGTGTGGAAATAGCTCCTCTGGTTGAAATTCTGTTTCCCTCATTATGAAACACTGACAGATTCAAAATCTCTGTCATATTGCTTCAAAATCGTACCAGGAGGTGATTCTAACAAGAAAATTGGACTGTATCTTCACATGCCTCTCTTTCTCGGTGTGATGGTGAAATGTTTTTTTTCTGGTCTCTCAGCACATTCCCTCTGTAGCCATAATCAATGCAGTAGCCTAACCAGATAAAACAATAGCTAACCATAATCCCTTAGTACAAACGACAAGGTCGGCATACAGCGGTAATGGCCACAATTGATTTACTGAAGCACTTTTCTTTGGGTTTCTGTGTTAAATCAGCCCTAGCCACTTTCAGTGTGCAGACATGGTCATAAATAAAGTGTCTTTTTTTTTTTACCATTGTGCCATAAGTAAAGTCTGAGTCAAAGGAAAGATACTCTGATCGTCAATTACTTTGGTCACAGGCACTCGTTGTCGCAGATATCAATCACGATTGTACAAATGCTGGATGTAATCAGTTACATTAATAAAATAATTGAAATAGTTACACTAATTATTACATTTTAAATAGGGTGTAACATATTACATTTCCAAAGCAACCTTCTCAACACTGCTCACAAATATGTTACGTTTCATAACTGATTGAAAATCAAGTGAAGGGTGGACTGTTTAAAAAATCCAGCATTTTAAATTTTCCACTCAAACCATAAGAAAAAAATAAATAAAACAAAATGGACGAGTCCAGTTATGGACACTGAAATCACTTAAGCGAGACTGAAATACTAACTAACTAAATAAATAAATAAGGATCTACTTTCCGAGGATCTCACCAAACTCATGCACATAAAATCTTTCTAACTCTTGACATCTTCTGAGAGCTTAGGCAGTCTTCGTAACTGAGAAAAGCTTAGTCTGTCCTCCCTTCTCTCTCTCAACACATTTGACAGAGTCCAATCTGAAATCGTTCCTCTCCTGCTAATTTCTCCCCCTCATTAGTAAGCTGTGGGATTCTCTGATCTGTGCAACTTGTCAACGTGTAGATCAGAACCTCTCACTACAGGAGAGAAAAACACTGTTGGTGATTGTGTAAGAAGTAAGAGTGGGTGTTAACTTCTAGTGCTTCGTAACATGCTGCTTGAGTTTTAAATTGCTAGAACTCTATCTGCATGCTCAATGACACAAAGAACAGCATATGAAAGAAACAAAACACCCTATTCTGGTTGAAGGACTGATCATTAAAGATTTAAAATTAAGGGTAAGCAGAAATGGGGTGAAATTACTTGTCTTTATATCTGTGCTAGTCGCGATTCATATGCATGCATGGTAGACAGTGTGACATTGCACAGCTAGTGGCTACAAAATAAAGGGAATGTTTTACAACCTCAGTTTTATTCCTGTCTTGCCTCAGGGATCATATCAGTGCAGAAATCCATGAAGGTGCACACGTACACATCCCGCAAAGAAGGCATCCTTCATATCTTTATTTATGTCTTTCAATATACAGAACTATCAATCCGGGATGTATCACAAGCTTGCCTGTCACAGTTTTGTTCTTATTAATGTTTTCTTTTCTCACACCATTATATTTTCAGTACCAGTTATAATTCCAGACGCACTTGACTGAATTTATGTTTGTATGAACTGTACAATGTACAGGCAAAGGGTGACTACTTGTTTGGACTCGTAGAGTATAAACACTGTAATGTTGTAAACCTTGTAATGTAACATAAATGTCAATTATATTGTTGTATATAACTGACAGAATAGGTTTTAACAGAACTGATGTGAGTGCTTCACATTTCTGCTTTTAAAGCCTCCAAAAACAGTCCCTATTTACGTCTCACTGCTTTTAAAAAATTCTCATTGAATTTTTGTGCTCATTAACACAACAACTACTGGGATTTTATTTTTTATCAGTGTGGAAATAGCTCCTCTGGTTGAAATTCTGTTTCCCTCATTATGAAACACTGACAGATTCAAAATCTCTGTCATATTGCTTCAAAATCGTACCAGGAGGTGATTCTAACAAGAAAATTGGACTGTATCTTCACATGCCTCTCTTTCTCGGTGTGATGGTGAAATGTTTTTTTTCTGGTCTCTCAGCACATTCCCTCTGTAGCCATAATCAATGCAGTAGCCTAACCAGATAAAACAATAGCTAACCATAATCCCTTAGTACAAACGACAAGGTCGGCATACAGCGGTAATGGCCACAATTGATTTACTGAAGCACTTTTCTTTGGGTTTCTGTGTTAAATCAGCCCTAGCCACTTTCAGTGTGCAGACATGGTCATAAATAAAGTGTCTTTTTTTTTTACCATTGTGCCATAAGTAAAGTCTGAGTCAAAGGAAAGATACTCTGATCGTCAATTACTTTGGTCACAGGCACTCGTTGTCGCAGATATCAATCACGTAGATTGTACAAATGCTCATATTTAATTTCCTATCTGACATTACGCCCCCAAAACATGATATCCATCCCCTTTAATTTCATGTATTTAGGTAAATTGGGCTAATGAGCTGGAAATACAGGGGACAGAGCAGCAGTCCAATCAAAAGGCCACTGTATTGAGGTCCTTCTGTCCCATGAGCAGACCGTTCAGTGGAAAGAAAATCTGAGAAGACAGCATTAGATTCAGTCTAATCAAATCTGAGAGCTTGTTACGCAAGAAACCAAAGTCATCTGAGACAGTCTGAGGACGATATAATCAGATTTTTCAAAGAATAATCTATGGAAGAAAACACATCTTCTGCATGACGTTCAGTGTTTTGTAAAGAGATCCCACAACGTGTCGAGCAACACCTTCGAGTGACAGAATATCAGGTGTATGAGAGAGTGAGAAGTTGTAAGCAAGAAAAGCCTAGGTGAGTAACGTAGGGTGTTAAATCGTGGGAACATACACTTATGTGTGTGCATACTTCACTTAGTACGTCTTAAACATGTGTTGGCTGCCCAAAACTGCTCCCATAGGCAGCCAGATGAGACTAAGCAGATGCCAAGTTCAGCCTATACTAATACCAACGGTGGCTGTGAAGTGCAAGACAACTCACAATTCTGAAAACAAAATAACAAATTACAAACGCAAATGCAAGTCTAAAAAACAAAATAACAATTCAGAAAACACAACAACAATTCAGAAAACATTATAACAAGTCAGAAAATACAATGACAAATTCAAAAACACAACGACAAATCCGAAATCAAATTAACAAGTCAGAAAACACAATGACAAATCAAACAAACCGGAAGAGGTAGGTATAGTTTGAGACAGCGCCATTGGTTTGGGATTACTCACCGCTGACTGGACGAGACATCTGTCAATCAACGTATACAGGAAGAACCAGCCGAAGAACAGCAGAGTCGTGGTAGAAAGTTCGGAGATGGTATTAAAGTAGCTCAGTTTAAACGTATTGTATGAATTGCCCTTATTATGGAATAAAAAATACAGAGTGTATGTTTCCAGTGGTGCAGATGGATACGCGTGTGTCGTTGGCTTTATGGATCGACCCGGGTTCGAGTTGCTAATACGAGATTTGAAAAGGGAGGAAAAAAAAGTTCGGCAAAAGGCGGGATTGAACCGGGTCGATCGCATCAAAAAGCCAACAACGAGCGCTTATCCATCTGCACCACTGGAGGTGATGATCTACAGCCACTTTTAACTAAATGTAAACTTCTGAATTGTTATTTAGTTTTTTAGACTTGCATTTGCGTTTGTAATTTGTTATTTTGTTTTCAGAATTGTGATTTGTTTTGCACTTCACGGCCACCGTAAATACCTTCTATAATCATAGAAACAGCAAAGCTGCATATTTGTAATCACAGTGCCTGCGACAAGCACACACAACATTAGCAGAGGCTCCATTTACACAGGTGAACATATGAGAACATGTATGTGCCAAGTCTGAGTGGAAGGGTTATTTAAAGACATCGTTCCATGACTGAAGAGGAGGTAAGTGTCAGATCAGGGGAAGCTTGGAACAAGATGTTGGCCATGGTGAAGAGGGAGGTGTATGAGTGAGCGAGCGAGTGAGTGTATTGAAGAGGCAAGAGCCTAGAAAGGGAGGTGGTAAATTACTGTCCTTGTAAAAACAAAGCCAGAGAGAGTGTTCAGTAAACGCTTTCAGCTGCACACAAAGATTTGCCCACGGGTGGTTGAATATAGCAGCATGAGATTGCAAATGTTATGGCTCCAAATTTATCAGCTTGCTCCAAACAATGTGTTTCAAACCAACTTATTCCTACATCCCATGACGCTTTGCAGAAATTATGGGCGTAACTCTCAGAAACTTTAAACTATTAACTATTGTGAATAAACTTTTTCAAGGGCTTGTTTTATGCAAGCAATAATAAGTATTCACACCCACAAAATCTATTGTAAAACAAGTTGACGTTATTTTCCCTCAACCATTAAAGGATATGTCTTTCCGCACCAGGATTACATAAGGTCAGCCATACAGTACGTGTTAAATAATATTATTTCCTTTTTCAAATGTATTAACGTGTATAGGTCTACACTTTACAGCATTACTATACATGTCTTAGCGTTTTTATAGAAACCACATTTTCTTTTCACCTCTCTGCAATGTGTGAAAAATTACAATGAACCCAAGCATGAACTTTTTCAAAATGAACTTTTGGCAAGTAGTAAGAGCACAGAACAGTTTAAATAAATTTACATGTATTCATTTGGCAGACACTTTTCAAGCTGACTTAGAAATGATGAAAAATTCAAACACAAGCAATAAATCATGTAGAGTCAGCAATATTAGCAGTGCCACAGACTCTAAAATTGCAATACTGTGTAATCACAAAACGTAAGAAGAGTGACTGTATTTTGAATAACTAGTTTACTGCTTACAGGGGAGTTATGGTTTCAGACATTAAGAGATAGAAAAACCCTTTTAAAATACATTTAAAAAGCATGTTGAAAGAAGTAGTTAAAGAATATCACCTGAGGCTATTGATTATCTAGTTATAACATTCAAAATCTAAACATTAAATGTATATGAGCGTGCTGCCAGTTAATAAATGAAGTGAAGTGAATAAAACTTACAATAGGCCTACTTCTATTTGAAAAAAAAAGGCAGTGAATGTGTGCATGTGTCTTGCACTTTATTATTGTGGATGATCTTACATGTCATGGGGTTACATGTCTGGACTGATTTGAAGGCTATAAAGTATGAAAAACATAATTTTGACAAATTGTACTGATATTTGCATGACAACATTAAAGGTCCATTTTCTTCAAGATATTTTTTTTTTCAGTAGAGATGTGATGATAGCCAGTCTGACTCGTGCTGAGTGCTCCCGATATGTGGCAAAGAAAGTCTTAGCACCTTGGAATGACTCACAGTATTTTAGTATTATTTTTTCATTTTTTCATTTTGAATCTTTCAGTGGTCTAAAACGGCACAATTTAAAGAGTCATTGTCTACACTCCTGCGCAGCAGGGGGCAGCACACTAAACTTTGATGCACAAGAGAAAACAAGACATAACACAGAATGCAGGGATCTATATGTATATTACAATATTAAATGTGCAGAATTAAAAGAATGCTGCATTCTTCTCTGAAGGACATGCATTTCATAAACTTTAAAGTCTAGTCAGTTGAGTGAAATGTCTGTAGTGAATTTTAGACATAACATGATAATAATGTCATTAAATAATGTTCATAGCCTATTTAAAGAATGAGACATCAATCCTCCCATTTTTTTCATTGACTAAATCAGGTGATGTACAAAAGGATTTCTTCCAATCTGTGAAATCGAGAACAAAATTGATAGTATTCATGAATTATAATAATAATGGGCTGCTTTGAAAAGACAGCTCTTCTGAATAAATACAGATGTCTATCTCTCTTTTCTCTTTTAAATGTGTATTTGAAACACTTAATTAGCATGATATTTCCTTTTTTGTGGTTGAATTGACTGAATAAGTGCTTATTGTGCTGTACACAAACAAAGAGCCATTGAAACGACCTTGTATTATGTATATCTATGTGCCGTCATTATTGAGTCTTATATGATGGTGTCATATGACCATTCCAGGTATTATACGTAAATATTGATCATTCAAATTCTTTCCATTGAAAGTGAGCTTGGACGATGAGCATGTACACACACACAAAGCACAAACATGTTGATAAATGACACTAAGTAAAGAAAGACCCTTGCCAGTGAAATTACTCTTGCAATCACTATGAGTGCAGAGGGAATATCAATGCCAAAAAACAATCCAATAAACAAAAGCCGCCACCCCTTAAACAGTGGGTAAATGTGTATGTTTCATATTATAAACTTTACCATCATGCCACAGTCAGATACAGCAGGCTGTACAGTATCTGGCCCTATTTGTCAACAGCTCTGTAAATGACACAAGATGAACTTTGGTGAGTGAGTTAGTGGGTTTTCTCTCACACACGCTGATGTGCCCATGTACTTCGTGAGATGTTCTTGGCAGTAGTTTGTACCAGCTGCTTTGAAGAAGGATTCCGTCTCTGTTTTTTTTTTCTCCTTTCGCCCACAAGCTTAATGCCTCTCGGGTACCAGAGACGGGAAATAAGGGAATCACGATGGCGCGGCATGGGGGCCACCTGCCATCAGCCTAGCAGAGAGCTGATTCAATTTCACCCACTTCAACACTGACCGTGACATGCTAAAATGTCCCTCTGGACTCGGGCAACTTATCCTGTCTGCGAATCACGACTGAATTTCTGATGATTTCATGCTTTTCTCAAAAATCTGGATAGTCCAACAAAAACAGCTTGAATGTGGGATTATACAGGAACATTGTTTATTTATTTACTTATGTGTCCTGCAACTCAACATGCTGTTATTTTAACTGTGTATACTGCTACATTTCAGAGACAAATGTAATTAAATCCAAAAATTACATAAATAAATAAAAACTAATTAAACAAAAAAAAATGTTTAAGAATTATTTATACTGAGTATGGTTAGAAAATTAGCTTGACACCATACTACACATTAAATTATGTAGCTAATGTCAAGTTGTGGCCAAAAAAGAGGCCACTTTACTGCAGTTCATCTGTAATAGTAGTATTTCTGCACACTTAGAAACCTTGTAAATAGCCTTTAAAACATTAAAGTTATCCACAAAAAAGACAAACCATATAACCAATAAACCGTCTTTTTTTTAAACCAGAAGTAGTGTGAATTTCATGTTGAACTCTTTCCCAAGTTAATTCCTGTAGGTGTAATTAAAACAGAAGTTGAGAACCTCTGTGATCTGACAGATTTGGGTCATGCAGGAGTCTGCTTTGAGCGTGTGCGTGTTTACAACTTGTTTGTGCCCCCATCCCGTCTGCCGTATCAGGGGATGCATTACGCTTCCGGTTAAAATAACTCAAAAGACTTGATTAGTTGCTGCCCTTTGATTATAATATACTGTAATATACTACATTTAATAGACAATGTTTATTCTGAGAGTAAGATGCTTCAAAGCCTCCAGATTCCTCAGTGCTTATTTTACACAAGGTCATTAATTACACTTTATAAGGTTTTTACTTAACTTGATTTAGTTGTCATCTAGTGCTTATTCAATCATGAGGGAGAGTTTTAAGAGCAAATTATGAAATATGTTTTATTAAAACTGCATATTATGCTGTTGCACAGGCTATAATGTGCCTTCAAAGGAATACAGCATAATACACAAAACATCTGTGTAGCATTTAATTTTCTTATTCTTATTAACAAGGAGTCATTTAAATATTATGACTTCTGAATAAATGACTTAATTCCAGCTGCTTGCAAAGAGCATGTAAAAGTAGTATATTATGACAGAAGTATGAAAGCTAATGATAGTTGGACTAAAATCTCACTTATTCCTGCACTTTGTAATTTGGTATAATTATGTGTCAGCATCGCATTATTAATCTGATGGATGTTATTATTAGAACCTGGCTTTTGGACATAATGCACGATATTATCAAAGCCACTGAGTGCTAAAAGCGTCTCAGCAAGGTCACCATGGCAAGGGGGAGTGAGGGAGAGATCAAAAGAACTTCTCGGAGAACTTTCAGTGAAAGGGACTACCTCCCCTGGCTTCAGGTCGCTCAAACATTTTCCCTCTCACACTTTCTCTCTTTTCACTCCCTTTTTCTTCCATATCTCAAATATGAGTAGCTAGTGTGAATCAACCAATACAATTCCATTATTTCTTCCACACCTAAACATGCCAAGGACAGAAAACCATAGATCCTGCTGGGCAAACAATTCTCTCTCTCTCGCACACACACACTGGTAGAAAATTGGATAGTTATTCTCTATTTGCCCCCAAAAGATTTTATTCAAGTAAAAAATCCATATGAGTTGTCAGTTGTTCACTACATTACATTAGAGTGTTAAAATCCTTAAAATAGCATCCTACTTCATCAGTATCTTGTTTTACTTTAAGCGAGATTAAATATTTGCTAAAATTGCAAGGTATTTTGTCACATGTTCAGAGAATGTGTCTTGCATATAAATGTCTTTAGATATTACATTTTAAGCTCAACAGAATCGTGTGTGATTGATTATGAGCAACGCTGTAAAAACGTGTAAAAATAAAATATGCCCCCGGTTTCACAGACAAGGCTTAAACGTAAGTCAGAGCTGTGTCAACGGAAAGAAACTTGCACTGACTGATCTTACAGTAAAATATTATTACTTAAATGTTCTAATTGTCCTGGCTTAGTCTGAGCCCTGTCTGTGAAACCAGGCCATGATGAGCAGGTCTAAATTTAATACAGCAATCGAAACTTCATTTTAAATATTATCGTTTTATTGAAAAACCAGGAGACCCCCCCAAGTATATTTTTTGGGGTGTTATGGGGGGGGGTGGGGGGGGTATCCCTTAATGCTTATGGGCGGTCCGGGACCTCCCAGCTCCCCCTCAATTTGAACACTGAGTAAATAGCCCAATCTTTTGTTATCCATAATTTATATTTTTATTATAAATTAAATATGCACTATAGTGCACTATATCCTTGCACTCCTCCCGCACACTCACTGTCTGGTCTCATACATAGTATGTTGGACTTACCTTGCTCTAACATGTGTTTATTCACCTGCTAGTTACCCGATCTAGTTAACCTACTGTTTATATTTCACCTTACCTCAGTGTTCCGTGTATATCTGCTGACAGTTATGTTGCAGCCTTATGTTAAACTGCTTTAAATTAGGCTACCCACCTTTGCACATCAGCATTTGGCAATTATCTGCCATTCTTCTCCTCATCTCTTCACCTCTCAAACTCTGTTGCCACAATCAACAACCTGATCAACTCTATGCGAAGGAGATGTGTTGCACTGCATCTCAGTTAGATACTGACTGGTTTTCGGACCCCCCAATACAGTAAAACTGCACATGTTAGAGTGGCCTTTTATTGTGGCCAGCCTAAGGCACACCTGTGCAATAAACATGCTGTCTAATCAGCATCTTGATATGCCACACCTGTGAGGTGGATGGATTATCTCGGCAATGGAGAAGTGCTCACTAACACAGATTTAGACAGATTTGTGAACAATATTTGAGAGAAATATGCCTTTTGTGTACATAGAAAAAGTCTTAGATCTTTGAGTTCAGCTCATGAAAAATGGGGGCAAAAACAAAAGTGTTGCGTTTATAATTTTGTTCAGTGTATATATATATATATAGAAATATATATAGAAAGAAAAAGAAAACAATTCAGTACTTCCAGCACCCATTAACACGACCATAGCCATCATAAGCCAGAACAGCAGTACAGGACAATTTTAATGAGTGGAAGCAGCTGGTTTTATGGCATTTTCTACTAGTCTTCCCATGAGAGCGACCCTGTACTCAGTCTTTGTTTGTAAAAGAGGTCCAAAGTCCTCCGTGGAACTCTCTTAATATAAGAAAAAATTAACACATAAATAAAACAGCCACTAAGAAGCCCAACTGTTGCCAATTCACTGTAGGTGGATTCTGAATAGGATTTCGGCAGTGCACCAAATGCTATTGAAGTCCTTCCAATATTGCGAACTAAAGCTCTAGACCTACAACACTGATGTCCAGGTGGCTCTAGTCATTGTCTAGCTACAAGCATCGATTTAGGAATACGCATGAAGACTTTATCAGCCCTACTGTATGTACATTTATCACTGATGTATCTACACATGGGGCTGCTTGTCAAAGTATTCTGTCACCATAGCAACTGTGGGTCTTTTTTTTTTTGGACCAGATGGCCAGTGAAAAATAAGAATATCTTGATTTTCGTCTCCTTATGGCAAATACTGTATCTCAGTTCACAGATGCACTTTAGGAAACATAATATGCCCAATAATATCTCTTCCGTACAATATCATTTTTCACAAACGGGCCAAAGGACTAGACTCTTGGCTTCTCTCTCTCTCTCTCTCTCTCTCTCTCTCTCTCTCTCTCTCTCTCTTTATACATTTTTTGTAAA
>NW_015505196.1:3580206-3587497 GCF_001515645.1 Sinocyclocheilus grahami | reverse complement strand
GCTCCACTCTCGGTTCCTCTCTCTCTCTCTCTCTCTCTCTCTCTCTCTCTCTCTCTCTCTCTCTCTCTCTCTCTCTCTTTCTACATATTTCGTAAATAAGAAGACAGAGAAAAAATCATGACATGTTACATAAAACGATTAAAAAACTTGCTCTTTATTGCTGCTATTTTTTTGTCATGCAAAAAAATTAAAAATAAAAATAACATCACATTTTTGAGTTGTATTTCTTTTGTTCTCTGGTTGGATCATAAAACACTTTGAAGATATAAAGTGAAATCTGAAATGTTTGACAAACTAATAGAATGGATACAATGAAGCAACAGAAAACATCACTCAGCTGCTCGTTCTCCTCCACAGCACCATGGCACTGAACTCACCAAAAACTTACATTATGGGTCATAGCATCCCACGCAGCAGAAGAACAAACCCGCGCATCTGAAAACTCTCTGAAGGTCAAGGGTTTTTAAGATTGGGCTCCTTGGCATAGAAGTGACACAGAAATGGTTTTGTGGGAGGATACAAACATCACAGTTCCGCTAAAACATAACAGCTTTTCTGTTTTATTTTTATCATAAGATTTAAATAACTGAAAAACGTGTGTAGGAGCATTTCCGAATTTCAAATCCCTGCTACAGACAGCGGAAATACTTTATTTATTTATTTTACAAAGTAATAATAATTACTTTTTACAATTTTTCAAAGTAATAATAATAATTTGCAATAACTATTTTACCATGGCACATAGATATCTAATAATTTTACAATGGTTCTTATATATTCCTAGTGAAAAAATATATTAAAATGTATTTGAAATACATTTATTTCATACTAAGTATCTTACAAATACACTTACATACAGTATTTATGAATTTAATAAATATACCCTGCAAATTATACTTTTAGTATACTAAACTAGTATACTTAAAGTCTACTAAATTGGAACAACTAATTTACTTAATGTACTTTAATCGTGCGGAAGTAGTGCTCTAAAGATATACTGAAGTATATTTGATTGTACTAAAGTGGAACTATTGCAAGTATACTTCAGGTTAAATATCTTGCATTTAAAGACCGATATTATTCAAAGATCACACAATCCTCATCAGTATTGACATTAAAACACATTTTAGGCTTAATAATAAGAAATATGCATTGTGCATGTAGTACCCCAGATAAATTATAATTTTATTATTAGTAAGGTTTGAGTGTTATGTTAGTAAATATGTTAGATCTGAACTATTTTTAGTATGAAATAAATGTATTTTAAATATATTACTTTTTTATGTAAATGTATATATATTAGGGATACCACCATACTGAATGGTATTACCATGATATTTACATGGTAATCCAAAGAATACTATGGTACATGATCTATTTGAATGGACTCAAATACCTATACATTATGTAGCTTTGGCGAAGATGGTGAACACATTTTTAAAGCTCACTGTAGCTGACTACAGAGCTGGCGAAAGCTCAAAGTAAACCTATGGATTATATCCATTGGTTGTATCCACCTGAAGTGTCCCAGAATTGTTGTGATGAATTGCGAGAGAACAGTCATGGCGATTTATATTCTATCCAAGTTGTACAAGACTGAAAAAAAAGGAAACTTTTAAAGTATTTAACTGCTTCGGTGTAACACTCTAGAGAAGCAGGATTTGTATTGAGGTGCTTGTTCACAGATAACTTTTTATCTCTCACAATCGGTACATACTCCAGAGTTTTAGAATCAGCAACATCTTACAAACTGAAGATTTGGTCTCCTAGATCCTAACACATTAACAAGAAGAGCACCAGAGAGTTTTTGTTCTTGTGTGAAAGTGAAAAATATGGTTGGATTTTATGGTGCAAGTAAATAAGTAAGCTAATGATACAAAAACAGCCCAAAACTGTTCCCTTGATAACATCTTCTAAACAGCTCTCCAGTCAACAAAATACAATGAGAGGCTACACTAAAACAAGAAATGATGCTTGAAACCTGTCATAGCAGTAAACACATAGGGTGCATCTCATTCAGCTCTCTAGTTCCCTATAGATTGTGAAACAGAATATCATGTAAATTAATTCAGGCACTGAATTGCATTGTGGGACTTTTTAGGGAGTGAACATTTTAGTGCACTAGAAGGATTTCCATCTCAAGTAACTGAAACAACCCTTAAAATGGACGACTCTCTGATCAGTGATCTAACTACTAAACTATGCCATGGAATTATTAGAGAAGAACAAGCATTCTAAATAAAAGTTCATAGAGCTTTTATTATGTATATATATTTTTCTTTCTAGTCACAAATTTAGAGGTGTGCTCTGGTAATTTGTCTTGTTAAAAGGTGAACTCAGATTGAATTTGGAATAGCACACTACCATGATACCTTTACTATTTCTGTCATGTCTTCATATGATGTAAGGCTATTCTGATTCTGAATCTTTTACAATAACATTGACAGCCTGTAATGTGATTTTAATTGACATGCTAAATGTGGGCTATTTAGATTTGACTAGCACACCAACAGACAAGTACATATGCAAGACAAGTGTATTGCTGTCTGTTAGAAAAGAAAGTCAGTCATAATTCTCTCTAAAAACTTGAAAGCATCCTGAATGGTATTTTCATTAATAGCCAGCAGATAAGACTCCTTCCTAATTAGTCTAAAGAAGCTGTCATTGCATTTAATTCCAATGACACACACACTTACTGGGCAAATCACTTACAAATCCAAATCCGTTTGCATCACTGCGGATAATCTGCACTTATTGGTTTGCAGTGCCTTAAGGATGGTTAGCAGATTATTGAGGATAACATTATCACCACTTTGTCTAATGAACAGTACTGGGCATTTTTTATTTAAAAAAAAAAAAAGAATATCTGCAAAATATTTGGAGGTTTATCTCCATGGAGACAAGCAAAGTCATTAATTCACACACACCTGAATCCTTTCTTTTATGTGCTGAAATGTCAATAAATCATTCTTGTCGACTGACAGATGGGAAGGTGAAAAGTCTCCCCACCTCTGTAAGTTTCTCGTTGGAGTTTCTGAGAGAATCTACAATACTGTTCATCTTTAAAAAGAAAAATTATTTTGCAGTGCTCTTGCGAGCCAGCAGCAGAATATATTATCTTTAGTGGTGAAATGGTCCATTCCATGTTGAAGTTTCAGCAATGGACAGAACCGTTTGCCACGAGAGAGCCTGCGGAGCATTAAAGTTCTCTTCCAGGCTTCAGAAAAGCTGCCATGTTTAATTCTCAACAAACCTTTTCTTTTTTCTTTTTTTTTGTTGAAAAAAGTGTTTCCCAAAAGGGCTGATTTTCAGATTTGTAGAGATGAGACTTTGCTTTAAAAAATGTTCACTTGAAGAATAGCATTATAGAATTAAAGCTGAGGAACTCAGTTTGCAGGATTTGTAAAATGAATTCCATTCATTGATCTTTCTTTTTGTTTCTTGCAATCTTGCATATACATTTTTTGAGTATAATAAATTTCAATCTCAAATTGCATTCTAACTCCAACTGAGCCAAACGCGGCTGTATTAATCAACTATCATGAAGGGTTTTTTCAAACAAAGAGATCTTTATAGCAGCATCTTTGATGAAGCAACAGTTCTGTTGACATGAAAGATTCACTACAGTGATTGTGTAAATATGTCTGGAAGAAAAATGCTCTTTGTTCCACACCTTCATTAATCTCCTGTTCCTTGTCAAATGTCAAAGCACACCAGTTCATTTTTATTAGCTGTCTGATTAAAAGGCTTTTGTTGTCTGTATATGAATTATATGAATTGTCAGACTATTTTTCAATATTTCAAATTAGACTTTTCATATTACAGAATTTAATTGTGCCTTATTGTTTGTCCGAGAAATTTAAAGTCACAATGAAGAGCCTTGTAATTTCAAATAATATTTTGCTTATAAGATATTTTAAACCAGATTATCACTGCCATATAAGTAAATCATACTCCTGCAGTCTACATGCTAGTGTCCCAATACAATACAGATTTGATAAGGTCACTTTGGGTAAAAGGCTTACCCACTTCTGCTGTCCTGCACTTACTATGAGTGAGACCCTTTCTAATCATGATGGAAACCCTTTCTAACTTTGACTGAAACTCTTTCTAACTATGACTGATACCCTAACTTTGACTGAAACCCTTTCTAACTATGACTGATACCCTTTCGTGGTGAGTTAGAGGAAAAATAAATGACTGGAGAAGTAAATGAAGTGAGAACTGAACATTTGTGCATCCAATACACCTTAATCATTTACACCTAGGGATAATGAAGTCTTTCCTTCTTTCCTTCTGCTGTTTCTGTTCTGATGATTGTGGAGCACCCATGACTACAAATGACTCTCAGAGAGAGAGAGAGAGAGAGATGGAATAAGCACATCAAACATGGAAATATATGGTTGGTTGCAGTAACATAACGCAATTACTGCTGTACAATATAAACGTATGATTTTTTGATGATTAAAGCTTGGTTTCTTTTCTGGGAAAAAAACGTTTTTTTTGTCCTCATAATTTATTCAGTGTAAGTTGATTGATTAAACACTTAAGTCATTAGCAGATTCATATAAAAGCCATTCAAATAGATGTGCTTCGTCTCACTGACAAGACATATCTTGCCGGAGATATCTTGATCAATGATTACAATATCATTTTTAATGTCTCAGAATCTCATCTATTCTTTGCAGGTTTCTAGGTTTTATGAATTATATTTGATTGATAGGTGATGTAAGATGAGGCAACCACACACACACACACACACACAGGTTTGTTTTTATGGTTTATGGGGACTCTCCATAGGCGTAATGGTTTTTATACTGTACAAACCGTATTTTCTATTGCCCTACATCAACCCTACCCCTAAACCTACCCCTCACAGGAAACTGCATTTTTAGATTTTCAAAAAAACTAATTCTGAATTATTTATAAGCCTTTTGAATTACGGGGACACTGAAAATGTCCTCATAAATCACCTTCTCGTTGTAATACCTATGTCATACCCATGTTATTATACAAATTTGTGTCCTCATAAACCACATAAACATGCACACACACACACACACACACACACCGCATTTCCATGGCCCCAAAAACTAAAGAATCACAGACTATGCAAAATGTCAATAATGTGTGATAAGGCACCAAAGCAAAAGAAAAAAAGAAGCAAAGAAACATTTTTTTTCCACACAGTCCCTGCTTCATCTTTTCAGCTAAAGCCAAAGTCAAGAGCATACCACATCTAACAAATGTCTCTGTGATTAATTCCGTCTGTCCTCCAGGAAATGTCACTTCAAAGCATTTCTTAGACAACAGCGCCTCCCTCTTAGGATGCATATCATATGCAGGGATTTTAGGATTTAGGACATTTAGGATCGGAGGAAAAGACTGATCCAGTATTAGACATTGATGGGTGTTTCTTCTTGACTCTCTTAAAACGCAGTTCCAAACTTGACAAGTTGACTAACATACTTGATAGCTAGCATTTTTGTATCCTAGCTACACACAATTAAAGAATGTTTCCAATTGTATAGCCTACTGTGATTTGACAGTGTTACAGAAATTATCGTAATAACTGACACCTGAAGTCAGGCACCTCATTAATACCTTGATTTGACAAAAACTTTAACTTAGCCTACTGTTTTTGTATTTCTGATCTATAGCCTATAGCCTACACAAAGGCAGAATATTTTGAGAGGGCATGCTCCTCTCTATTGAGCACTAAGCGACAAAGATGCCAGAAGGCAGAATGGGAATGTCAAAAGAATGAATCAATGCATTGTTAATTTCAGTTAATTAGTTTCTGATTTAATTAATGATTGCAATGATTTAATGAGATTAATTAATTGTATGCTCACGGCACAGCACTGTGTTTCACAATATTATTTTTCAGTCGGAAAATACAGAAGCATGAAACAATGCAGTCGCTATTACTCTAAGCATGTTTCCCGTCTACAGCTGTTCAGAGCAAGATAAAGAAAGAGAACTTGGCCAATGTTAACGAACGAGAATGAGTGACATTTGCTTTGAAGAACTTTGCTGCTCTCTCCTGGTTGATTTAACACAATGCAAGTACAGTCTACAGTCGGTCACTATTGTACATCGGTTTTAAGAGTGGTTTGGCAGTCCATTCAATGTTAATAGCGAATGGGCTATGTTAAATATGATATCAAATTTTAAACATTAGCCAAATAAAACCTGGATTTCAAACAAAGAAATAATTAATTACACATTGTGATTTAGTGTGATGTTACATATTGTATATTATGTTTTATAATGCTAATTAAAAATATTATTTGCAGATAGCATTCACAATAAGTATTTTTCATCTAAGTATTTTTGTATATTGTTATGGTTGTATTGTTTTAAAATCCCAAAATCTTGTGGGTCCTTTAGACGCATTAACATATAATTACAAATATGAATACCACAGAAAGATTAATGTATAGTATGTTTTTAAATATAACATTTATTCAGTATTAATCTAAGCATATCATATACATTTCTAATGGTATACAAAGACATTAATCATTTAATAAAAACTACAAATATCCAAAAAACATCAAATAGACGGCAATTAACAGAACACTACAAGGTAAAGCAAATCCATGTTTTCTATGGTTCTGTAAATAATTTTTACTATACACAATACGCATAAAAACGGCATAAACCCAAAATGATATAAGCTAGTAACATTATAGCATGTAAACATTTTCTGTTCTGTCTCAAAAATATCTATATCATCTATGTATGTGTAAATGCTTACTGTCATATTATTACACAGTGTACATGAATAGAAAATAACCATAGAAAATAAATAAATAAATATATAAAAACTGCTAAAAGTTGAGAATATAATCAATCTAGATTTGTTGAATATTTTACAATCTTTAAACCATTCTTTCATAAACATAATTAATCCTGTCTCGCTGCATTTCAGATAAACATTTCAGACAAAATAATTTCCATCAGTTAGAAGAATGTAACGCATTAACACACTTTCAAAAAGCATAACAAAAACTTTTCAACATCATTTAGATTTGCTGAATATTTTCCAAACTGACAAAACAGCAAATCAATACCAAAAAAATTTAATAACTACAAAAAAAAACAATAAATGTTACTGACCTACCATTACTCCTTCCAGATCTCTGAGCTCATATCTAAAGTTTAAAATGTTATGGTACTCACTTGCCAGAGGGTAAAAAGCAAACAAAAATGAATTAGTTCCTTAATTCCTCTAAAATGGCAAATAAATATATAATAAAAATAAATAAATAAAGGATTTTAGGGG
>NW_015505196.1:3564302-3579910 GCF_001515645.1 Sinocyclocheilus grahami | reverse complement strand
AAAAAAAAAAAAAAGAATTGGTGTGGGGGGGGGGGGGGGTAGAAAAGAAAGAAAGTACAGAAAACAGAAAAGTAGAATGATTTCACCTAGAATGAGTTGATACTGACACTGCAGTGATCGTCTTCAGAACGAATGATTTGTATTTCCCGTTTATCCTGATATCTTCTGTTATTTGAGACAGAGACTCTGCATGTGAGCAGGGGAAATAAAAGTGTTCAGTGACCCCACACAAACACCAAAGGTCACACTGAGGAAATAGAAGCTGACAACATCCATACCTCATGGAGACCTCTGTACGCCGGCCTCAAAATCAGAGAGAACAGAGGCACTGCCGTGTTTAACTAATGACAGCACTTACCACACTTTGATATATACGGCTACAATTTTCCTTCTGAAAAGTGATATTGGAAATTGCTGCACAGAATCGACACCTCACTAAATGATGGCTGAAAAGGAGCAATAAGATGAGGTTAATGATCCACCCCCCACCTGGAAAGTGCACCTTTATAAAGCTCTATTTTAAGTAAACATGCATAAGGAAAGTACATTTTTACTTACATATTTAGTTTAGCATTATAAATTAGATTTTTTTTCAGGGGCTAAACAAACTAAAGTCATTACAGCAGGCATTAATCAAACAAACGATTCCAGAATTTTAAATGCCTCTGGGGTCGTTGACCAGTCAAAAAATGGATTAGCGATTACAGCTAGCAATCAATGAAAAATACTAACCTGCTACTGCTAGTTAATGCCACTATGACAAGCTACCCAAAATTCAGATCTGGCAACAAAATGTAATTTACACTTTCAGTTAAATCAATTCTTATTTCCAGAGTATTAAAAAGCATCCAACAATTTTCCTTGGGGGGAAAAAGTTTATTAGCCTGCAATGACTCAATAAACATATTCAAAAACAAACAAACAAACAAACAAATAAATAAATAATGCACATATAATTTGAGAGGGATCCAGTATTCAGAAGTATCCAGTATTCACATCACACATGTAATTAAAATAGAAATTAGAAGTAATCAAACTTTGGGTTACACTTTATTTTAAGGTGTCCTTATTACAGTGTAGTTATACATTTAAGTACCGAGTAATATTAATTAACAACATGTACTATATGGTTAGGGTTAGGATTAGGCAGGGGCTAAACAAACTAAAGTCATTACAGCAGGCATTAATCAAACAAACGATTCCAGAATTTTAAATGCCTCTGGGGTCGTTGACCAGTCAAAAAATGGATTAGCGATTACAGCTAGCAATCAATGAAAAATACTAACCTGCTACTGCTAGTTAATGCCACTATGACAAGCTACCCAAAATTCAGATCTGGCAACAAAATGTAATTTACACTTTCAGTTAAATCAATTCTTATTTCCAGAGTATTAAAAAGCATCCAACAATTTTCCTTGGGGGGAAAAAGTTTATTAGCCTGCAATGACTCAATAAACATATTCAAAAACAAACAAACAAACAAACAAATAAATAAATAATGCACATATAATTTGAGAGGGATCCAGTATTCAGAAGTATCCAGTATTCACATCACACATGTAATTAAAATAGAAATTATAAGTAATCAAACTTTGGGTTACACTTTATTTTAAGGTGTCCTTATTACAGTGTAGTTATACATTTAAGTACCGAGTAATATTAATTAACAACATGTACTATATGGTTAGGGTTAGGATTAGGGTTTGGCTTAGTGTTACTTGCATGTAATTATGCATAATTTATTGTTATTATAATAGTAAGTACATATAATGTGTAACAAGGACACCTTAAAATAAAGTGCTACCAAACTTTGTTTTGCTATACGTTGCACAGGAAATCTTAAGTCAGATCAAAAAAAGCATTAACTAATAACATAAGAAAAATGCTTAATGTGAAGGAAAAACATACAGTATGACTTAAAACAAAAACAAATGAAACTAGTTTTTCATACAAATAATAGTGTATACTATAATTGAACAATTATTTAGTGGCTAATATAATTAATTATATGTACATGTAATACATGTAACATATAAAATATTTGAACAATTAAAACAAAAAAAGTATTACCTTGAAGAACTTCTGAGATGAAAAATCCTGTTGACCAAATGAGAATGCTTACATTTCTAGAAAGGTTGTCCTAAAACAGGTTTTATTGTTATTATTTGGGCTAGTGTTGTCCATATAGGTGTAATATTTGCGAACTTTTTTATTATTATTATTAAATATGGTCCTTTCAAACGATTTGCTGGGGGGTGGGGTCCAATTTCAATAAGATTATTAAAAACTAAAAATCACTTGCTGCAGAAAAAAACACTACTGCTTAAAAAAAATTGTTGAGACTAATATGACAATTAGTGTTGCTTTGGATGCTTGTCTAAGTTTATATAATTTTTTTATATATATTATTTTTAATTGATTTTCATTATTTAACTTTTTTTTTATGTATACATTATCCATATCTTAGCACTCAATTGTTCCACAAGGACGTTTCTATATCAGTGTTTTCTTCGACAGTGAAATACATAAACCTCAAAGAGATTCGAAGATTAGATCATAACATTTTTTCTTTCCTTTTGCCCAAAAGGCCCTTAAAAGGCAAGTCTCATCTACCTACTTTAGTAGCATTCTACTGAGCCAAAGATGAAGTTATGTTAAAGTATTTCCATTCACCACTTAAATCACCTTTAAACCAGCAGTTGTTTTCATTGCCTGACCTACATGGCGAACAATAAACATATATAATAATTCACATTTCTCCTTATAAAAGGCAAATGACAAACAGCAAAAAGGGGGAAGAGAAAGATGGAGGCAGAAGATTCATGATGTTGGATGGATAAACAGACAGCTACAAACATACAAAAAGACAAAGACAAGATATAAGACAAGAGAAGTAGACAGAGCACAGAACAGAGACGCGCAACACACACAAAACCAAAAGAAACAGGGCGAGAAGTAGGCTATAGTGCAAAGCTGCCGAGTCTGCGTGAGGAGATACAGAAAGAAAAAGAGCGAGAGGGGAGTGGCCTATCAGGATCGAACTGGGCGGGGCAGGAAACTTGCGTGACAAACAGAGTGAAAAACAAGCGTCTCCATGCTGGGCTCCTCTCCTCTGGGCAACGCATTAATACCACTGCCTTTCATCTTTTCTGTCGCTTTCTGTTAACCCAGTCCTGCCTCCACTCCCCACATCCATCTTTAATCACCACTCCCCAAACAGGCTCACCAATTACCACAGTTAGTCTGGCCAGGCATGAGCAATCCATCCCCAAGAAGCAGAGATGGAGGAATGACTCGGTTGCTCTTTATTTATTATACTGATTCACCATCTGCCCCCCTAATACAGTGAGGTAATGTCGTTTCTTCTGTCTTTTTGAATAAAGTTGCCCATTAGTTTTTAGACTTGGCGATTGAAAGAGGATCCCTCCTGATACCTAAGAGCTCCCCCTTTCCTTCTCAAAAAGAGATGTTACAAATTAGTCAATACAGATGGCCTTGGTCTTGGAAACTTCAAAGCCAGTGATGTGACCAACCCATCCAACTGTTCACAGGCATGTTTAAAAGATCTTACCTGTTCTGGAAAAAAACATTGTCTGTTGAGGTCACATGGTGTCATGTGCTCACAAGAATGACATAGTGAGAAGTAAAGAGGTATAGTTAATTAACCATAAGAGCTGCAGGTATGACCTTGCGTCTTCATATTGCACATTCTCGGTGTCCTCTTTCTCCTTCTGTTTCTTTCTCACGCGATCCCTTCATCCAGCAGCAGTTCAGTAAAGCGTGCACTGCATCTCCCCATGCAACAACCAGTTAATTGTCAGATTAAATAAACTCAGTCAAGGAGATGGACTCAGAAATCAGAACCTGGGCTTGGGATGATAAATCAGACATGAAAAATGACAACACATGCACAAAGTCAATCTTAAAGCACAATCCATGTGACGTCTCCATATTAATATTTAACATCAAAAGGCATTGATTGTACATGTTGTTTAGATGAAATGCCCTGAAAAAGAATATTTCTTAGGTTTTTGAGTATTCGTGTTCATGTGTGGATCTGCTTCATATGTGAAATGAAAGACTTTAACTGAACACACACACAAATAAACGCCACTGCTTGGAGGTTTTGATAAATTCTCTATGAAATGCCTTTTCATAACACTCATAAAAACAAGTATTAAACATTAGAAAAAAAATTCTTAAAATTCTAAATTCTTTCTTATTGCAAAATGGCATTAACTAGCAAATCCTTTAAAACAATTAAATTGTAAATAAGCATATCATTTCAGCTGTAATATTGCAAAATCGCTTGTACCCATACTTTTTTCATTTATTTACAAAGGACTTTTTTTTTTACATTCACTTACATTTCTTTTTGTCAACACGCAGCATTTTTCTGCAATAAAATATAAACCTAGCCAAGCTCACACTGATGTTATTTAAAATGTAAAAACTAAACTATAAATTCTGACTGCTAGCTTTGTCAAAAACGTTATACTTTAAACAATAAAATAACTGCTGCAACACATCATATATATATTTCTCTTTTATGCATTTAAATTTTTTGCTTTAAGCAGTGGAATTTTTAGTTTGATCTGAACTGCATTTAAAAACCTCACATTTTCACCTCTTTGTGGCAGCATGACAAGCTGGGGTTGACAGGGGGCAACGTAGCATGAAGAGGTTAAACAAACAGACGTTCTTCATTAAAAACCTCCAGCTGATAAAGACGATAAACTGACATTTTAGGCCAAGCTGACATAATAATGAAAATCATGCACTGACTGTTATTATGCTACTATTTTACTCTTCTATAAAATAATTATGTAGCAAAAGGTGTAGTAAACTGGTACAAACTGTTTGTTCAGTTGAACAAATACACAAAATCTACAGTAACTATAGCAATCACTATAAAAATCAGTAACTAATTTTAGAGGATTTTAGAGGATGTGTGAATACAGTTTATACGGTTTGTGTATGTGTGTCTGTGTGTGTGTGATAATTTGTGTTTGTGCAATGCTTACTGTCTCTATATATTTGCATTAAAATTAGCTTAGACACAAACACATTTCAAAATTACTCAACTGAGAAGAATGAACAAATCTTACTGTTTCAGATATATTCAGATATACAGAACAATGACGTATCATGAGTAAAATGCATTGCACACATAAATCTTAATACATGATCTCAATACACGATGAACATAGATAAACATGCTGTATGGATGATTATAGAAATACTATCATATGCCAGATTTACACAGATTAATAAATTACTGTAGTTATGCATATAAATGCCATGCATGTGATCAAATTGTGTTATATGTTTCCTTTAACACCAATTCTGAAATATGATTTTTCTTCATTAAGCCTTTGTTTCAAACAATTGCAAACTGATGCTGTATTAACCACAGAGGCAAGTCAGCACAAAACTTCAGCTGTGCCTCCGCCCATATATCAAGTCCAATTTCACGGTGACGACTCAATCCAGGTTCAGACCGCAGAGACCACGAGGGCGTTCGGGCTGACCGCACCACTAAAGAGCGACAGCAGATGCCTGGACCTTAAATGTGTCTGATGTCAATGCGGAGTTTAATGGGTCAAATGAAGGGTCCCCGCAACAGAAGCACAGCAGGGTGAGCCTGAACCCCGGCTACTGCTTTTATAGAAAACAGTAAATAGTCCTTAACTATCATAAAAAGTCATGACTGACTGAACTTTAGCCTGTACACAAACATCACGCATGCCATCCATCGGTTCAGCCGAGCATACAGACCAACATTACTGCAACAACATAGAAGCTGTCCTGGACTTGGCTTATATGAAAACTAATCTTTTTATCTTTGTTAAATGCAATTGATTTTCAAGTTTATCGAAGAGAGTCTCTCTCTTGCAGAATCACTTGTCTGTTATGGCTTCAAGATTTCCTAGGTTTAACATTTATTCTACAAAAGAGAAGTTATAGATAGCCATCGCTGCACTTTTTGTAATTGTATTTAAGAATTTCTGATTAACTAGTAATTTTTTGTTTGTTACAAGGGTCAGTGACATGATGTTTATTTTTTTATTTATATAGCATATATTAGGTTAATTTCATGTACACTCTTAAAAATAAAGGTGCTTCAAAAGGTTCTTCAAGCGATGCCATAGAAGAACCATTTTTGGTTCCGCAAAGAACCATTCAGTCAAAGGTTCTTTAAAGAACCATCTCTTTCTTACCTTTTTATAATCTGAAGATCCTTCTTTCACCACAAAGAACCTTTTGTGAAACAGAAAGGTTCTTCAGATGTTAAAGGTTCTTTTTGGAACCATTTAGACAAAAAGGTTCTTCTATGGCATCGTGAAGCACCTTTATTTTTAAGAGTGTACACAACGATTTAAATTAACCTCCTCTATGATAAACATGCTTAATTTCTAAATTTTTTTTTTTTTTTTGAAGGGGCATAATAGTCAAAATAGTGATACTGTACATTAATATCCTAATTAGGAAAAACAAACTCTTAAGGAGTATGGTTTAATCTTTTATTATTATTTCTTAGAAAAAAAATGTTTCAGCAAACTTTAGCTTCACTTTAGCTTTCATGCAGAAACATGTTGAAAAAGAAAATATTATATCATAGAAAAAAAAGTTTTAACAAAAATGTGTCACTGCTTATAGATATAAAAATAAATGAATAAAAATAAAAAACTACAAAAAACTTGTCATGTGATATGCTCAGTCATGTAGTGCAAACAATAAGCAGAGATATGCAGAAAAACATTATTTATAAACATTATTTATAAAATTGTTATATCACAAAATTATATTTGATAAAATAATATATATTTTATAAAAATAATATAAAATATATCATAAAGAGAACCCCTGCAGTACCACATGACTATGAAAGGTCTGTATGTCTTTTTAAATGGCAGATAATTGGATGACAAGGTTCAGGATGTAAAATGTCCCACAAAATGTAATGATTAAAATTAAAACATAATAAACTTAAAAATAATAAACTGGCAAAAAAAAAACAAGTTTTCCAAAATAAGAAACCAAAAACAGAAACGTTTATTTCTAATATGTTTTAAATTAGTTTTATATAGTTTTCATATTGTGAACAGTCATATATTTGTCACTGAATAATAAATGGTAAAAAGACAATGTAGCTTTGAGGTGGATATGGCACCATTCTTCTCTGATTATTGTTAAGATCACTCTAGGTTTGTGTAAAACAAAAACAGAAATTTCTGTTCAGTTGAAGATTGCCTTATTCTTTTCAATATCTGTGCTGGAACACTAAAAACCATTCAGTCACAGAGGTTTTATTATTTATTGCTGGTGAACCCCAACACACACCTCATGCCAAACTAAGATACTCAACAGCCTCGGGTGTGTTACGCACTAGTAAGCAGAGTAACATAAATGTCTGGATGGTTCTGCATTCTTTTAGCATACTTGTCCTCTCTTTGATTTTCTGCTTATGAGGAATGTCTGAAATGCAGACTTTGCATAAAGAGTATATTCATATGTGAATGTGCTCTTCTGCTAATGTGCCCATGAGAATGTCTAGGAAAAGTAGTGAGATAAACCACAATTACACATCTTTTACCTGCATTACTGTAACCACCAACAGATGGGGTTTGTAGTCACCCCGTATGCCATTCCTTCAAAGCCAAGACAGATGTAAAAGCATACTAGAGTTTTAAGATTGACCTGTGGAAATGCAGCATTGTTACAAGACTGATATTGCATTAGTGGACAGAGCAGAAAGAAGAAGCCAGGTGATTCCTACAGTTGATGGATTCTGGAGTGAGCAGATTTGTTTTTTTGTGTTGTCAGAGGGGGAAAATATCATTTCAAATTTAATATTCTAGAAAACGTATCCACCCTGTTACATGACATTTTACAGTGCAATGTATAACAGTGGACGTTTAAATTAAATGAAAGAACAAATGCTATAGCAAAAGATAGACATTTAGAAAGAATTTTAAAAGATATGTAAAATCGATTTAGAAAAATAAACAAGCATTTTCATATCAAGTATAAATGGAGACAATAAGGGTGGACATATTTTACATTACTAGATAAGTCTTCTAAAAATAAGAAAAAGAGAGAAAAGATTATTACTAATACTTAGTTTGTTCTTGGAGTTGCTTTCCCTCCAGAGAAATGATGACACTTCTAGCAAATCACATGATTTAGACCAAATGGCAATATAACAGGGCAAACTGGAGTTTAAGATGCATGAACTAATTTAATGGTTTTACATACAGTGCCGTGAAAAGGTGTTTGCCCACTTCCTGTGTGTGTGTTTAGGAGACAATAAGGGTGGACATATTTTACATTACTAGATAAGTCTTCTAAAAATAAGAAAAAGAGAGAAAAGATTATTACTAATACTTAGTTTGTTCTTGGAGTTGCTTTCCCTCCAGAGAAATGATGACACTTCTAGCAAATCACATGATTTAGACCAAATGGCAATATAACAGGGCAAACTGGAGTTTAAGATGCATGAACTAATTTAATGGTTTTACATACAGTGCCGTGAAAAGGTGTTTGCCCACTTCCTGTGTGTGTGTGTGTTTGTTTGTTTATTTGCATATTTGTCACACTTAAAAGATTCAGATCATCAAACAAATTTTAATATTACACAAAGATAACACAAATGCAGTTTTGAAATAATGATTTCATTTATTAGGGGAAAAAAGCTGTCCAAACATGCCTGTCCCTACGTGAAAAAGTAATTGCCCCCTAAATCTAATAACTGGTTGTGCTACCCTTTGCAGAAACAACTGCAATCAAGCATTTGCGATAACTGGCAATAAGTCCGGACTTTGACTTGGCCCCTCCAAAGCCACTCCAAAATGTTGTTTTTCTTGAGCCATTCAGAGGTGGTCTTGCTGGTGTGTTTGGGATCATTGTCCTGCTGCATAACCCAAGTGCGCTTGAGCTTGTGGTCATAAACTGACAGATGGACATTCTCCTTCAGGATTTTCTGATAGAGTGCAGAATTCATGGTTCCATCAATTATGGCAAGTCATCCAGGTCCTGAAGCTGCAAAGCAACCCCAGACAATCACACTTCCACCACCATGTTTGACTGTTGGTATGATGTTCTTTTTATGAAATGCTGTGTTGGTTTAAAGCCATATGTAACGTGTCGGTTACGTATGTAACCCTCGTTCCCTGAAGGAGAGAACGGAGACGTCACGTCATGACGACGAATTGGGATCTCGCTTAGTGAGACCAATCCACTTTGAGTGTAAACTAAACAAGCCAATGCACATTGGCATGCAATAATTGCATCCAGCTGCTGCTGATCACAGCGTGAGCATAAAAAGGCAGCCGGTGCAACGTATACCAGGTTTTTGCTGAGAAGCCGAGCTGGTGACCCAGCCGCTCAGCGGTGGTACAGTAGCCATGGGGACAGGACGTACACCCTTTTTGATGTAGGCCAGGGCCCAGCTGGCAAGGCACACCCTGTGCTTGATAAGCTAGGGTGATGGCATTCACTATCCAGTGGGCCATCCTCTGCTTGGAGATGGCATTCCCCTTCTGCTGGCCTCCGTAACAAACAAAGAGCTTTTCTGAGGTCCTGAAGCTTTGCGTCCGGTCCACGTACAATCTTAAAGCACAACGGGACTAAGCAAAGCTAGGGCTGGGTCTGCCTCCACCGGGGGCAGCGCTTGCAGGTTCACTACCTGATCTCTGAAAGGGGTAGTAGGAACCTTGGGCGCATAGCCAGGCCGGGGCCTCAGGATTACCTGGGAGTTAGCCGGCCCAAACTCTAGGCATGAATCGTCGACCAAAATGCGTGCAGGTCCCCTACCCTCTTGATGGAGGCCAGTGCAAGCAGGAGCAAAGTTTTCATTGAAAGAAACTTAAGCTTGACTGACTGCAAAGGCTCAAATGGGCCCTGCTTTGAGCACTAGAGACAGGTCCCAAGAGGGTATAGAGGGGGACCGTGGAGGATTTAACCTTCTCGCCCCCCTAAGGAACCTGATGACCAGGTCATGCTTCCCTACCGACTTCCCTTCCACGGGGTCATGCTTAGCAGCAATCACAGCGACTTAGACTTTAAAGGTGAAGGGAGACAGTCTTCGCTCCAACCCTTGCTGCAGAAAGGAAAGCACGACCCTGATCGGGCAGAAGAACACCACTCGACGAACAGGTTCCACTTCAATGCATAAGCATGTCTCGTAGACGGTTATCTCGCCGAAGTGATGGTGTAGGTCACCAAGAACCTCCGCGTCCCGTCTAGGGACCAGACATGAAGTTTCCAGAAGTCTGGACATGGCTGCCACAGGGTGCCCCGTCTCTGAGTCAGTAGATCCTTCCTCAGAGGAATCTGCCAGAGAGGGGCTGTCGCGAGGAGCATTAGTTCAGGGAACCAGGTACGAGTGGGCCAATACGGCGCCACAAGCAGGACCTGCTCCTTGTCCTCCCTGACCTTGCACAGCATCTGTGCGAGAAGGCTCACTTGGGGAAACGCATACTTGTGCAGGCCCCATGGCCAGCTGTGTGCCAGTGCTTCCGTGCCGAGTGTTCCCTCGGTCAAGGAGTAGAACAACTGGCAGTGAGAGGTTTCTGGATAGGCAAACAGGTATACCTGAGCTTCTCCGAAACGTCTCCAAACCAACTGGACCATCTTGGGATGGAGTCGCCATTCTCCTGGGAGCATAGCTCATGACAGCTCATCGGCCATACGGTTGAGCAGACCCAGAATGTGAATGGCACGAAGTGACCTCAGAACCTTCCGACTACAAAGGAGGAGGTGGCGGGCGAGTTGCATCATGCGACGGGAGCATAGACCACCTTGTCAGTTAATGTACACAACGGTCACCGTGTTGTACATTCGGACCAGCACGTGCTTGCCTCGTAAGCGCCCTTTGAGGTTCAAGGCAAGGCGCACCGCTAACAACTCCAGGCAATTGATATGCCGCTGCAGCTGCCATATGCCCCAGGAGCCTCTGAAATAGTTTCAGTGGGACCGCTGTCCTGCCCTTGAATGAATTCAAGCAGTTCAGCACCGACCGCGGGCGTTCCTCTGTGAGGCGTGCTGTCTGCTTGACCGAATCCAACTCCATACCGAGAAAAGAGATACTCTGCGTCGGGGAGAGTTTGCTCTTTTCCCAGTTGACCCGAAGACCCAACTGGCTGAGGTGCCGGAGCACCAGGTTCCTGTGCTCGCAAAACTGATCCTGAGACTATGGTAGTATGAGCCAATCGTTGAGATGTGAACACCTTGCTCTCTGAGGGGAAAAAGATGTGTCCCCTCCACAAAGATGCGTTTCTGTGTCAACATTTTGAACGGTAACCGGTGAAGGGCCCGGTTCAAGACACGCAGATCCAAGATTGGTCGTAACCCACCGCTTTTCTTGGGTACAATGAAGTAAGGGCTCATATAAAACCCCATCCTCACATCGGCTGGAGGGACCGGCTCTATCGCATCCTTCGCCAGTAGGACTGCGATCTCCGCATGCAAGACAGGAGCATCGGCCGCCTTCACTGCCATGAAGCGAATGCCACAGAACTTGGGGGGACGCCGGGCGAACTGAATCGCAGGGGGCCGCCCTTGGTGACAAGCAGGCTGGGGCACTGTGGCCGGCAGATGGGTGGAGGCAGCAGCTGCCCGCCGGGGCAGGATGTGACGAATCGCCTCAGTCTGCTTCTGTGCAGCCTAGATCGCGGCAGAGGTAACGGAGCTCCGCCCCCCCTGGAGGAAACGGAGCCTGGCCCACAGCTCGAGATGGTCATCTTCCCGCAATGGGAACATGACTCATCCGCGAACGCCACCTCAGCATGCTTAATGCCCAGACACGTGAGGCAGCGATCGTGACCATCACCCGGCACCAGGTAACGACCGCATCCAGAAACGCACGGGTGAAACAGCATCTTTAAAAAGACGAACCGTCGTCTTTACAAAGATGCACCTGTGTAAGCTCTTTTAGAGAAATAGGCTCTTTCAGGGAAATGCTCTTTTAGGTGCTGAGACGCACAGGGGAAATGGCCGCTTGCAGCACGACAGGGGGTAGTGCAGCCTGAAGTGCGCAACCCACTCGACACAGGAATGACCACCTCTGAAGTGGTGATAAGAATACACCTCTGAAACAAGATAAGAAGCTCCCTAGTGCGCGCTAGACTCGTCACACACAAAGCAGTTTGGTAAGAGCAGAACGATGTTGTCGCTCGGCTCCGAAGCGAAAAGCTGGTATGCGTTGCACCGGCTGCCTTTTTATGCTCAAGCTGTGATCAGCAGCAGCTGGATGCAATTATCGCATGCCAATGTGCATGGGCTCGTTTAGTTTACACTCAAAGTGGATTGGTCTCTCTAAGCGAGATCCCAATTCGTTGGTCACCGATGTGCTGTCGAGAGTGACCGACTGAAAGGGAACGGGACACACACGGGTTACACACGGGTTAGGTAGGTTTGGACAGCTTTTTTCCCTTAATAAATGAAATCATCATTTAAAAACTGCATTTTGTATTTACTTGCATTATCTTTGTGTAATATTAAAATTTGTTTGATGATCTGAATCTTTTAAGTGTGACAAATATGCAAAAAATAAAAAAACAGGAAGGGGGCAAAAACCTTTTCACGCCACTGTATTAAAAAAAATTTGAAACATGATTGGGGACATGGGAATACTAATCATATTAATCATTATGAATGTGTTAATTGTGGTATATCTGCATGTGTGCAAACCATGTGGCATTAAAGTTGCATTTATGTAACATCTTATGTAAAATATGCAGTATTTTTCATGTGGTACATAAATCTTGTAGAAATGACCCAGCTGTGGAAGCATTATTGTCATAGTGATATCCTGACTGAATTACCAGAGGAGACTAAAGATTATATAGCGCTAAATCACCTTTAGTTTCTGTTTCAAGATGCAACTGAGTGACAAGTTGGATGGAGAATCAACATGAAGTGAGTCATATGCTAATCTGTCTTTTAGCCTTTTGATACTCTCGATTAATAAAGTATTGTATGGCCCTGAAGAGAGCTTAGACTGAACCATCACAACATGCCCAGAGGAAAATACACAAGAAGCTTCACAAACAGAGGCTGAGATGAAGGCACAGTGGAAAACCATACCTTTTCTTTGATTACAATTTCTTTGGCCTGGTTTCCTTTTGTGTCTCATCCTAGGCAGGAAACATGGTTACACCATGTGGTAAAACAAATCTTTTCATGCTTATTAGGAGAATACTGACGTCATGTGAACATGAGGACAAATGGGGAAGGGATGAGTTCAAGTGATGGGAAAGGAATGTGACATATAGTGAATGACAACGAGGGCAAAGGGTAGTTAAATAAATGGAAGAAAGATAATGTGTATGAAGAGAGATAAAAAAGAGAGGGAGAGGAGAGCATTAAAGTCTCAATACTGGTCACCAGTGTGAAAAGGCCATGCCAGTCTGGATAAGGATCAGTGGGGTTACATGCCCATGAGGCCAGGGACTGTCCGCCCTCACATACAGGGGGTCGGATTTGGTGCCATATCAGAGAGAGTGCCGAAGTACACACAGTAATATGAGCTAAATAATCTCTGCCTCTCACTCACAAGCTAAAGAAGAAGCAAAAAGAAGGGAAATAAGAGACGTAAAAAGTCAACCACAGTCAATACATCAGAACCTCAGTGAGCGGGTACGTTTTTTGTCCATGGTTTAAAAGGCAAACAGGCATCACTGTCCACAAAGTACACATTAGACGTCATTTTACAATTAAGTATCACACTGTGGATTTTCAAACTTGAAGCCCGTTTCATTACAGTAAGTGCCTTTGATATTGCCTTTGCTGTTGCTGCCTGTTGCAGGATATCATTCCAATCACAGTACAATACTTAGGTCTTTCTCTTAGACTAAATTTAATCTTCCAAGATAGTTGCTTAACTTGTTTTTTAATAATAATAATAATAATAATAAAGAAGAAAAAATATATACAAAAACGGCATAATTTAAAAAATAAAAATACTATTTACTTGACTAGTTTTTGCTGAAACTAATAACTACAAACTGTTAACGAATACAACAACTAGCTACTTTTATGTTATATATTCGTTTGTAAAAGAGAAAGCAGGAATATACGCCACTCCGTTGGCAAAAATTGTATAACTAGTGTAAAGTTAGATTCTTCTAAATTTGGTCATTTTAGGAAAATAAAAACCTGCACTTTAAAAAGCATATTCGAAAATCTGTTTAATAAAGCCCTTAATCAATAGCAGTGACATAAAAGGGAAGATTTAGCGCTTCAACAATATGATTTAAGATACTGAAAACTGTGTCAAGCTTGTTACGTGTCCATGTACGAAAATCTTAAAATGCATGTGTACACACTTTTTTCATACTTTTTTGTCATCAGACGAAATAAACTATGCGTCATGTATAATTAAAATATAGTTAAAACTATAACTAACATAATAGGCAATGAGCTGGCACCTTTATCCTATTTTTGGGCTTAGTGTCTTTTGTATTATTATTATTATTATTACATTTCACCTTAATGTATGCAATGTCTTTATGAAAAACTAGAAAAACATAACAAAAACAAACAAAGAAAACAAAAAGGCTCCTGAAATAAATATGAAACTATACGAAGCCTATCCCAATAATACTAATGTCAAATTGTTATTATAAAATAAATTTAACAGGTCGCAGTATAAGACAGCAAAAGAAAAAAAACTCATAGACATCAAGAAATCGTCCATAAGCTCACTTTCAAAATACTGGAATCGAAAAAATATAGGCTTTATTTATGTATATATAGAATTTTGTGTATTTGTACACTCTAAAAAATGCTGGGTTGTTTCAACCTAACTTTGGGTCAAATATGGACTAACTCAATAGTTGGGTGAGTCCATATTTGCCCCAAAGTTGGGTTGAAACATCCCAGCATTTTTTTAGAGTGTATGTGTTTTATACTTCTCCTAGTGCTTTCAAATGACAGGATTTACAGTTCTCAATTTCTATTAAAAATTAAAAAATTACGAAAAAGTACCGAAGAGGATTAGGGTGTGTATACCAGCTAAATAATTAATGTAATAAGTTTATGTTAGGGGTTTAAGCCAGAACGTTATTTAGCATATTTACGTATTACATAGCCTATTTGCTCTCCAGAAACGGTAACGATCACAGACGTCAAATCACAGATATTTTAGATAAAATAGAACTAATAAAAAGAAAATTAAAATACAAAATAAAATAGTTAATTTTTTCATAATTATATTTTATTTTCATGCTAGTAGGCAATAATTTTAAATTTTGATATCCACAAACGATGCTGTAAAATGTTTAGTCAAATAACTCAAAAATATCTCTCATGTGATAAACTCATATGGTTTGTAAAACTAAGTTTAAGATAAATATATTATTTAATATAACTGCAGCAAGACAAATATCACGTTAAATGTTTTTTTAAGAATCAGGTAGCAGCTATCCATTTACAGTTTTAAAGAAAAAGAATTAGGCTAATGTTTTCATGCTTTCCGCGCTTAACAGGCCAAAAATCTCGATATTACCGTTTCGTGCCAGCTTGGGGTCCTAAAATATATTTAGACTATAGCTAAAAATCCCCCCCCCCCAATCCGCCATCTTTTCAACCTTTCTGTTTTTTTT
>NW_015505196.1:3557389-3563562 GCF_001515645.1 Sinocyclocheilus grahami | reverse complement strand
ATTTGACTTTAACTAAAAACCCCCCCCCCCCCAATCTACATTATTTCAAACTGTTCTGTTTTTCTAACTATGCTCTCAAATCTCCGATTTAAACAAAACCAAACGCATCAATGTAGGCTTTTTATCCAATTATGCTGTCGGGGTCAGGAACGTATTTATTGCAATTTAGCCTACTGTTAATGTTATTTTAAATTGAATGTCATGGGTCAGTAAATAAATCTAATAAGCTTGATCTACAAAGCTCAGTGTTTTTCAGATGAGCTCCAAAAATCCCGAATATTTTAAATGTGGCTTAACATATTATTTGACATATTTAAATGCATTATGCAAACACAACATATCCTGGGATGTCCCGATGAAGGCTGTCTCATTGCCAAACAGTGGCGTTTTCTGTAACGTCGTTGTGATGTAGCGACCGATCCAACCAATAGACGGAGCAGCATCCGATTCTACGAGATCCCCAGCTGACGCGATGCGCTGAACCACTATCTGTATTTTGATTTGCTTCATAATTGACCCAAATAAAGCCCTCTGTGACAGGGGTTCCACCGACCCTAAGGCACGACCAAAAGCGAAGTCGGTAAATACCCTTTCACGAGTAATCCCATTTGCTATTGTGCTCGTCCAATAGCAGAATGCCCTCCGCTCGTTAAGCATTTCACTTGACTTGGATTTTTCTTTACTACAGCCCCGATTCTCTCTGGACGGAGCCGTGGACGCACGAAGGATTTCATCCTGCGGAAGCGATGGTTGAGCTGGGATATCCGGAGAGGAAGGATTCGTTACTTTTTGCTTAGAAGTAGCCTATTTGCGAATCACCCGGCTATTGCTGTGACTGGTATATCTGTACGAGAAATGCATGACAAAAGCAAACAACAACATACTTCCACCACATCCAGGGGCTCGTCGTTTTTTATCGAGAATTTACTTGGCTCTTGTTGGACAGAAAAGTCCGTCCGTCCTTTAAAGGATAACGATGGCATGGAGCGAGAGATGGTTCTCAAGGGCGGCACTAAAGCGCATCGCAAGGAAATGTGCAGTCAAGCATCCAGCACAGGCTTCAAGACAGACATGTGTCGGAGCACACAATCACCTCTGGAGTGGTATAAACGGGACACCTCAGAGAGTAAGTTGCGGGATACACGGACATTGTATAAAACTCATAATTATGTTAAAAATCGTAAATGAAAATAATATAGAGATATTTAGGCTAGTCTGAACTGATATCTAGGCCTACATTAAATAGCCTATTTAATTTAAATGAGAATACAAGCTCCAATGGATTGTGATTCTTCTTGATGGAATAGGATGACTTGCGCATTATTAGTTCCCAACTGAATAATTATTTTATGTGTTGGTAGATCTATACAGCATCAATTATGCTACTGGGAGGTTCACATTAGTTTTACGCCTCATTAGGTAAAACCAACAAAAGCAACTCGAAAGTGCGGAGCAGCCGAGTCGCAATGAAATCTTCCCAAACTCGTTTAAGGCTTAATTCTCTGTAAAGCTATGAAAGCCACAGGGAGAGAGTTGGCTGCGAAGACACACCAATATTCCTTATATGGGAACGTGCCAGATTTAGAGCAGATTTTTTGATATCACTTTGGCAAACATCTGATCTGAAACGTCTGATCAATTATAACAAACATGCCTTTCTCAAACACTTACACGTTTAATCATTACTTTGTCAGGTCCAAAAGGAGAAAGCAGCGACAGGAACAGCCCCGTGGCTTCTGAGCTTCTTGATGGAGCAGTGGACCGAAAAACGAGCGAGTGTGTGGTTGATGAGGGTGAGGACGCTCGACAGCTTTTCGACGAGCGCTCTGGTCCCGACACTTCGGAGCCAGGCTCGGCCAGGAAGAAAAAGACACGAACTGTGTTCAGTAGAAGCCAAGTCTTCCAGCTAGAGTCCACTTTCGACATGAAGAGATACCTCAGCAGCTCTGAGCGCGCCGGCCTCGCGGCCTCCCTGCACCTGACCGAGACACAGGTGAAAATCTGGTTCCAGAACCGCAGAAACAAATGGAAAAGACAACTGGCCGCGGATTTAGAGACTGTTAATTTTAACCACAGCTCCCAACGGATTGTACGGGTGCCCATCTTGTACCACGATAAAACGACACCCATGTCAACTCTCAGTTTTAACGTGTCTCAAGTTTCGCCACCAATCATGGGCTTCTCAAATTCAGTGAACTATCCTTTATCATCTTTTGCTCATTCAATGCATTTAATGACATCGCAAATGACCGGCCTTGTCTGATTGTCTGACGTAGGCTATATTGACAAGTGGTCCAGTGACAGATATAATGATTCTGAAAGGTGCAATAACTTATATCCTGCTGGAAACTGATGTCTCCTGCATCCAAAGAAAAGAAAACACCTATCACAAAATCACAAGAGAAATGACAAGTTTGTGTTAATTGTCACTGTTACCTGTCTATAATATATAGTCTTCTGTGCATGGGGGCCCTCGCCTGTATGTAAATATAAGGGCAACACTTGCTTTGTGCAAATATATTTTTATTCAGAACCACAGATTTGTAAGCTTGGTCACGTTTTCACATTATAAATGTAAATAAACGAATCACTTTAAAGCAAGTATGGTTTTCCTGTACATGTGTTCTACTTATAGGCTATATACTTAGAAGACGTCAAGACTTTACGGGACAGCGAAAAAATAGGCCTAATTCGTGTATCAAGCAAACTATTTCAACAGATGTCAAGATTATCTAGGATTACTTTTCTAAATTTAAATAGTTACATTTTCACAGTAAATCAGTGCAGCACTATTATTCACAAACAAAAAGCTGTGGTTAAAATAAAAGGCCCTCTTATGTGCACACAGAACACAACAGAAAACGCGGTAGGCCTACTAAATTCAAACACTCTGTTGAATTGGATATGTCCAGGTAAGCATGGAAGAGTCCGATTGCAGAATAATACAAGAACACAACAATATGTACAATTAACACAAAATAACGTAATTTAAACGAATAAATATTAAATATCAAATGTATAGGCTACATATAGCTACACATAAATCCCATGAAAAGCTATACTCATCTATAGGCCCGCAACTATACCAGGCATATTTACTTCCCTATTTAACAACAGAAAGAATAATGATATGAAAATATGATTTAGCAATTTTAGGACATTATTTTATAACATTAAGGCATACAAAATCATATCATTATAGTTTATAATGATTTCAGATGTACTTCATGGTCCATTTGCAAGTCCTGAATATGCTTAAAAGACAATGAAATCTTAATTGTGGTGACGGACTAAAGGTTCAGTAAAATAATATTTATTACAACATTATCGCCCATGAATGCTTTCAGCGTTCAGTAATTAGATCAATTATTAAATGCCCCAGAAATAACAACTTAACTAGAAAATCACTAATGGAAAATGTAAAGGTCATCGTTCATTTTTTGTAATAGTCATTGTACAGCCAAGATATAGTTCAAAATAATAATACAGGATGTTTCTGCCACGAGCACCGCAACAAAATAAAAACAATTATTGAAATATTAAATGCAAAAGACAGCGAACCTTTGGTAAACAACCATAGGCTACACATTTTTCAACACTCGGAATTATCTCGCACGCATGAAGTGCAAGAAGCAAAATCAAAATTGTAACGATAAAGTTGCTATAATTAACTTAATTGGGAACTGAAAGTTCATCTGAAAGAAAAAAAAGTCATAGCCTAAGCTACATTGACCTCCCTTTGTTCTCGAATTGACACCCGCAAGCGTCATCAAAGGAGCTGGAGAAGTCCAAAGAGGCTAAATACGCGCCTCTTACTAAAAGCTGAAATCTCTCTCCTTTTCTTAAGAGCTCTCATTAAAAATAGCAGTGTTGTTCACTTATCGAAGTATGTGTGCCAGATGTCTGGATAGGTCTGAGCTCTAGCTACCACCCTCCTCTGCCATTGGCCGCCGCGCTGTCTGATTCTCGTGACCAATAAACGATGGAGAATCGTGTTCTTCCGGTCAGTGGACTAACAGTCTAGGCGAGCGCAGCAACACTGCAGGTCGTGGAGCGATGGTGCTTGGAGAATCGAGACGTTAGTTTATGAAACGCCAGAAAGGAGACACGGACAGCAAAGACCCCGCATCTAACGGAGAATATGAGCAAGGAGGACGCGTCATGTCGACCGGCTTCTTTGAAGTTCACCATTGACAATATCCTCAACTCCAAGTCGAGCAGCAGAAACTTTGACAGCTGCCATTCAAAGACATCGCTCGTAGTGTGTCGGGATGGCTGTCTGCATCATCCCGGAGAGAGCGAGGGTCCATGCAAAGAAGGGTCAGATGCAAGATTGCACACCATTGGTAAGATATTGCTTTTAACTTTGGCACAAATCTGCAATAATGCATTATTAGTTGCACTGTAATTTTTGAGCGAATATCAATAGCATCTGACTGGCTTTCAGATAAAGTCAACAAAGAGGGAGATGGGACTGTGGTGGACGCGCTCAAAACCGTCGACACGCGCAGCGAGAGCGCGGACAGCTGCGATGACGGGCAACAAAAGAACAACGGCAAGAAGAATAAACTAATGACGAAAAAGAAAACGCGCACTATATTTTCAAAAAGACAGATCTTCCAACTGGAATCTACGTTTGATATGAAACGCTATCTGAGTAGCGCGGAGCGCGCGTGCCTGGCGAACTCTTTGCAGCTCACCGAGACTCAAGTCAAAATCTGGTTTCAGAATCGACGGAATAAATTAAAAAGACAACTGTCTACTGAACTGGAGGGACCGACTAGCGATTTCAGTGATGTTGGAAAGACGGTACCGCTGCCAGCTTTATATACTAAAGAGAATAATCTGCTCGGAAGGTGCATGCTTCCAATGCCTCTACCAGTCGTGTATCCTGGAGGTAGCGCGCCTTACTTTTATTTCTCAAACGCCAGCAAGTATTTCAGCCTGTTTGATGGAGATATATGACTTAGAAAAGACCCTCGCTCAGGGGACGCAGTAGCTCTTATAACAAAAACCGACAACACGGCCCAACTCAAATTTTGATAACGAGCATTATCGAGCTTTTTGTGTGTTTTGCTGAGAACATTGTTCAGCTATCGGTCAGTAAAGAAGCTGGCTTGTATTTCTATGCAAAAGCCTATTTTATTTATTGTATGCTGTACAACATTTTTTTATAGGCCTAAATAATAACACCTAGCATATTATACCCCGATTACAGTGCATCAGAGTCAGCAGCCATACTGGCACAAATGCCAGTGCCAATCACCCTGTCTTCACATGGCAGGACATTACAACACAAATGTTTTACTGTTTACATTATTATTGTTATTATTATTATTATTATTATTACATCTCCGCCAAAGATCGATTATTGCTGCATGCATTTGTATTTTAAATGGCCCTCTAATTTCAAAACGAGCAATTAAAAGTTATTTAAGTGAATGTATTGGTTATTTTACATTTAACGCATGTTTGTATGTTTATTCCTTTTTATCGTTTTCAGCATAACCTGGCCAATTAAGTAGGCTATTCTACCAGAGTGTCATTAAATATTCTGTTTTACACTTGCTTCAAAAGAAAACTTTTGTGTCCTGGCTTTTTTGTATTAGTAACAATTGTTGGGTTTTATCCATTTAAGAAAGTTATGTTTTGATACTGAATCAGTTATAGGCTACATATCATTTCAAACTAGGTCAGACTCACGGGTTTTTATTAAACACGTGAGTCTCATTAACAATGTTAAGAGTCGCATGTTTTTGAGGAATTATCTATGGCAAGCCAACAAAATCTCACCGGAAAACAAAGTAAATTCCGATGACCAAGCCTATTCGGAACAAGTCTCAGGGTTACAGACCCCAACGGGCGGCTTATTCCATCTGAGGATATCCTATATCCTCTAACTCTGTTAAAAAAAAAAAAAAAACTCGGACATATATTGCCTAACTGTGAACTACAGTGCCAATAAATGTTCGTGCAAATAGGCATTACAAAGTTCTACAAACGTGCATTTTACATGCAGTTTTATAGTGCTTTATTATAAATCAGCCTGGTTCAAGTTCCACGTCATAATCTTGGAGTAAACTTTATTCAGTGTCCATTAACACATTTTAAAATGAATAGCAGAGATTAATTTACGTGGTTGTGAGAGCTCAACAGCAATATATATATATATA
>NW_015505196.1:3432054-3557107 GCF_001515645.1 Sinocyclocheilus grahami | reverse complement strand
ATATATATATATATATATATATATATATATATATTCAAAATTTAAATTTCTAGCCTAAACTGTCTAAATAATTTGTGTAGTAAATAGTTTAAACAGCGATGTTAGGCCTATAGGCCTACTCTGAAAAAAATTATTTTGCTATTACAATAGTTAGGCCTACAAATTCTTATTTCTAGTGAGGTCAAGTTAGGCAAAGGTACCGTTTCCACTGAAAGAATGAAACTTAAGGTGTCTGTTGTCGTTTGGGTCCTGCTCGTCAGCTCTGATTCACAGATGCTTGACCTAATTTAATTCTTTCAGCCGCAGAATTTAAAACGTGGCAAACGAGGTCTTGCTATTCTTTCTCTCTGGCAGTGGTAATAATAACTATAATTTATTAATAAGTAAGGTAAGTAATTATTAAAGTTTTATAAAGCTTGATAGGCCTATAGGCCTACTTGTTTTTCCGAAAAGGAATAGAGTTCACAGACGCTAGCCTATTTGCTCAAGGATAAGAGACTAGGCCTACCTTAAGGTTAATTGTTTAATTTTCTTAAATATTAAATAAAAGCAAAGGTAGTTAACAGCAGCCTCCTAGATAACAGCAAAATTAGTTGTTTGCAAACAAGCTAAAACGCTGTAGGATATGGATAATCTCCTTTTACACCGACAAACCATTGCAGATTCCAGTTTACATTTGAGTCTACTCTCGAATGCAGCAATTAGCAAAACAATTCAGTCATATAATAATATGAAAATAGCGATGCCATTCAAAAATGTATTCTAGAATTTTTTTAAACGATAAACATGTAGGCTACATGCAAATTGACTTTAAAATTAAACATGTAAGAAAAAATAAATAAAACATCTTCACTGTTGCTTTATTTATAAGCCAAACCGCCCAATACAATTTCTCAAACAACATGAGCGTTTTAAAAACTAGCACAGATCTTGGGATGATTATTAATAAAAAGTTTTTAATGCTTTTTGTCACTGAAATGATGTTTGAAATGATTCTCACAGAACACTTCCAAACCATATGAAACAGAACTTTTAGGCTACAATAGCAAAGCAAAGTTGAAAAACAACTAATTCAAGTAATTTTATAAATTTACAAGAAGGAAAAATGGCAAACCTAAAGATAATATCAAAATGTTACTTTATATACTTAAACCTATTAACCTGGATTAAGATAAATTGCATTACTGTAAATGTGGATTTCAATTAAATATAATGTTGTGTAATATATCATGGATTTTAAAGTGGAAAATCAAAGTTACTGAAGGCTCAATACCCTTTACCATCTGAACATATTTTTGGAGAAAATAAAACTTTTGAAGCTTTTGACAACTTGCTGGATAATGTGACATAGTATTTCTTTTACAGCATGCAACCATTTCACACATGGTAAAACGCTTAAAACTTCAATCTTTATATAGGTCTTAATATCTCAAGCATTAATGGGTTGAATGCTTTGTATCAATAATGTAACCACATAATCAAAATGTGGTTTTGAATACGGCACTATATGGAAAAAGTCATACTGGTTGACCACTGGCCAACAGTAACTTCTACGATCACCACTGTCAATCTCATAAAAACATTAATATTTCTGCATATAAGGTTCTGAAGTAACCAAACACTTGGGGCCTTTAGGGCCAAAGTGCCAAAGTACAGTGATGCTGTCCACTTCACTCAAGCCATTTTTTCAACCAGGGAGGCACTCCGATTTAGTTCTGAGGTGGCAAGCTAATCACTGTGATTTCAGTATTGGATACCTAACTCCATCCATCAATTGCTACAATACTGCCCATTAACGCATGGGATCTGTTAATGGTCTAGAGTCTGCGTATATGTGTAAGTGGGAGGGGGGAGAGCAGACTTCCTGTCTCTGTGAGAGAGTGATGTCTCAATACAGCGAGAACACCTTCTGTCGTCCTGCACTTTGCTCCAAAACCACAAGGTTCAAATGACCTTCCACCCCTCCACTTTATATCCCTGCCCTCTCTGGTCCCATGGCCAAAAAGAGAAAAATCCATTAAAACCAAGGCCTGATCAAAGAGGCCACAACACAAACATGCCATATGTACAGGTTTAAGGGTATCAATGACTACAGCGAGTTATGGATGTCTCTGTACTATAGTATTGATTGATGGCACCTTAAATTGTAGAATAAATGATGGTTTTGAGTTTCACGAGTCACATGACATGTTTTCATGTGAAACAGATATATTACACACACTTGTATTTATATATATAATATATTTTTTTATTTTGATATCTATTAAAAACACAGGTCAATCTCCGTTACATTAAGGGTTACATTTATTCTCTAAGCCAATATACACATGTTACACATAACAGCATTCTAAAAAGACACAGTCTGAAAGAAACCAAGGCTTACATACTATTTTCAAGTTCTGGTCTTATGCTAGAGTATGCAATTAATTCCTCAAACCCTTAAAACTTAAACTGAATTATCCAGGTACACCCAAGAGCATTTATGTGTGCGCGCATAGGTGCAAATATCAGTGTCTGTATAAAGGTGTGTGTGTTAGTGAGTGTGTCAGGTGTTTGGGTCCTTGAGATAGCATCTCCTAAAGTGGCCTCCTGTCGGCCGCCAGAGACTCTCACATTTCCAAGTGCTCTGATGCTTGCGCTTGACAACAGCAGTCCTCAAGGCACCTGAGCTCTCGAAGTAGACATGCTGTCTGCATGATTGACAGCTGATACAGGAAGAGGTGTGGCTGACCATTTAGAAGTGATTATGTAGTCACTTACCAAATCGAACCAAAATGAACTTTCACCAAGGAAATGTCATGTATCAAAGATTTTCATTATTTAAGAAACCCTGGTTTTGATTGTTAATAATAATAATAATAATAATACTAATAATAATAATATATATATATATATATATATATATATATATATATATATATATAATTTATTATTACCTCATATATCCACACAAACCTGTAAGCATGCACACAAAAAGAAAAAAATTGAAAGTGGACAGAAGTGTGGACAGCAATTCTGTTATGAACTTCCATTGTTCACATTGTTCTGCACAGTTCTGGGTCAAGTAGCCTCAGTTGGGTGTAGTGGTTGCGTCTTTGTACATCTGTCTTCATTGTTCCACTTTTTGTGTTTATGTGTGTGTATGTACCGTTCTGCCTGACTAGGAAGTGGCCTGTGTTTCTGGGGGTCCTCCAAGTACTTTGACCTCAAGGCCTTTCTCAGTTCTCTAACAGAGGTCTTTGTCATTGGCAACTGGAAGGAACGCACCAGAAAAAGTAGAAGATTTGAAGGAAAGTACCTTAAATACTGTAGGCACACAATGTTCCTTTAGCCATTTATTTTACAGAGTTGATTACTACTTCACTATAACCTTGATCTCATAGGTTAACTTTGTTACAAATCTAACTTTCATACTAATTCTACAATGCATATTCATATTGCAGCATCAGACATCTATTTACCTCCACAAGTAAATAGTTTTACTCATTCTAAGGCTGTGTTAAATTGTCATCAACAAAGAATAAACAAATAATCATAATCATTAACTGAGTTTGAAGTTTATGTAAGCACACACTCTGTCATATTTGACTTCACAGCAATGGGTGTAATAAAATAAATAATAATTATAACAAAAACAATCGTCAAAATGAATTGAAGACAATGTGATTTGAAGAAGATGAAAAAGGGTTGACAGACTTTGTCAGACAGAGTGTGTTCAGGAGTTTGGGGTCCACAGAGAGTAGAGGTTGTGTCTCTGGCCTGAGGGTAAGGCCACTCATTGCACAAAGGACAATGGTGCTGGGGGAGGATAAGAAGAAAAATATAACATTAGAAAAGGACAAAAAAAAGATATGTGGTTGAGAAGAACACAGTATTAATTGATTTTTTCGTACATTTCTGCCATTATGTACATTAACTGACAGTCGCTCACCACTGATAAGCTACTACTAAATATATTGTAGAAACTTAATTTTCTGTAAAGCTACTTTGCAATGATTTGTATCGTGAAAAGCGCTATACAAATAAACTTGAATTGAGGGGTCCACAGAGAGTAGAGGTTGTGTCTCTGGTCTGAGGGTAAGACCACTCATTGCACAAAGGGCAATGGTGCTGGGGGAGGATAAGAAGAAAAATATAACATTAGAAAAGGACAAAAAAAAGATATGTGGTTGAGAAGAACACAGTATTAATTGATTTTTTCGTACATTTCTGCCATTATGTACATTAACTGACAGTCGCTCACCACTGATAAGCTACTACTAAATATATTGTAGAAACTTAATTTTCTGTAAAGCTACTTTGCAATGATTTGTATCGTGAAAAGCGCTATACAAATAAACTTGAATTGAGGGGTCCACAGAGAGTAGAGGTTGTGTCTCTGGTCTGAGGGTAAGACCACTCATTGCACAAAGGGCAATGGTGCTGGGGGAGGATAAGAAGAAAAATATAACATTAGAAAAGGACAAAAAAAAGATATGTGGTTGAGAAGAACACAGTATTAATTGATTTTTTCGTACATTTCTGCCATTATGTACATTAACTGACAGTCGCTCACCACTGATAAGCTACTACTAAATATATTGTAGAAACTTAATTTTCTGTAAAGCTACTTTGCAATGATTTGTATCGTGAAAAGCGCTATACAAATAAACTTGAATTGAATTGAATTTAATATAAAAACATATTGAATAAAGAAAGAAAGATATGGTGAAAATATAGAGATCTGATAAAGGTAAATGAGAGAGAGAGTTAGACATAGAAAGCGAGACAAACTAAAGCCATTCGTCTTTACGATAACGCACATTTAGCAGCAATGTCAAGCAATAGGCTACGTCTTGTCCTAACCAAGCAACCGCACATTAGGCGCGACAATGAATAACAAAACACAGCCAATCAGAAAGTTCTCTTTGCATGCTCTCATGCACTCGCAACACACTTCAATGCGCTAAACACAGGCCTTACCTTATTTTATTTTGTGATGCATTTCCAAACGGCTTCCTTTTTATGGTATTCCCTGTGGAACTTGTCAAATAGGCCTAATAATATCCAATGTTTCTTTTCTTCCACAGTCAGTGCCTCGTCATCCATATTTGTTGATTAAAGGGGTTATATGATGCGATTAAAATTTTTCCTTTCTCTTTGAAATGTTACAAGCTCTTGGTGCATAAAGAAGATCTGTAAAGTTGCAAAGACTAAAGTCTCAAATCCAAAGAGATATTCTTTATAAAAGTTAAGAGTCAACCACATCTACCTAAAACGGCTCGTTCTAACACGCCCGCACATGTCTACATCACGATGTGGGAAGATTTGCATAACGTTGTTCACGCAAAGAAAGAAGGCGTTACTTTTATTCTCGCTGTAGTATTGTTGCTGCCGCCATGTCGTAAAGACACTGTGTTTCGTTGTGAAAGCGAAACTACTTTGTTTGGCCTTCCAAAAGAGGACGATAACCGCTTCGTTATACCTAGAGCTGATCCGTGCTGGTCGCTGAGGGAATACATCAACTTCGCGCTGTGGATCACCGGATCGGCTTTCACCGCTTTTCAGACCGATGAGCTTTGTAAAAATCAATGCGTTTCAGAAAGGCGGGGCATAGAGGAGAAACAATAATGTACAGTATGTGGAAAATAATGTGTTTTTTGAAACTTAAACCGCATAAACACATTTCATTACACCAAATACACCAAATAGTCTTTTTAGCAACATCATATGACCCCTTTAAAGCCTACATGAAACGTGTGATATGGTACTTCGATTGTTCGATCCAATGAGACTTCAGTTTAGGCTGGCGCAACACCGCCAAATTTGGCTACCAAGTCAAGAGCGCCAATCAATTTTTTTAAATTGCGCCCTGTTTGTAACCATCGCTGAAGAGGAACTTCACTATGTGATTAATCCATTAACAAGTTAAGGACATTAACGTCAAAAAAAATAATTTAATCTCAACCCATTTCTTTTAAATAAAATCACACAATTTGTCTTTGTTATTGACACATTTGTCTTATTATTTTCTGTCTGCAATGCTTTGGCAATATATATAAAAAGTATGTTACGCCAATAAACCAATATGAGTTTGAATTTGAGAGTGAGCCAGTGAGTCCCTGAAGTGGCCACTGGTCCAGGGGGACACTTGTAACAAGAACTCCATGACACAGCACATTACAACATAAACAACATCCTATTCGTTAGGACGAGCAACTGGAGAAGAGAACAGGGCTTTTCAATACCCCCTAAAGAGTTTCAGATAGCTTATTGATCTACTAATTTAGTAGACTTCTGTGGCCTGGGCGATGCTTGGCGCTTAAGGAAATTGAATGGGGGTTAGTGGACAATGAGCCTTTTGGAAAAGAAGATCGGTGAAGCAAAAGAATGAGAGAGAGGAGGAGCACGTGTGTATGAACACCAGCAGCACAGCTTCTCTGTCTGATTGTAAGTTATCTGTTGTGCACTTGTGTGTGTGTGTTAGTTGAAAGTGGAGAGGGTGAAAAGCTAAATGTGTTTAGACTATCTGGGGAGCTCGGGTGTCTGATTTATGCATTAGGTTCCACCAAATATGTCAGGAAAGGACATGACATCATCCAAATATTCGGTGCGCTTAGATTTTTAATATTCATAATTAGTTTGATAGATCTAACACACTGATGTATAAAACATGTCAAGTGAGCATGAGACATTTGGCTTTACAGTGTCAAAAGACAAACTTTATGATTAAAGAACTTCTGCAACTTGGGAAATGCTTCCCACCAATATTTGTTTTATTTTTTATACATACATTTAGCCCTGCACTCATGCAATAACAAATCAGAATATAAAACAAACAATAGCAATCATTAAGTTAAGTCGTCCAAATGTATTTATCTGTATTTATATATTCTGTGGAAGGCGTAGGACCAAGAAATGTTCGTCCAATCAAAAAGCTTGGTCCGAGCGCTTTAATTCGCTTTCCTACCAGCCTGTCAATGTATGTATCTGCATACCTCTGTCCACCCTGTTCGCACAGACAGGATACGTCACCAGCCCGTTCACGCATGCTGTGCTGACAGAGCGAGAATGGCAGACAAACATCAACAATCTGATCTTGTTTCCTGGTATTGTAGTACTTTTAAAGTCTTCTCACCGGTGGGCTACATCAATGACACATGATGTTGCCCACCGGTTCCCAATTCCAGTCCTCACGCCCCCCGCTCTGCATATTTTGCATGTCTCGCTTAGTTAACACACACGATTCAGATAACCAGCTCGTTAGAAGTGAGTTACGTGCATGAACTGTGTTCCGATCGATATGATCCCTACACAGTGTTCATTGCTCCCTACTCCCTGAGCAGGGGAAATTCGTTTAAGTTTACTTCACTTTGGAACATGGGCTGAAATTGGGAACCGCTGATGTAGCCTATTGTAGTAATGTTGTCTCTGGTATTCTGGTCTGTGAGCTTATATGCGTTCAGGGGGCGTGGCTTTGGACGGTGATTGCAGGGAGGGTGGGACGTTCGCTTTCAGTGCTATCAGGCTAAAGTTAGCATTTTCCAAGATCTCCTACTGCACCTTTAATTAATTCTGGCCTGAGAATTTATGTGTAACCAATACAAGATCAATACATCATGGTGTGGCCTCTTAGCTGGATTTTAAAAATGCAAACTGGAGAAGATGGTAAAGATGTGTAAAAATCTGTAAAGATGCTTAAAAATCTGCATCAGTTTTTTTTTATGGAGAAGAAAGGAAGTTAAAAAATGTATACATGTTTTTAATTCGCTGTTCAGATTTTTGTATTCATTATGTTGTTTATCAAACAACAGAATAGTCTGTTTGTGAGCGTTACCAAGTTGTAATTAAATGTAAAACAGCAGTGGCTGTGGGCATATGACTAACAGAGCAAATATCACTGATTGGCCAATTTTCTTGGTCTGAACAGATGCATTAACAATTCAAATTAAGATGTTTTGGTGTGAACAGGCTTTTAAGCATTAACAATATTAAAGTTGACATGAAATGGAAATTATTATCATCTTTTCTTCTGCACTGATGTGTATCAAAGTGAAACAGCTTCTCGGACCAAAGAAGTGTAGAGCAGAGGGGAGCAGAAGTTAATGTTTTTGACTGAAGATTACAAGGGCACAATAATTCATTAATTAATTAATTAATTTAAAAAAAATAATATGCATGGATAAACCATTTACAATAAACACTGCAGTATTCCATAAAAAAACTGTCAATTTTGATTTAATTGTGACATTTTGGACTCTGAAAGTTTCATGTCTAAATCGTATCTAAACCCGATCAGTAAGACACAGAGAAACTCAGATCAGGTGAACAAGCAGATACATTTAAAGAGTTAAATTGAAGTGCACCAGCTACCCACTTCTACCTGTCATTTCACATAAGACCCACCTGCCCCTATCCAGGAGTCTCTTCAATTCACATCGCTGCTGTGCCCTTAGCAACGCTTGAGATGTTTTAAGTGCCCTTTAATAGTCAGCAATAATTGCAGCATGTCGACTTGCTTCAGGGAACGAAATAAATAAATAAGACGAAGAAATAAAAGCTTGTGTACGCGCCGTAGAACAGACGGTCGGAGGCAGCATGTTCTATAATGAATATAGATTGAATGCTGAAATATTAATTTGGTGTGAGGTGGAGTGGTCTCTGCTAAATGGTTGTGTTCGAACTTTGAATGCTTAACCTTTCTCCCCAGCATCTCAGTTCTTGAGGCACTGCAGCTCTATTGTCAGTTCATCTAACCTGAGGACAACCACGTGCCATAAGCAATGACATGTCATACTCATACTATTTCTGCAGTAGACTATATATGCAGTATATATGTAGTATGCTGTGCATTGTATGGTATTTATGCCTCATTTTTTAATAATATTTTGATCCTATTAATTTATTCACCATCCATCAATTCATTCTCCAAACCGCTTGTCCAATGTTGGGTCACAGGTCTGGAGCCTATACCAGTGTTTCAGGCCATAGGTAGTGAAACAACCTGGACAGATGGCCAGTCCATCAAGCATATTAATATATTAATATTAATAATTACATAAAAATTGATTTTAAGAAATGCAAAATAACTTCAGATGGATGCCACTTTATTGAATTGAGCATGCACATAATAGGCCTCATTTTTTTAAACATTTGCACATTTTTGAATACTTTTGGAGTAATTTGCACATAAAATAGACCTTTCCTAACTTTTCCTCCAGATTCACAGACACATTGTAAACCTTAGATTTGATAGTTAAATGTGTATATTAATGAATTTCAATAATTTGTAAATAGGATGCATGTGCACGCTCATTCCTCATCTATGAATTACAACCATGTGAATTACGTTCACAGGAATTATGTCAAATCTTCTGGAATCCATGCTCAGGTTTGGCTCCAGTATATTGCATAAAATAAACATTGCAAAGAGACAAATTGGCTACATGCCTAAACTTATTCAGTTATTAAAAAAAAAAAACTTCACCTAATAAAATAAAATAAAAAAACTACATTATTTTACTTAAGCTTGCAGTTAAATACTACTGGTGGTCAGAATATTCGCTATCTAAAATAATAATAATAAAATAAAACTAAGCAGCTGCTTTTAATCATGTTTGATAATAATAAAAAAAAAATTCAACATTTAACCAAAGCTTAGTTAAATAATTTTGTTATTAATTATTATTATGGCAATTATAATAGCATTATAAAATGCAATGTCAACAGTTTGCCTAAAAGAAGATAACATTCAGAGTTTTTTTATAACATTTACACATGGCTGGGAGCAGGTATGCATTTTTTCATACCAACAAACATTTTGAAAAATACAAACACTTTTAGGAATCTGAACATTTCCATCAGAACAGCTTTATGAACAATTTACACAAAATTCATTCTGCTTATGTTTCATGTTTCAAACATAAAGCCATGTAATTAAATGTATACTACAGTTAGAATACATTTTTATATACAAATAAAAAATAGTACACACTGTCCAGTGTTTTGGCTCACAGCAGGACAGTTACTGGTGTGAGACCTGATTTTGAGTGGTCTTTCTGTCAATCTCAGAAAAACAGATACAAAAGCTGACATTGAGAGGTAGACTTTAAGAAACGAATACGTACCTTTAAAGTACTAATATGCACCCTTTTGGTACAAAGGTGTACCTTTTGGAAAGGTACAGTGACAGATTTTTTTTCTGAGAGTGTGGCATATGCATGCTCTCCCCAGGTATTCTGCCCAATGTCCAAAAGCATGTGGGCCAGATGAATTGTAGATGCTAAATTGTACACAATAACAATCGGGAGTGTTTCTATCCAACTTTTTGATTTCAGCTGAGAATCACAGTTCATCAAACTACTGCAGAGCAGTCTGAGGACTGGAGTGGATGTCTAGGAGCCTTGTTGGTGTGAGGAGAGCAGACCTCTGTATATAGGATGTAGAAAGGTGTAGAAAGGAATACAGCATGAGCTCTCTGCTGGTTGTCTTGAAGAACTTTTAAGTTTCTAAGTATCAAAGTGTAGGCCGATGTTTGGTATGTATAAGGCTCTTGTTTGTTTGCCTCTATCTGTGTGTTTGCATGTTGTAGTGAATAAGTGAGGAGAATGTTGGGATTCAGGGATTTTGATAAAGTGGTTGTTGCAAGTGCAGCCTTTTAACAACAACAACAGAAGAAAAAAAGGAGATTTACCGTGGAAGCTGGAGGCTTTTAGCAATGCATAATTCATCGCAATCAGTTGACCAAAATATACAATAGAGATTATAGATATCCCACTGTGTTTCAGTGCTAACTATAAAGCCATAACCACCCACTCTCTCTCCCTCTCTGTGGGTCTAAATCATTAATGTTCTCCATTACGGGCTGCACACAATGGACACGTCCTCAAACACCTTCAGACACACAAACAGACACCACCGGATACTGATGTGTGGAAACCACAACTTCCAGCCAAATGAAAGTGTGAGGAGAAGTGGATATATGTGGTTCTTTGTGTGTGTGCGAGAGAGAGAGAGAGAGAGAGAGAGAGAGAGAGAGAGATACAGAGGCTGAGGGTAATGAATGTGACACATGAAGGAACAAAGTCTTTTGCTCAGTTATATAACATACTGTATTGCATATATACCATTTTAAGGCATCTGAGGTAATTTGTTAACGCTTACAATACCCTGTTCTGGTCAGGCAGCTTTACATGTATCCTCTGCAGAGAAAGCAAACTCAGACGACATTGTGATGGGCTCAGTGCAGAAATAAATCTAAGATGGCTGACAAGTCTAAATATTGTTTTTATAAACAAGATTATATTTCATTCAACACTCAAATGTATTGATAAAAGTATTTGTTGTAATTAAAAATAATGTATTTTACCCATTATTTAGGTTTGCACAAATCAAATGCGAGTGGTATGCAGAGTCGCTGCTCATTCAGTGTTTGAAATCATTCACTTATACGATTTCATGATAGGATGCCTATATAGGGAGTGAGGTAGCTTGCTAGGTTTTGAAACCAAGTGATTGTCTTTTTTATTTTTTGAGTAAAATGGCCATTTACTTTGTTCATATTCCAAATACTGCACAACTGTCTGTGTTATAGTCAACAAAATATTTGACTATGCCTTAAAAGGTTAGTTCATCCAAAAATGAAAATTCTGTCATTAATTACTCAACCTCAAGTTTTTCCAAACCTGTAAGACCTTTGTTCATCTTCGGAACACAAATTAAGATATTTTTGATGAAATCTGAGAGCTTTCTGACCCTCCATAGACGCTTGAACTGACACGTTCAAGGCCCAGAAACGTTAAAGGGGTCATATGACGTTGCTAAAAAGAACATTATTTTGTGTATTTGGTGTAATGCAATGTGTTTATGCGGTTTAAGGTTAAAAAACACATTATTTTTGTTGCATCCAGTGTGGACATAATTACTGATTATAATGACTTATACTGTGTTTTTAAGCATTGCGTTGCGTATCGTGCCGTATAAACATAAAACCATGTCTGCATTTGTGATCGAAGAAAAGACAAACAACAAGCGCTACTCACGTTTGAATCATCAGTGGCAAATTCTTTAAATATAAAAAAACATACTTACAGGCTGTGAGTCAGAAGCGCCAGACTGTCCTTGCAAAGTTGGAACTGCCCCACTTTATAGAACAGCCTTTGCGCACAGACCCATTGTATGCTACTCTGCAGGTTCAGGAAACAGTCTTCCATAAAATGCGTCACACGGCGTCACACACAGCAGCCTTGAAAACAGCGTGGCCGGCGGGCGTGCAGCAACCAAATGTGATGACCCCGGGCTGGACTCCGCTTCGTCCACGGTTAAAGCCAATCCGGCGATCCACAGCGCAAAGTTGATGTATTTACTCAGCGACCAGCACGGATCAGCTCTAGGCAGGACGAAGCAGATATCGTCCTCTTTTGGAAGGTCAAACAAAGTAGTTTCGCTTTCACAACTAAACACGCAGCATCTCCACATCATATAACAATATTACAGCGAGAATAAAAGTTACGCCTTCTTTCTTTGCGTGAACATTTGGGCGGTGTTATGCAGATCTTCCCACACAGTGACGTAGACATGTGGGGGCGTGTTTAAACGAGCCGTTTTAGGAGGGCGTGGACAAGTCTTAACTTTTATAAAGAATATCTCTTTGGATTTGAGACTTTAGTCTTTGCAACTTTACAGATCTTCTTTATGCACCAAGAGCTTGTAACACTCCAAAGAGAAAGGAAAAATTTAAATTGCATCATATGACCCCTTTAAATAACATGCGTCTTGGTACTGCCATGAATGGTTGAGGAGACTGACCTGGAAGAGAAGAAATTGTTGAATGAAGTCATTATTTTTGTTTTCTTTGCACACAAAAAGTATTCTCGTAGCTTCATAAAATTAAGTTTTTTTTAAAATTTATTTTAACAATGTCCTTACTACCTTTCTGGGCCTTGAACATGTCAGTTGCGTTGCTGTCTATGGAGGGTCAGAAAGCTCTCCGATTTCATCAAAAATATCTTAATATGTGTTCCGAAGATGAACAAAGGTCTTACAGGTGTGGAATGACATGAGGGTGAGTAATTAATGACAGAATTTTCATTTTTGGGTGAACTATACCTTTAAACATTACTAGCACATACCTGGAATGATATAAACAAGTTACTTTATGAAAACTCATGAATGTAAGCTTCACAGATGAATATAAAATGCTTTTAAAAATCAAACTGTATCTAGTTCCAAACTGACAGCCCTGAGGTTGAAAGGCATATGCTTTGTTTATATGTCTTTGAATGAATTTCTCCAGCCTCAATAACCATTTCTGCAGCTGCCCAACTGTTGAATATTGACCTTTCATTGAGTAATGTGTAGCAGTCTAAATAGGCATTTTAACGTGCATTAAGCTAAGGATTTTATGTACATGACAAGTGAAAGATTATTTTTGGTGAGGGTAGGTATTTATTTAATATGAATCAGTACAAACTTTGTACATGTGTATGTGTATTTGCTTTTTCTGAAGTGAAGTCAAGCACTTAATACAGATTGTTAAAAGCAGCTTTACAGTAATAAACCCTAAAATTGCTGAATCAATTATGGAAACTCAATTTTGGAGACAAACTAGATTCTGCAGTAAAACAGCTCTAAAAAGAAAATAGTGTCATTATTCAGCTCAAGTCATATCAGTGTTGGTTCATTTCAGTTCAGCACCAGTGTAAAATTCATCAAAATCATCATGTTGTTCATGTCTGTTTAGATCTGCAAGAAAGGGAGAATATTTGTGTGTGTTCAAGACTCACTGATTGCGTGAGTGTATTAGTGTCTGTGCCATCAGTGGGCTTTCATGGAGGAGCATTTGTGTTGCATTTTGCATGACTTGAGGGCTTCCTGCTTTGGCCTGTCTGTTCAGCTCTCGTCAGCACTGTGCTCAGTGGAACAGTCCTGGATTGCCGTATTCTCTTCCACACAAACGTGTGTGCAAGTGCAAAAGACACTTCCTCGCCACAGACCAATCGAATAACGTTCAGGAGATCCTAACACAAATGTGTTCATTTGTGCACGAGTTCATCCCAGACAAACTACTTACTATAATTATAACTGTAACCGCGCTGTCACAATGCATACGCACAATGAAAAATACTTCTATTAGTAGGGCCTATCTATGAGAGAGTGCATTACATACTAAATAACTCCATATTCACATGTGTGCGTGTCTGTGTGTGTGAGCACTTAATGCACTTTTAAATGAGACTGCCTTCAGTCCCCGAGGCGAAACGGTGGCTTGCTCCATCTCTGCATCTGACAGGGTGCAGAGTGAACTATGAATTATTGCTTATTAAAAGAACTAATTACTCCCCTCTTCTCTCTGCAACATTTATTGGACAGAGGTGCAATTTAGGTTCCACAGATGAAGATGTGACTGTGTAGAAGGAATAAAAATAGGCGAAAGATTGGAGACGATTAAAAACGCCCCCCCCCCCCCCACACACACACACACACACAAAAGTAAGGTGACAAAAATAATAAGCGCTAATAATAACAAAAATGCAAAGAGCTGATAGTGTTACTAAGTTCCAAAAAATAATTGATTCAATGAGTTAAGCATCTATGTACAATAACAGCAAAGCAAACAAAATTCACTTTTTAAACAAACAAAAACAAACCGGTTCAAACATTTTTAAGAAAGCCTGAACCAGGACATGCCTTGTAAATCGCCGTGTCTAGTATATTGAGCTGCGAGTTTGGCAGTGTACTGGATAAATATTGGATGTGCCGCTCTAATTGAGCATTTCGTGTAGAGTTGCTGCTGTGGCTCTTGGGTCCTCTGGGATGGGAAATGTTCGTTTTTGAAGCGACGTGCAGCATTTCACCTTAAGGAGCCCACAAGGCGTTTTTAGCTCCCTTCACTGTAAAAGCTTTCAAACCTCCGACCTGCCTCTGCTACATGATCAATATTGCAGATGCCGAAACGCATGAATGTCTGTGAATGCGTTTATTGAGGGCAATCTTGAGGAGTGTTTGAGTGTGTGCAACGTCTCCAGTGGGCTGCCCCCAAAATGTGCGTCTTTCGCCTCACATATATAAGCGGATGTTCCGGCACAAACCCCACTGTGGTAGCTATATTTGCTTTTTGCAAACAGTTGCTCCATGGTGCCCAATTAGGTGTTTACATTGGCTGGAATGAAAGACTAGTTGTCAAACATATCATATTTTTGGACGTTAATATAGTAGCTTCACAGAAACGGTTTCTGTCTATAATTTGCTTTATTCTAAATTGGTTTTTCCCTCAGACAAATTCATTTAATATACAGATGAACACCCTTTCACCAGATTCTTCAATTAATCATGCACATTTCACTTGAAATATGTTCACCATCGCTGTCTCTTTATATGAGACACATTTAATGCTTTTAATAGAGAAGAGGCTTTCTGTCAGGGGGTTTCTTGCTGTGAGTGATACTATGGTGTATAGAAAAGCACAGCGGTGGTTACTCATCCCATATGTGAGACTAAGTGATGGAAATGTCTCATGATACAGAAACTGCTTTAGTGAGGGTATCATAATTTTAATTTGTAAGTACAACCGACTATGTAAAATCTTTAGAAAAAGACATTCTGAATCAGGAGTTTTTTTCTATGTAGTATAATAAATGTGGATTTCAAGCTTCTAAAAGGAAGCAAATCACAAAAAATGAAGGCTATCATAAAAGTCGTTTATAAGACTTTATCTTATAGCCACACAAGCTTTGTGTGATGAACTTGGAATATAGCACACAAGTTGCCCAGTTCCTCATTCACTTTTAAAAATTCATCTTTTGTGTTCCACTGAACAAATTTCTTAATATGGTTTTGGAACAGAATTCTTAACATTTGAAAACAAATTTTAAGGATTTATATTAGATTATATATGCAGATCATAAAAAAGGTTTCTAATTGATTTTCATTGTAGCTGGTTTCTTATGGATTTCTAAAAGTTGCTCAGAGGATCTTACAGTGCATCAGGTACATTCTGTAAATAGTTCAAATATTATGACCTTTAAAAAAAAGAGCGGCAGATTTCATGTAATGGCTGACGAGTGTCTGTGTGTTATGTGGGTGTATTGGCATGGTGTTGAGATGTGTGTGTGTGCCTCTAAAGGCTGTGATATGACAGGGGTTAGATGTTGATAAGGTCGGTACAAACCCCCTTCTTTAGTTCTCTTTCAGCACCTGGAGTACCGGCTCGCTGTGGAAAACACTGATCACAGAAATACCTGACATAGAGACTCCAGTAAGAGGTTTGTGAGTGATTTCTGATTAAGTTCTGTTAACAACATGGCCAACCCGACTTGAGCTATCGGCTTGAACTGTATCCATTGTCATCTGTTATCTTTTATGATGTACTTTTTTTTTTTTAAACACTGAATACCTAAATTAGCCCTTACGCAAAGAAAATATATTTCCTAATATATGAATGATCAATATATTAAACGACATAACGGTAATTAGAAATTATACAGAATAATATATTGTGTAAATATATCACAATATATTGCATAATACATAAGGAATTTCTGCTTTTCAAATATTGAAAAATATGTGAAAATATATTTACTTATCACAATATATGTAATTTTATATTCAGTAATACACTTTATAAAATATAGATAACATATGGTACTGCATGTGTAAAATATATAAAACAAACATTTACTCATGCAGTATACACATAGATTTAAATGATATAAATGTTTCATATTTTAAAATATAGCTAGTTTACAATAGCATAAGCACACCTGCTCATACTAAACATTTAGTTAATGGACTATCACTGAAAAGTGCACTACTATTACTTTTTAAATAAAGTAGCATATAATTTAATAGTGTTTGGCCAGTCGTCATCCTAACCACAGGCTTTATACTCTTCTGCATACAAGAAACCCTTTTACATTTCAAAATCATACAAGTTTAAACACTAACAGATCTCCCCCTATATTAATATTGAGCAAAAACACATGAAACAACACTTAATTTTAACATTTTTACTCTCCTTTAACAGACAGATGCAAAGCATGCTGGGAACTAGAAATCTGCTGTAACTCATTGTATGAATGTGTGTATATATGTGTGTACGTACATTCATATTTATATGGGAGCATCTATGTGCAATATATACTCAATAAAGGATCAAACAATGAATATGTATTTTTCTTCATTTCTAAATATATTTGTATGTATCATTATATAGCCATATATTGTCAATGTATGTTATATATCAGTTATATTGAAAAATATAAGCACTAGTTTCCAATATATGGAAATGTATTATGTAATATATCACATTATATTCTGCACTATATTCCCATATGTTTTTGTTTCGCATGGGAGAAGTGCCAAATAATTTTGTTTTTCGTTCATTTTGGAAAACACCATATCAATGATTAAAAAAACTTTGAGTCAGTATTTCAGCAAACAACAGAAACACTGCCACGTAAAGCAGCATATCTGAAAATAAAAATGAGCTCTCCGCAAGTTCTGACAACATCTAAGTTATGTGTCAGCACTTAGGAATAACTAAATCCATTAAAGTATATCTAAATGGGGATAAGAAGGAAGGACTAATCTAGTCAAAATCACTGTGGACCTCGCCAACGATTACCCAGGAATTTCTCCATTGGAAGTGTTGAGGGACGACGCCAATATTCATGTTATCGGCCTTTTGTGGTACCGGACACTGAGAGAGAGCTGAAAAGACGCTCAATCTGGGCTGTGTTTTCCCAGAGCAGAAATTACAGCAATTTCTACAGACACGGTTGACAGATAAAACCATCTTCTCTTTGAAAAATGATGCATTTCATCATAACATTACAAAGGAAAGCTGAATGACAGATTTAGAAATGCCTTCATGATTTGCAAGTATTAACTCAAAAACACCCTCAAGTTTTAAATTCATTCAAAATGGAAAGCAGAAAAAATCAAAGCGAAGAAAAATTGATATGTACCCCCACGAGTGTGTGCTGGATGCCCTTTTGCAGGGCACTGACTGAAACAAAATACCATCATATTCCCAAAGCAAAGGGATCATAGATTACGGATTGCATGGTGATGGACATTTTCCGACTCCTCCGCTTTATAACAGCAATAGATTTCAGATGAGGATCAACACTTTGAAACCTAATCGACGGCCCAGGGGCTGAGCTCTGCTATGGAGAGAGGTGAGCGAAACCGAGCGGGAGAAGTTGGGAAAGAAAAAGGGATTGAGGTCATTGGTAACATTTACAAATTGAATGTGTGATCAAAGTGTTAAGCCTGAATGGAAAAAAATGAGGGGGGGTCTAGACAGACAAGGTGTGGACCCCAAATGGTATTCATTAGGATTTCCTTTTCCTCCCATTTCTCTCTTTTTCTTTCTTGCGTGCACTTTCTGCTCTTCTTCGTGCCAATCTGTGACTGATTTGAGCGTCTGGTGCTGGAGGAGTCGGTCGCCAGGGGGAAACAGGATCCTGATGGGGCTGAAAGAGCCTGGAGCAGAGAGAAAGCGACCGGGCCCTTTCACGTTAGTTTAAACTGACACCTCTGCTCAGTGCTCACCTCAACGGAGGCGGCACTGAAACTCATACTGCTGCCAACCGGTTTCACAAACCTGGTTGTGCGTGACTCTGGTCTGGAAGACCGCCGCTATGGTTTCCTACGGGCGATTCAACATCAGGTTTTAAACACAATAAACAATCACATCGGTGTATTCCTGGGTTTAATATTGCAGCAGGTTGAAGAGCTAATATTTCATTTAGTGTGAAATAGGTTTACCATGAGCTTGGACTCAAAGGCCAAATATGTCAAAAACTATAGTGTAGGTGGATTAGAGAGAAGGGCTTTGAAACTGTAAAACTGATGTATTTTATTGAACAAAGCTGTGAAGCCTTAACAATGCAAAGGATGAAAAATAAAGTTGATTTGGAAGTAAAAAACGTGAGTGGATACTTTATCTAAAAACTGTTCATACAACTAACTGTAGTTGACCATTTAAGATGATCAAATGCTACGAGACTTTTCATCATAATATAAATCACAAAAGAAATGAGAATGTCTTACAAAGAGAAATATTTCCTTTCACCTTCAGTCGGGTCAAAGGTTGCAGCAGTGATATCTCCACCTTCACACCCCTTAAATGAATATGAAACACCAAATTGACCATAGCTCACCCCTCAAAGTGCTCCTTGGACCTACAATTCCGATCTTCAAAGCTGACAAGCTTCCTGTGCCTGGCCCCCTGGTTGTGACCACCCCAAGGTGAGGGGAGGGGGGCAGCGAATTGCTCAAGAGAGAAGCAGTGGAGGAAGGGGAATATTTTGGCCCACAGTAACTATTAGCCCTAATTGCTGGATGGGTGAAGGTCTTTGAAGGCACAGTATTTGTCCCAGGGCCTTTAATGCTGATGAATGCAAAGGTTTCTTTGAGTTGTCATTGGCAATTGAGTTGGAATCAATATTTACAAAACAGATACACTACTCCGGACGTAGAGCTGGACGCTAAAGTGTTTAAATATGTGGAGGCAGAGCGTATGAGTAATTGCCATGAAGTTGACACTGCTTTTTTGCTGTTGTTTTCTATGTTTTCATGTGTGTGTGATGAAGTAAATTTAAATATGTTAGTGTTTGAGAAGTTTCAGTGAGAATCTGAATGCCACTTGGCTGCAGTGTTGGGAAGGTTTCTTTGGAAATGTAATAGGTTACAGATTACAAGTTACCCTATTTAAAATGTAATAGTAGTGTAACTTTTTCAATTACTTTATTAAAGTAATGTAACTGATTACTTTTGATTACTTTTCTCCATTTCTAATGAATGTTTTCAACTGTTAATCATTTTCAAACATTTATACCATGCAGGGTTAACCTTACAGTACTGCTCAAGACTGATTACTGTCAGACTTTCCAAATCCTTCATCACTTGAATTAAGATGATAAAATTTGAACACATCCACCACAAAATCATACTTTAGTACCGCCTCTTATTTTTAGATTGATCTGAAGTTCAATGCAGATTTAAAATCATAAGAAATAGTTTACTGATACAGTTTTTGAAACCAAATCTTTGCATAACTACAGGAAACACAGCATCTAACAATGCTGTGGATTATTTTATTTTTTTAAAGGACCATTTACCATTTGTCTTTATTTTTACTACAAATTCCATGGTTAAACTATGGTTAGTGTAGCCAAAACCATGGTTAATAATTTGTGGTTACCATGGTTAGGTAAAATCAATTTCTGTAAGGGTTGTGTTGTTGTCTGCCGTAGCTCCCCCTAAACCTGTTATAAATGATATGATTATTTGTCTGCTAAATTACTACTGAAACTTTACAGTAGATAATAATGGTGTCCTTTAGTATACAGTATTTTGAGTGATGATTGATGAGCAATGGGCTGCTGCTGCTTAACTAAGTAAACAAAGACAAAACTACAATAGCATATTTACAGATGAAACTGACCTGCACTTGAAATCCTGAACAGTAATTTTGCTTCTCTGCTCCACCTGTGCGCTTATACAGTCCACTCGAATCTCTTGCATTGATTACTCTGACCCAAACCGTTTGGAGGAGGCGCGGAGCGCGCGCGAGCCGAAGTGCATTACCAATCACGACTAACTGATTCATGATTTATTAGAGATTTATTATCGAATGTCGAATTCAGAAACAATCGCTTTAATACATTCGGCAGGCAATTATATAATAACAATAATGTTAAAAAAAGTGGGCAAAATCAGCTGCCAGGCCACCGAGAATTGTCCCGGTTCTCCCGATGGCCAGTCCGCGCCTGATTTCCACAGAGTCTCGCAGAACATGCAGGATTCATATATTGTCTTTTTGCTGCTGAATATTTACAGACCCTAGTCCATATCGCGTTTTGATTCAAGTGTACTGACCTACTTTTGATTTATTCATCCAAATGTTGCAAATTCCGTGACATTCCGCGTTATAGGAGTTCCAACCAGTCCATGTTTTCCGCATCGCGGAAATTATAGGGCCGTATGTCTCATATTTTAAAGTAGTCAGAGCAATTGGGACAGAAATCAATTAAATCTGTATGTGGATGTGTGTAAATATTCAAATGTAACCCCCTATGTAATCGTTAACATTTTCATAAGTAACTGTAATTTAATTACACATTTTTTCTTAGTAACTGTAACTGATTACAGTTCCATTTATTTTGTAATTAAATTACGTAACGCTGTTACATGTAACTAATTACTCCCCAACACTGCTTGGCTGTGAATGTAAGCAATACAATTTCTGATAATTCTAAATAACCTCATACACTGGAAAGACCCGCAATGATTAGACTTATGGTTACCTTTAAAAGCAACTTAAAAGGCACTGGGTTAATTTGTCCTAAATGAAACAAATTAGGCATAGAAAGAAACAGCCTCCCGCTAACTTTTCTGCTTTTAATCTTAGCGGTCTGAAATTGATTCAAGCTGATAAATTTGTGATCGGTTATGATTGATTAGACCGCAGCCAGGAAAAGAAAGGGCTGGCGTCAAATTCACATTTCGTGAAAAACCAGTCACCCTGCATCCATCCATTATCATCCCTCCATTCTCCAGGGAGGGAGGAGGGACAAGAAGAGAAATGAAAGTCAACAGCGGTGTTTAACATCCATCGAAACAGATGCCTCTTCATTAGGGCTTGGTTCAAAGCCAAAATGGCCACCAGTTGCTGGAGGCAGTGCATTATGGGATGGGGACCAGATGCCTCTTCATTAGGGCTTGGTTCAAAGCCAAAATGGCCACCAGTTGCTGGAGGCAGTGCATTACGGGATGAGGATAGAGGGCAGGTACGGTGTGGGGTGATTAAGGCACTGAACAAGCAGCATAATAACTCGGAGAGGTTCCCAGCACTTGCACAGTCAAAACAGAAACATGTGGGCTAATGTTAGGGTTTCAAACCCCTGGCCATATCGCTGACACTACAGAGATCAAGGTAGGCACGGTGCTAAATCATAAACATGTTGCCAGGGATTCCCTAGGGGATTTCACAGAAACTATGGATAGTCTTAATCACTGTGTTTAAAGCCGTAACAACAAGACAGAATCTGACTCCAGAGGAATCTGTTTGAAGCACATGCTGGTAAATTGGACACTTTTTTAAATGCATGAAAACAAGAAACCTTTTCATTTTTTATTATACATCTCTTCACAAACTTCACAATGCATAGTTAACATATACTCTCCAATAAAGTAAATATTATTCTATGCTTGTTAACCCTTTAAAATCAAATGCAGTGTCCTTTTGGAGCGAGTTCATTTAAAATGTTATGACTTTACATTTACGTAGCCCGTCTTCTCTGGGCTTCAGAAAGACGTCGCTGGCAGACAGAAAGGAAACGCACAATCACTTTAGAGGAGCCACGCTGATTAAAAATTTATTTCATATTTTAGATGATCATGTTCTTGAGTTTTGCTTTTGGCGATAAAGTTTGCTGTGACAAAACTGTTAATACAGGAAAGTAAAAAATTAAACAACTACTGCTAATCCACCAAAGTTATTATACTTTACCTTTTATGTATAATTTTTTTTCCCAGTTGCTGTTGCCAATCTTAATTAATTTAGTTAACAACAGTAAAAAATAAATAAAATAAAGACTAAAAGACAGAATTGTAGACACGCAGCAATATAAAATTTTTGTCTAATGGCACAAGCAATATGAGTTGCATCAGCTTTACTCACGCTCCACTCTCCCTTTAAATTTTTAATTTACTCAGCTATATTCAACCAATGACACAAAAAGGCTACAGCAAGAGAAAGCTCAATTAAAGCCAATGCATAAATGTCTAAGTGCGTCAGGAGTAAAACAACACATTCCACAGGGTTAAGTTTCACCCACAAAGATTCTAAAACATGAAATCACATACATTGTTGGATCCCCATGAGGAAAATTAAATAATGCCTTAATGAAAATCTAAAAATGCAAAGAGGTTGAGGGTTAGGGGATAGAAAATACATTTGTTCAATGTAAAAGTGGAAAGTCACCACCATGATAGAAAACATGTGTTGCATATCAGCTATGTAAAAAAAAATGAGAGAAAAAAATTAGTAAGGATGGTAAAAAGACATATTGTGCATGGAATCATAAGTCAACAGAGACAATGAAAAGCAAAAGCAATGGAAATCCGGCGAGTGACATTGCTGGACTGAGAGAGCAGAATCTGAGCTGATGTGGTCAGACTCAGCTCATGCATTGTAATAAGAGTCAACAGCTCTTTTTTTAGTTTGCGCCGTGTGCATATGCGATTTATTTTCTTAGAGACACTTTAGACATCGAGTTGTCTGCAACAAAAAAAAAACTGATAAAACTTTTGAACCTAGATCAAAATAGAGTTATGCCACACTGTAAAAAGTGTAATTTTTAAAGAAAAATATTGTAAATATTCTACAGTAAAAAACATTTAATTGGTTAACGGTTACTGTTACCATACACTGTGAAAAATTGTAAATGGTTTAATTTCATTACATGTCATTTTATTGTAAAACACTAGCAAATTTATGTTTTTTGGAAGTAAAGACTATTTACGTGAAAAAACATAAAAGAAAATTCCCAGAAGTCTCTGTGTGACTCACCACATATGATTATATTTTATATAAATAACTTTATTTCTTTTCATTTTTGTGATCAGTAATGTACAGTAATGTGGTTTGTGTTTAGTTTAGTTATTTAATGCTTTTTTTAGTGTCATGTGTTACTCATCTATTAAGTGTCATGTGTGCATTGTCTATTTACTATATTACTTTTGGCCATGATTTATGGACAACGATGAACTCCATTTCATCATGTAGCTTTGTATTGTGCTCGTCTGTATGATTATGTGGTTATCAGTACATTTTAAGATGATAGGCAGATTTTGGTTGTTTGTAGATAGGTATATTAAATTAACATTATTTCATAACATGAAATATATGGTCCAGTAATAGCAGTAAAAATGACTATGTTTACATGCACCCTCACAATGTGCTTATAATGAGATTTTGGCCATATTTTGATTCAACCGTACATGTAAACAAAACTTCAATCAAACTGATGTGTTTAAGCTCATAATCAGAGTAACCATAATCGTATTAAAATATGTAGCATATGCCACATCCTAATCACAATAAACAGACATGTAAGGCTTTAACTGCACAATTTCTGCTCTGAGCAAAGTGCACATGTGCTCAGACATACACAAGTGATGTGTGTTTTTCATACAACTTCATGAATGAACTCTGTGACATTCAGACATTTTCCTTCAACTCTGAATCACTGAGTTTTATCAACACAACTTGCTGGCATCAGTCTCTGCTCCTTATTTTCATCGAGAGACGGCAAAGAACACGATGGCAGCACAAGCAACCTCAGCTGCAGCGGCATTGCTATCACATTTCGACGTTTGTCACGGCGCCGAATAACTATCCAATGCATCCATAGAAATGTAGTTTACATTTAATGTACGTAGATTAAAACAATGGCCAGTAACACTCCTACTGTACAGTATGTGGCTTCATCATTTGTGCTGTGCATTGGGGTATGAAAATAATTGCGTATTTGCTTGTGTCATTTTCTCAGTAATTTTTAGGAGTGAATTTCTGTCAACCACAGCTGCCAGTTTTATCCTGCATTTAACAGGATATTTTTACAGTGCATCTTAAGAGTCAAATAGCCATTTTAAAAACAGCAGTTATCTCTCTCTCTCTCTCTCTCTCTCTCTCTCCACCTCAATGTCTGTCAGCTTTTTCTCCCCACAGAGACACATGCAGCATTTCTAGCAGACACTTGGTGTGAGTTACGCCATGAATAAACTCACTAAATAAAAAATCATCCCAATCTGATCTACTTTCACTCACTAAACCTTTTCATCCAATCTGGGTTGCCATGGGGATGACCAATTGCATATGGTATGCATGCCTGAGCTTGGGCAAGCTCAGAGCGCAACACAGAAATGTGTTCTACTTAAAGTGCTAATTTTACATATTTAATGCCAGACACAGCCATTTCCATATGAGAGGGAGATGGAGAACAAGAGAAAGAGAGAATAAAAGACAGATTGTGCTTGAGTGTCAAAGTACTCGTCTCTATATTCTATTGGTGCACTTTGTGTCTTTTTTTGGCCACTTATGGCACTCCATTTTTAGCCTGTTCCATTCCTAGAAAATGACATTCTATATTTCTTTTGACTTGTGCCTTTTAAGAAGCAAAACCTGTGAAACAAAAGGAGGAAGAAAGCAATTTAGCCGAAATGAATCCAATCACATCCACAACCAAACCTCAAATGGTAACTTGAAATAAACACAGAAATTAACTTCAACATATTTTAGTGAACTATACCTGCCGCCCTGGCTTTCATGGTTGATTAGGGCGATTAGTGGATTTAACAATGTTATTTTAGGGGAGGTAAAGTGAGATTGGGGCTAAATGGGATGAGTGTAGTGAGGTAGAAGACGGAGGGGCCGGTCCCAGTTCTCTCTGCAAGGAGTTTGGGTGGTACAGAGCGTGTTAATGTGTGTTATTATCTCTATTCCAGCTGGGGCCCGACTCTCTCTTTCCCTCTCTCGGCATCTGCGCCTTATTCATACACACACATTTGATTTACAATGATGGTGGAGAATTTCCACTGATTTCTACGTTTTTATAATGAGCTGATGATATTTTCTATTCCCTAAACCGAACCCTCACAGAAACACAATAACTGGATTTTCACATTTTCATTAAAAGGGACACTTAACCCCCAAAAATAAAATTCTGTCTTCATTTATATCCTCATATCGTTCCAAACCTGTATGACTTTCTTTCTGAACATTTTGAAGAATGTTTAAGTTCAAACAACAGAGGATCTCATTAATGTTCATTTATGGACAAAAAGCACAGAGATGTTTTTCAAAATACTGTATCTTCTTTTCTGTAGCACAGAAGAAAGTCATACAGGTTTGAAATGGCACGATGATGACAGAACCATTGCTTTAAGACATTATTTGAAAGTTTAATAAGACATTTTCCTCATGGCGACTATTAGCTGGTCTCACAATGTAGCTGATTTTAAATTTTGCTATCCTTCCAAGGACTAAAAGTAGTCAAAATCTGACCACACATGCATAGACAAACACAATAAGGGGGCATTTATACAACATGATTTTCAACTAATAACGGGAAACTTTGTATGCATTTTTGGCCATTAATTTAGATGACAATTGCATTTTGCAAAATCACAAATGAAAATGCAAACTTTTGAATACGTGTTTTCAAGTTCAAGTTTTTGAAAATGATACCTTTATCATCTCTGTGTAAACTACAAAAAACACAAATTTGTGAAAACAGCGTCATTACGCGCAATGTTCACAGTGTTTCTTTACTACGAGACATCGCCAACTACTGGCCTGGCAAGCATAATACAGTGTTTTAAGTTATTTTTGCATATCCGTGTGAATGGATGTTGTCATCTATACACGAAAAATGCAAAGGAAAACTTTTCAGTTTTTAGTACATCATCACACAAGTGCTTATGTCTTAGTAGAAACACCTAAGTGATTTACTTGTGACTAATGAGTAAAAATGAGAAATATGGTTCAGCAAAATACTATCCGAAATGTCAGAATCACCTCACATTTTACACTAATGATGTCTAAATGTAAACCTTGAAAAGTATATTTAAAAAACACAGTCTGCTATATTAGTTAGGTCTTTCAAAACAGGTAATGCATTAGTAGTAAAAGCCAAAAACATAATTGTGTGTGTTCAGCCTAATGTAAAAAACAGCATCTGTTTCTACAGTCTCGCTCTGACAGTACGGCTGGGTCCAGATGCACAGATGGTGCACTGCCTTCCCCCGTGTGGTCATGTGGTCGTCTACTTGTTCCTAAAAGGATGCCAACTTCAGACCCACAGCCATACGGTTACACTAAACTGGGGGTCCCATTACAGAAACCCTCTCAGTTGTAGTAATTATATGCTTGTATATGCAGAATGGAGTCTGATTGGCTGATTGTTGAGCTCTTTGTTGTCTTTATACAAAGAACTAAAAAGTTTTGGTGTAAAACTAAATTAACATCTCTTTCCTGGAAGTGCATGTACACCCAGACTAATACAAAGCGGCTGATGCTGACAAAAGTAACAGGACATTTAAAGTACCAAGCCTGAGTTAAGCATTCCCAAAATGTTCCCAATGTTAACTCTCATAAGAGCATTGCATTTGTACTCTTTCAACCTACCTAAACTGCATTATTTTAATGGTTTAATGTGTATATTTCACTCTCCAAACACACTTCCACACTCCTCACCTCTGGAAAGCTTTGCAGTTGTTTAAATCTCCCTCTTTTCTCCATTTCAAAGCTGAGCACGGTGACTTTACACCACATGAATTTCAACTTCAGTGTAATTAGCTCACTATGTACTAGCAGAAGATCATCTGGAGATTTTCTGCTAGCTTACGGGTCACATGCAGGGGATTGGAGGGGTTAGAGTCTCAAAGGCGCTGGAATATGCTTTACATGCTCTGTGGTCTGCCAGTGATTTGGTACTTTCATTCAATGTCTGCATAATGGGCAGTAAAGAGATGGAATGTATTATAATTGTGTAACACTGTGTATCTGTAGTAATAAACATTGTTATCGCAGCAATGCTTATTTTACAACACTTCCACTTTGTGTGTTGGGTTTTATTGGAAGTGTCTAGGGATGAGTGACCCCACTTTCAATCCAATACACAAATTATACAAGTATTGCCAATGTCGGTATCAGACCCCAAAGATAACAAAGGAGTAATTCTCTCCATCTGAAGTTGTGATGAAACGGAAGTAGCAACAGATCTTGTCTTCAATATTGCAACGTACATACGAGTGTAACATTATCAAAAAGGGAAAAAAAATGTACGGGGCAGGGTCTTGGTTGTTAACTGTATGTTGAAATGCCGGCATTGCACTCAAAATAAATGCGAGCTTGCAGACTAAATTTGTGGAGAAGTTTGGCATATGTCAACAGACGGTGTTTCGTTTTCACCTGCAGATCCAGTTATGTCGTTTTGATTAAGCATTACAAAGGTCACATTAGAATAAAAAAAAGAAACATGCATGGACGAATTGTTCGCAATAAGATCTATAACATGCATTTACAAAATAGAGGCTGACTAACATCCAAACGAGCAGCTTGAGGAAATACTTTACACTTTTCACCCAGAGAGCAGAGCAATCAGGCAAACAGATGTGTGACAGCTGAGTGTCTTGGAGCTCAAAGAGGGACTTGCTACATGCATGGCAGAACTGTTTCTGGAACTCAACGTGATGCACACAGACAGAAAACGGCAAGAGAGGGAACAAAGCCCTGTTGCCTGTGCACTGCTCAGTTTAATGCAGCTTGATTCATCAGTTAAATCATCTATATAACAGACAGAGCAAGAGAGAGAGAATGAGAAGCTTGAATAGAATAGAAGAACAGATAAAACAAAGCAGCAAATGGTTACACAGTCATACCGTGTCACGTGACTTTTTTATGCACCATCACACTGATTTCCATTCAAGGGTTATGAAACCCTATTCTGGAACATGGTTAATTCACACAACGAATTGTGACGTCAAAGGTGTACACTGCGAAACTAAAGCAAGTTGTTTACCGACAGACAACCAATCATAAACTCTCCCAGCGCTCGCCTCATTAAATATTCATGAGGTTTGTACACTCACAGAAACTTTTTCTCTCATTAACTTCCTTCATCAACCAGCTTTCGACTTTTCTATACAGTGTAAATAAAGAGAATAAAAACTAGAGGAAGAAGAACACTAATATCAATAACACAATTAAAGGCAGAAAAAAAATTAAGAAAAGTAATATCTCGAGTTGATGAGGCTAGAGTATAGAGAAATATATGGCAACAAAATGGCCTGTTTTCAATATTATCAAAATTTTTGCAGGCCAGAGAAAGAACAAATAAGTGCATACATGATGCACGGAGTGAAAGATTTTCAGGGTTGGTTCAATTAAGGTGAACACATTCCTTGCTTAAGGCTCACCTCCATTACTAACATGGAAGTATTATATATTTAAGGTAACAGAATCCTGCTGAAGATGTAGCTGAGCGTCTTCTCTAGTCTGACCTGAATGGATACCATTGTGCAACTCCTGAAAGAAACAATCAGATAACTGATTCCTTCTATCGTTCACTGATGCGTAGACAATGGCCTCATGAAGAAACGGCAGTCTGTCGTTTCACTTTAATATCCTAAAACCATCTTATTTGCTGAAAAATAAATCATAATTCAATTTAATCACTAAATAGCCGGTAAGCCTCTCAATCAATAGCTCTTTTGATGGGCTAATTTGAACATTAGACATACGATGACAACTAAATCCAGAATCATAATCCTTGCTGACAGGAAAATATAAATCCCCCAACATAACAATACATTCAGGCAGCTATTTTACAAACACGCTGCCTTCAACCATCTTTATTTCTTATTCTCTGGGCCGAAGCACTTAAAAAGTGAGTGTGCAGTAATGCATGGACTAGTTTCTGTGAGTTATGTAAGATAAATATGTGCAATGGAGAGACGCAGGAACACTACAGGCCTGAGGGCAGTATCTAATTGAATTGCATTTACTTCACTTGTCCAGGCGTATGCCTGAGATACACAGATACACACACACATACTCAGAAAAAAATAAAAATAAAATCTGAACTGTTTTAAGCGAATGGTGTAGTTATATGAGGATGGAGTGAATGCAATGGAGAAGGGAAGATAGGAACAAAGAGAGAAGGCAGAGAGAGAAATAAATAGAGGCTTCACACAAATCCTGCCACCTTATAAGGCCAATGACAGAGAAATGCCACAGAGGATGGAGTCCTGCTCCTGCAATGGCCTTTTGGGAAATAGCCATGCTTCATCTGTAAAGACTGAGGTCATGTGACATTTACACTCAGAGTCATTCAAACCGCACTTCTCATTGCCATCCAGCTATCCGTGAAATCCCTACATCTGTTTTGGAGCAAAGATGAGAACACATAGAACCAGTTGAAGCATGGCTACTGTAGTATATAAGAAAATAATAAATTAAAAAGCTACATAATAATTAGTTTTAGGAACAATAAATCTTATATTTAGGCATTTCAACTGCTCAAAAATATTTACCCTCTTCTCAATGCCACAAAGAATGGAAGTTTTTTCTTTTTTTTCGTGGCATGGGTATTTTTTTACATTTATTTAGTGGCCTCTCAAACTCAGCTTTTACATGCTGTTGTCGTCTCAGCAGCTTGAGTTAGGTTTTACGTTTGTTTCACTGGGTTTCGGTGGCCTTCGGGCATCTAAACCATTAAGCTATTCAGAGGAGTTAATGCACCTAGAATGAGTCACTGCATTTCCTTACAAACTGTTCATCTGAGTTAACTTGACAAATGCACTTTGTGGTGGAGAGCAAAAGATTACACAAGAACACAGAGCACTCATTTTCCTTAATAATATCGCAAATTAAAGCTAATGAAAAAAACAACCATGAACTGCATTTTCTTTATATCTTGTAAACCAGGTGGATAAGGATTTCATAAGAGTGTCAAAATGCAGCCAACAAACTATAGGTCAAAGTGTGGCTGTATCATATTCGCCCAATAGACCTGCTGAGCATTATATGAACACCCAGATGACACACTAAATCCACCAGAATTTATAGTATATAACCGGTTTACTATTTCACAATGTGCCCATCTTTGTTTTTAGGACATCCAGTGATAATGCACTTGGTAGGTCATGTGATAACTAATGTAATATACTAAAGTTTACAACATGTTACAAACAGAAGAGTGTATACCACTTAAAATAGTAATAACATCATACATTACTTATTGGAAACGGACGAGATAAAAACACAAGAAGTGCAATCAGTCCGCCAATAATTAAGACAGCTTACAACAGAATAATTCTGTATCTGGTTGAACTTAACTTACTTGGGAAAATATCATCAGAGCCTCAGTTAAATAATCCCATAACAAAAGAAAAGGAGAAATTCCAGGAACTTCTTTTTTTTCTCCTTAAACCAACCACATCTAGGGGACTACAGAGTGTTAAAAAGAAATCATAACAAACAGAGGGAAAAAGAAGGGAAAATATAAACAAACACTGCTGGTTGAAACTACGACTATGAAAAGCCTTAAACTGTCAGATTATTTAGGGGTCAAAGCTTTAACTACACATGCTTTGTGTTGGATGACCTGTGAACGTCATGCCTCTACAGCCAAAATCAAATAAAACAATACCCACATTGCTGAGAAATCAGAGAAATTTCACTAAGCACTGTTGATGGCCATTGTGATTTAAGGATGTGTAACCACCAGTGTGTTTTTGACTAAATTGACTTGCACACACATACACATATACACACATATACACCACCCGAAACCATCACACGCACCTCTTGCTCTCTTTTGTGTTGGACACAGTAACATAACAAAGCCTCGGCATAACTAAATCTGTCTCAGTTAAGCCTCAGGAGGTTTGAACAATACAAGACCAGTGTGTGTGGTCAGAACCATGTTGTTCTATTTCTATTCGTGGTTGTATTAAACACACATCTGTGCAAGTGACCGTTTTCATCTACAGGTGCTTGTATGTGTTTCCATACTTAAGCTTTACAACACCATTTAGACAGAAAGCAAGCTGTGAATTTTACACTTTAATTAGTTAATTCATTTATGTAAATTAGGGAAACCAGACACCACTGTTTTTTGGGGACAGACCTGATTTTTGGTGTCCAATTGTGTAGTGATTATTTTCACTAACTGAGGGGGCTGCAAGCCACACTCATTACTTGGTCAAGTTCCTCTAATTTATGAAGAACTTTGCCTGGATGACAGCAGAGCACTATTACCATCAGTTATCAAAAGAGATACTGTTTTCGATTTCAAAGTAGTCACACATATTCATGTTATATTATAATACTGTTTGCATGTACTGTATAACAGGACCAGAACATGGCGTGGGATTCATTGTTTTGCACACAATTTTAACGAAATTCAAGCTTAAAATAACGTTAAATAACCCACATATTAGTGCAGTCAATTCTAGCTACATGCACAGAGTTCAGGGAGCTTGACTTTACAACAGGAAGAATTGCTGACAACTCTGTCTGGTCTGCAAACTACTTTTCATATAACTCCTCCCTGAACTTCCCGCTGCCCTGTATCTTGCTTTCTCATTGGCTGTAGGTCATCGCCAATGTATGTTTCAGTCAGAACTCATTTCACAGAGCAGGATTTCGAATCCCCGACAGGTCCAGATATTTAGCATGCCAAATATTTCACGGGCGTCGGCGAGGCGCCAGCGATTCTAGATCATGTCTTTGATAATTCACACTGCATGATTGTCACTCGCGTGAACGAGCACCAATTTGCCTCCGATTATGGGCATTTGTCAGCGATTTTGCAAAACCTGTCGGCGAGTGAAAATCGGGGCTAAAATCGTGCAGTGTGAACTCGGCGTTAGGCTTTTACAGAGTAGAAGCCCATCGCACCAGAATGCCACCATTTAATGTAGGCCTATGCAGATTCATAAATATGCAAAGTAGTCCCCGCCTCCACTCAATCACACTAGCATGGACCTGCTCCACTTTCACTCAATTAACCCTCTGGTATTGTTCATTTGGGAGTCACACTTGTGTTGTTCACGGTCAAAACATGGTTTGTCTTTAAGCATATTAAAAACACCAGACAAACATGTAAACAACATTCAAAACTTGATTTTTACCAAAGGGGGTTTTTAATTTTTGACTGGAATTAAGACAAGGCTGTGAGGGATAGAAGTCAAAGTCCCTTTAAGGCAAGTCATTTCACTTGGCGGCCATCTTTGAAACGCCTCTCAGGCCGCTATATTCAGTCATGCAAATACAGCTCCTGTCTCTTTGAATGGGAAAACATTAAATTCTCCAAAGCTCTCTCACCAAGCGTACGATTTAATTTCATATTTTTAATTCACCAATGAAATCTGACAACAACTGTCTCATAAATTCAGTTTAAAAAGAAACACTCAAAAAGTGTTAAAAAAGCCTATTTTACAGACTAGACCAGCCAGTGCGCATGTACGCTTTTCAAAAGCATGCGTTCTCCCATTCATAAGTAATATGATTGCGTCTTTGTATATCTAGAGTTTCTGATACTGTTTTGAACAGTTTTGAAAGTTGTGAGTTATGAAAATTATGTGACCTCTCTTGTTACCTAAAGTTTATCCCTCACAGCCTTGATTTATATGATTAATTGTGACTATCAGTATGTCTTTCCATCCATTGAAATTCTAATCAATTAACAGGCATAATTAGAACACTTGTCTCTCAGCATGAATTTGTATTTGTGTGCAAGTTTCTACGTGTCTTGCTTCTGCTGACCAGCATGTATTAGCATTAGCTCTGCATCAGAGCTCAGCAGGACCTTCACTGACGCTGAGAGAGGGAGAGAGGGGACCAAGAGAGAGACAGAGAAGGCCCCTGTAATTACTGCCACTGAGCAGCAGGACTCAATTGAAGACGACACTAGACCTTTATTACAAAATCAAGTGCTGTTTTTGCAAATTATGCTGGTTTGGCTGAACACAATGAATCAGACCCATTGAGACTTAAATCATTCACAAAGTGCAAAGGGCTCGCCAAACTCTGCACTGAACAATGGCCACTTTTCTTTTCTTTTCCTCCTTTTACACAGGGTGGGTAGAGAGTTTTCGGATGATGAACAAACCGCGTCTGAGTGACTGGAGTTAGGAAAGCTACTGTGATGTGAGGAATTCGGGCTCAGATCCAGACTTTTCAACATTTGCTTGTACAGAGAATAATGTCCTTGCCCAGGGGGATTATAATGAAAAAGAAAACAAATGACACATAATTGCTTATTTATATAAATATCCAAAAGTCACATATTTAATTAACATAGTTAATAACAAATCAAAAATGTGAAGAATAAATATTGTCATTTCATATTTAATTTCTAAAGCTGAATCAAAGCCAGTTTGCTTGTGAGATATTGCTTATTTCTGTCTTATGATATGAATAAAACATGCTATGTTCATATGTTAATATTCTCGATGTATGTCTAAAATATTTTTTATGTTGATCTAATATAACTTTTTTAATGACTTTTGTACATGTGAGTGATTTCAAATACATACTATTGCATGACTGGCCTATAATTCAAAATATTCACTGAGCTGTAGTGAGTTCTGACTTTCTATCTGTAAGCAAACAGACATTAATTCAACATGGCAGCCGTGGGATGGCCTCTGCAACTTTCTCAGCCTCCCCAAGTAATTGGTGACCCCTGAACTCTGGCTCACATGAGGGAGCAAGTGTGTGTGTGTGTGTTTGTGTGTGCATGTCTGTGAGAGAGAGAGAGGGAGAGTGAGAGAGATTTTGAGCTCTCTGTATAGCCGTTATGCACAGCTTTTTCAATAGCACATAATCTGTCTATTGTGTTATCAATAAACAAGTAATCAAATTTCAACAAACCTAACAAAAGTTGTACCAGCGTTTGGGTCACACTTTATTTTAAGGTTCAATTCTCGCTATTAACAAACCATTAACTACGACTTTTGCCTTAATAAACTCCTAATCTGCAGTTTATTAATAGTTAGTAAGGTAGTTGTTAAGTTTATGTATTGGGCACGATTAGGGATGTAGAATACAGAATATATACAGGAGGATATACAGAATATGTGCTTTGTAAGTACTAATAAACAGCCAATATGTTAATAATAGGCAACTAGTTAATAGTGAGAATTGGTCCCTACACTAAAGTGTTACCAAAGTTTGCTATTATTAGATTATTAGCTAGTTTGGTGTGTTAATGTATGTCTAACTTCAATGAAAATATTTGACACTTTCCATGAATAGAGGGGGAAAAAAGAGCCTAAAACTTAATTTTTTTTTTCTCTCACTCACTCTTTTCAACAAATTAGTAGTGAAAAGAGGTGCTTAACCCTTAAAAATGTTAACTGTAAACCTCAGGAGCTCATACATAAAAAACTATTTCAAAATTATATAGAGCTCACTCGCGTGAACGAGCACCAATTTGCCTCCGATTATGGGCATTTGTCAGCGATTTTGCAAAACCTGTCGGCGAGTGAAAATCGGGGCTAAAATCGTGCAGTGTGAACTCGGCGTTAGGCTTTTACAGAGTAGAAGCCCATCGCACCAGAATGCCACCATTTAATGTAGGCCTATGCAGATTCATAAATATGCAAAGTAGTCCCCGCCTCCACTCAATCACACTAGCATGGACCTGCTCCACTTTCACTCAATTAACCCTCTGGTATTGTTCATTTGGGAGTCACACTTGTGTTGTTCACGGTCAAAACATGGTTTGTCTTTAAGCATATTAAAAACACCAGACAAACATGTAAACAACATTCAAAACTTGATTTTTACCAAAGGGGGTTTTTAATTTTTGACTGGAATTAAGACAAGGCTGTGAGGGATAGAAGTCAAAGTCCCTTTAAGGCAAGTCATTTCACTTGGCGGCCATCTTTGAAACGCCTCTCAGGCCGCTATATTCAGTCATGCAAATACAGCTCCTGTCTCTTTGAATGGGAAAACATTAAATTCTCCAAAGCTCTCTCACCAAGCGTACGATTTAATTTCATATTTTTAATTCACCAATGAAATCTGACAACAACTGTCTCATAAATTCAGTTTAAAAAGAAACACTCAAAAAGTGTTAAAAAAGCCTATTTTACAGACTAGACCAGCCAGTGCGCATGTACGCTTTTCAAAAGCATGCGTTCTCCCATTCATAAGTAATATGATTGCGTCTTTGTATATCTAGAGTTTCTGATACTGTTTTGAACAGTTTTGAAAGTTGTGAGTTATGAAAATTATGTGACCTCTCTTGTTACCTAAAGTTTATCCCTCACAGCCTTGATTTATATGATTAATTGTGACTATCAGTATGTCTTTCCATCCATTGAAATTCTAATCAATTAACAGGCATAATTAGAACACTTGTCTCTCAGCATGAATTTGTATTTGTGTGCAAGTTTCTACGTGTCTTGCTTCTGCTGACCAGCATGTATTAGCATTAGCTCTGCATCAGAGCTCAGCAGGACCTTCACTGACGCTGAGAGAGGGAGAGAGGGGACCAAGAGAGAGACAGAGAAGGCCCCTGTAATTACTGCCACTGAGCAGCAGGACTCAATTGAAGACGACACTAGACCTTTATTACAAAATCAAGTGCTGTTTTTGCAAATTATGCTGGTTTGGCTGAACACAATGAATCAGACCCATTGAGACTTAAATCATTCACAAAGTGCAAAGGGCTCGCCAAACTCTGCACTGAACAATGGCCACTTTTCTTTTCTTTTCCTCCTTTTACACAGGGTGGGTAGAGAGTTTTCGGATGATGAACAAACCGCGTCTGAGTGACTGGAGTTAGGAAAGCTACTGTGATGTGAGGAATTCGGGCTCAGATCCAGACTTTTCAACATTTGCTTGTACAGAGAATAATGTCCTTGCCCAGGGGGATTATAATGAAAAAGAAAACAAATGACACATAATTGCTTATTTATATAAATATCCAAAAGTCACATATTTAATTAACATAGTTAATAACAAATCAAAAATGTGAAGAATAAATATTGTCATTTCATATTTAATTTCTAAAGCTGAATCAAAGCCAGTTTGCTTGTGAGATATTGCTTATTTCTGTCTTATGATATGAATATATGTTCATATGTTCATATGTTAATATTCTCGATGTATGTCTAAAATATTTTTTATGTTGATCTAATATAACTTTTTTATGTACATGTGTACATGTGAGTGATTTCAAATACATACTATTGCATGACTGGCCTATAATTCAAAATATTCACTGAGCTGTAGTGAGTTCTGACTTTCTATCTGTAAGCAAACAGACATTAATTCAACATGGCAGCCGTGGGATGGCCTCTGCAACTTTCTCAGCCTCCCCAAGTAATTGGTGACCCCTGAACTCTGGCTCACATGAGGGAGCAAGTGTGTGTGTGTGTGTTTGTGTGTGCATGTCTGTGAGAGAGAGAGAGGGAGAGTGAGAGAGATTTTGAGCTCTCTGTATAGCCGTTATGCACAGCTTTTTCAATAGCACATAATCTGTCTATTGTGTTATCAATAAACAAGTAATCAAATTTCAACAAACCTAACAAAAGTTGTACCAGCGTTTGGGTCACACTTTATTTTAAGGTTCAATTCTCGCTATTAACAAACCATTAACTACGACTTTTGCCTTAATAAACTCCTAATCTGCAGTTTATTAATAGTTAGTAAGGTAGTTGTTAAGTTTATGTATTGGGCACGATTAGGGATGTAGAATACAGAATATATACAGGAGGATATACAGAATATGTGCTTTGTAAGTACTAATAAACAGCCAATATGTTAATAATAGGCAACTAGTTAATAGTGAGAATTGGTCCCTACACTAAAGTGTTACCAAAGTTTGCTATTATTAGATTATTAGCTAGTTTGGTGTGTTAATGTATGTCTAACTTCAATGAAAATATTTGACACTTTCCATGAATAGAGGGGGAAAAAAGAGCCTGAAACTTAATTTTTTTTTTCTCTCACTCACTCTTTTCAACAAATTAGTAGTGAAAAGAGGTGCTTAACCCTTAAAAATGTTAACTGTAAACCTCAGGAGCTCATACATAAAAAACTATTTCAAAATTATATAGAGCCTATTTTCTTTTCTCTTCACTTAATATAAGGTTTGCATTTTAGCAGCCTTTTTATTTACTTTATTTTTTTTAATAAAACAATTTGTGGGGCTATGCTAATTGTATTGTAAGACAATAACCTATTCCCCTCATAAGAAAATTAAAAAATAAATAAAAATATCACAAATGAAGAAAAAGCAGGCTCCAATGAAGCCAAGAAAATTAGATTTTACTCAAAGAAACTAACAAAGGTAAGAAGAAGATAATTTTTACCAGTCTTGCTCAACTTACTGTTTAGAAACGCATGGTATAGGCTATTTAAATGACAATTTTTTTCTTAGAAAAAAATTATCAGATGCATGGTTTGTTATTAGCTGATAAATGGAAAGCTAAGTCTAAGCTAACTCAGTTACGCATTGGTCTGTTTATTGACTTATTCTGTCATGTAAGAACACAATCATGCGTACAGAGTACTCAGTACTCAGTGACTTTCATACAGCAAACAACAGTTCATATTACAACTGGCTGATTTTAGAGCACCACAGTCGTTTTCTCTCAAGTGCACCAACTACTGACCTCAACAGAGAGTGAATGACAGGACCAGTGCCATTGTCTGTCAGACTTTAGCATAAGCAAGTTAGCGCTGATCTGTCTGAGCTGCTTATAGTGCACTACACTCTCACTGTCGCTTTATGCTGTACAAATCAATTTGTCTCCACTGATGGAAAATAATTGCAAAGCAAACAAATTATCTCTGCCACATTGAGCACACCTCACCGCCGGGAATGCGAGAAAGAAGAAAGCAGGAGAGCAAGAGAGCTCTTTTACATGGATGCATAGGCCTAAACCACAGATTCCACGCTGACATGTTCCAACTGAAGCTGCATTGTTTATGTACTGTGCCTCCAATTATGGGGAAAGCATCCAGGGAAAGGTTTGAATTGCTTGCAAATCAAATGGGAAAATAAAAACTGAGAAAGCAGAGATTAATCTAAAGTTGGAGGAAAAGCGAAAGAGAAAAATGAGAGTTGATATCCTCACTGAGTGCTAGAAAAAGAGAAAGAAAGAAAGAAAGAAAGAAAGAGATAATTACAGATGACATAGGAAATTGAGCAAAAAAGTATTGTATTCTGTTAGAAAACATCTCAGAGATGAGCATGTGACAAACTGCCAGTAAATGGGAATGGCCCATTTAGCTTGAGGATAAATGTGCAAACATTTAGTTCATTAGTTTTCTGGATGAATCATTTGTGGTCTCAGCTCTTACAAAGAGGTTTTATTTAAGAAGCCACTCTATCATAAGGATGAACTGTGGGATGAAAAAAAACTAAGCTATAGAGTGCTTGCAGAGTGGTCCATTATTATTATATTACATCAATATAATTATGAAGAAGTTAATTTTATGCTTTTTTTAATTGTCTTTCATTCACAATTAGATGGCTGTCCATTACAGTATATGGAGGAAATTTTGTTTTCAATATTGAAAGCAAAGTAATAATTTGAGCACAATGATTAATTCCAAACTCGCTAACTTTTTGTGCCAAATGTTATATTTTTCTGTTATCTATCTATCTATCTATCTATCTATCTATCTATCTATCCACACATATATATATATGTTATGTATATATATATATATATATATATATATATAAAATAATAAATATTTTTTTTGTTTACAGAATATGTGTACTCTGTATATTTATTATGTATACACCCATACAGTACATACAGTATATATATTGAAAATATTTACATGTATTTATGTATATTTTTATATTCATATCATTTATATTATATATAAATACATTTAATATATACACTATATATATACATATATATACACTATTATAAACCTAGACCAAGGTTTATGCACGGGAAAGTCGTGATGGAAAAGTATTAACTAAATATGTTTAAAATTTGTCTTTAAAAACGTGTGCTGTAAGAATGAGTAAAAAGTAAGCAAGACCTGCCAAAGCCACAAATAGTTGTTAAAGTATATGTACCAAATCTTGACAAGCATATGGAGACAAGCATCTTGTAAGGCCAAATGTTGCAAAAATATGCAGCAAATCTTACCACCATTGCTTTTTTGTAATGGCAGTACAGGGGGTGCCACATGTTCAAATGTCTTTCTTTTGTTCTGATGACAAAGTCTAATTCAGAGGTGAAGTACATAGGCTATGTAATTATTCCTGAGGGTGTGCTGTCAGACTACTAATTGTAACTAAAAACCATTGAAGATGAACTGGCTGCAGGAAAGACGTGCAGTGACTGTAGACTGCAGAACTTGACAAAGCAGTGTGAAAAGGCACTTACAGAGGCGCCTTTGCTGTTATACTTTGACCCCTCTCAGATTATTATTCAGGCTAATGTGTCAAAATTGTTTGCTGCAATAAGGACGGGCAGTGTGATATGCATCCAGGGCACTTACAGCTGCGAGTTATGTTTGCTGAATATAAAATTCCATCAGCTTGTGTTTGGAGGATGTGTAGTGATGCAGTCATATTACAGGCCATTACAGACTTTCTTTACAAAGCCACTGGGACAGACACCTGCTCAGCTGTAAAGAATACTGCTGCAGCTGTCGTGTTACGACATCAGTTGTACTTCACAATTGACTTCTTAGTAGTAAAATTACAGTACCACTATAATTGACGCAATGAACCCTGTATCAAGGGTTATATAATTTACAAAAATCTACATGTTTATATATGCATATGGACATGCATGACATCTATATCCAAAAATGTATTCCAAATACATAAACAAACATATGTATCTAGCCCATACATATATGTACTAAAAAAATATTGTAAGTACATGTATTGCATTTGCGTATGGGTTAGCAGTATTTAGTCTGGTATATCTGGTATTAATTGGATACCCATGTTGTGTAGATATCTGTGTCAGCATCAGCCATATACAATTCTTATCAACTACCAGTTTAAAAACCTACATTTCTAAGTTTAAACTTGCGACATTGCCAGCGTTTAAGGAAAGCATTTTACAGCAACCAAAATACACTCAACAGGGGTTATGCGCAACAGACTTCCGTATTCTGTTAAGCGGGGGCAAGTTCAAGCTCAAACCGGTGTGCACCGTTTTGCTACGGTTTCCGGTTTGAACGACATGTTTCCTGGAAACGGTGTGCAACGGGGTTTGAGATGCGTTTTCTCTTGTTTGGTGGGTGTGTCAAACATGTCAGCCCAATCAGCATCAACATGTGTATAAACCACGCGGTATTAAAGAGACAACTAGCACAATGTAATTAACATCAAAATAAATTCACAAGAGCAAGTATATTGTTTGCACATGTTTATTTACATTAAAGGCAAAATAACTAAAATAGTAAGAGCACAAGTATAGATCTGGAACTTCTTTAAGTCTGTCTAAATATCATTTAGTAATTGCAATGTCTTCTGGTCCATATCCTTTCCTTAGGAAGGTGTGCTAAATACGGATTAATGTAACATAAAAATACTATGCATATTTATATATTTTGCTATTGTATTATGGAGTGACACTTTCATAAACTTTTCTATACCCCTCTGATTATATAATGGTAAATATTACAATATCATAGCACAACAACAGTGATCAGCAATAATGATAAGCCTAATACTCACAATAAAAATAATAAGGTCATATAGATCATAACACAGTCTTGGAGGTAAGAAGTGGATTATCCTTCACCTGAAATGTTTGTCTTTTCATCCTGAAATGCGAGGCAAATGTTGGATCACAATAATTAGGAACCACAGTTTCCACAAATCCCTTAATTTGATTGGGATGTTCTCTTTTATTCTGGAGGGCAAGGGCAGTGACTGTAACATTGAGCGTATTTTGCCGTATTAAACACGTATTTATACCAATTTCATCAGGCTCCGAAAATTCTTCAAAAAGAACACAAAGTTGGCCTTCTCAGCTGCCATAGTTGCAAGAACAGGGCGTTCAACGCACCACCGTTTCCGTTTAAAAAACGTTTTGCACCGTTTTTGTCGGGGCTGAACGCAGCCCGGGTCTCGTCGCTTCCGGTTCAAGCGTTTTGCATATGCTTATAGTTAAATATGAAGCAGTTTTACTCAAGATGCCTTCAAAGTAGATTCCAATGATGATCAAAACCGATGTCCATCACATATGCGGACTGATATTCAGAAGTATCGTATCGGTATCGATATCGACGATACTGCCTTGAAAAATATCGGTATCGTATCGAAAACAAAATAAGTGGTATCGCCCATCCCTATAACACGTTCTCCGACAAGCGGAAGCAATGAGTCCTGTTTTCCGGGTTTGGTCAGGTGATGTTCGACATATACCCTACTCAAACCAAATATGTACTCTGCAGCAGCCTGCACTTGTCCTGGACATTAAAGTTAGATAGAGCTGAAATTCAACATTATACAGACTTTGTTGCCATCTAGAGGTTCGAGAAAGAAAGCATTCTAACGGTATAAAGTATTCAATTCAAAGTATTGCTTAATACTACATTTAAAAGTTAAAAAAACAAACAAACATGACCTGAATACAACAACAGAAAAAAACCACCGAATACTACAACAGAAACTTTGAATAACACTTATTGTTATAGCCTACATTGTATGAATCGAGCCACGGCAGTGTATGTAATGGTAGGCTACTCCATAATTTGTATAATTTGAAATACTATATTTACTCAATATTTAAAATGTAATTACCACCATCACAACGTGATTTTTCATTTTTGGGTGAACTATCCCTTCAATTTTTTTATTATCTTCTTGCTGCAATTAGAAATTCCAGTTCTAATGTACACTGAATGGAATGTTTAAAAAAAAAAAAAAAAGAAATTGCAGAGAAGTTTGTTCTTTTATTTATCTTGCACACCTGATGTTCAGTCCATGTTTCAAGGACTATATATCCGCAAAAAAAGGGGAAAGACACCTTAATTGTTGTTATAGCTTAATTAAAACAGTACATTTACCAAATTGATGACAGCCTTAAAGGCACTGAACATCCCTGATGCGCTAGAAAAAGATGAATACATATACAAACGTGCCCTGATAACAGATAACAGACTGTAAAACCACAGCAATGCTATCATTTACTATTTATTATGCAATGCTATCCATCCTATGTCTAGCTGCCAAACTTCAGAATCAGAATAAGCTGTTTATAGCTGCAGTTGGGGGATTTGATCTAGTGCTAGATAAAAATAATAGAGAAAATAATAAATCTTTCTCTTACCTGTACAGGTGATACTATTATATCAGCCTAAAACTATAAAACTAGAATTATTTTTTATTTTTTATTTTTTATAAGTCTCTTATGCTCACCAAAGCAATTTATTAAATAATAATAATATTGTGAAATATTACTACAATTAAAATAATTGTTAATGTAATATATAAATGTAATATATTTTAAATTGTAATTTATTCTTGCGCTGGCAAATCAGAATTTTCAGGATCATTACTCCAGTCTTTAGTGCCACATGATCTTTCAGAAATCATTCTAATATGCTGATTGGGTGCTCAAGAAACACGTATTCAGTGTTAAAAACAGTTTGTTGCTGTATAATATTTGTGTGGAAAACTTTCAAAAGTTTAGGGTAAGTAAAAAAAAAAAAAAAAAGGAGAAAAAAACTTTTATTCATCAAGGATGCTTTATAATGTTACAAAAGATTTCTTTTTCAAATGCATGCTGTTCTTTTGAACTTTCTATTCATCAAAGAATCCTTAAAAAAACATATTATAGATCTCACAAAAATATTAAGCAGCAAAATGTTTTCAACAATGCTAATACTAAAAAAACATTATTAATAATAATTGATAATATTAGAATGATTATTAATGATCATATTGGAAGGATTTCTAAAGGATCATGTGACACTGAAGACTGGAGTAATGATGCTGAAAATTTAGCTTTGCATCACAAGGAATACATTACGTTTTAAATATTAAAATAGAACACAGTTATACTGAACTGTAATATTTCTTCACAATTTTACTGTTTTACTGTTTTACTGTTACTGATTTTTGATCAAATAAATGCAGCCTTGGTGAACATAAGAGACTTCTTTCAAAAAAAGTACTTATTCCAAACTTATGATGGTAGTCTATAAAATGCAATAGCAGTAAAGCCTTTACCATACCCTGTGGTTAGCTGCACATTTTTTGTCATAAGGAGATAATGTTATCATCACAATGACCATAATCAAGTAAGGCCTGGGTGCAAACAGTTAGGTATCAGGTTGCTTTCCAATGGTGTCCGGAGGGCCCCTAGTAGTTCCGCAGGAGCCAGGTAGGTGCAGATATACCTAACTGGCTGAAATAAGCCCACCACCAGGGTTTCTCAGTCCTCTCCTCCCCATTCTCTCCCAGCTCCCTCTGGCTGGACTGCTCAAACTGATTAAATGGGTCAAAACGCTCATAGTTGTCCAGCTCGGGGATGTTAAAGTAGTCAAGAGAGGGTGCTCGTGGGACCTTCTTCAGCACAAAGTCCACCCGGCCCACCAGTGTTTTCCTTGGCAGATGAATGCGCTTAGATACTTTAGAGTAGCCGGAGGCAGCAGCAGTCACAATGTGGACACCTGGATTCAACAGTCTCCAGTAATCACCATCCTCAGCTATAGAGAGAGACAGAGGCTGCAGCAACACTAATTTACATCTGCATGACTCATTTCAGGTCTCGAGGTTTGTAAAAGTGCGACTTTATATGACTTTATTATAAATAGTTACCGGAAGTGATGTCATGTCGCATCCCTCTAACAGATATCGTAGCTCCTTTTATGCCATTTCCATGTTCATCCTTCACAATGCCCTTTATACCTCTATGGACCTGCAAGTAATTTGACAACTCAGAGTGATGAAGATACTATTAAAAAGCTTGAAAAAAGTTGAGTTGTATAAATGTGAAAAAAATAAGGTCAATTCCAGGCATAATAACATTTAGCCAAACTAATTCACCCTGTGAAAAAAACAGTAAAAATGTAACTAACAGATATCATCATACCTCCATAGTTAATTGATTACATAAGAAATTGCAAACATATTTTGTATTACCAGTTTTCCGAAATGATATGTTAAAAATGCTAATTAGGCATTATCTAATTAAATATGCACTAATTTGCAGAAACTCTGCAGAAATATAAATATTGGATCAAAGCTAGGTTTCAAATTATTGTTGCTTTTTGTTGACAAATTAGAGTCAACGTTTTCAAGATTTTGGATATCTCTTTTTATCACTCCATAAATCAGAAAATACTGTCAACACCCAGGGGAAAAATAAATTTTCAGCATGCTTTTAGGTATAAAATGTTGTATAAAATCAAGTGAACAATATATCAACAAACCCCACTGTAAAAAAAAAAAACTTCAGAATATAGATATGAAATAAACTGGAACTGCTACTAAAATGGAGATTTCTTGCTAAATGCAAGGGGGGAAACATTTTGAGATTGTATTTCGACTGTATTACAAACACTTAAAAGTGTATTTTGGATTTTTTTTCCCCCACTAGTCTGAATTAACAACATGTTATGAAAAGCCAAAAAGCCCAAAATCACTCAATTGAACAGTGCATCAAAAAACAATGTTTCTGCCTATAGTGTCTTGTCTAAAGTTAAATAATGAAATAGCACAGAACACATGCAAATCATTAACTTCTGCTCTTCATTTGTGCTTCAATTATGCTTGCAAGAGTTCTGTGTAGCTCAGTAAAAATTAATTTGAAAAAATTTGATGAAATAAATAACAAAAATAAAAGTCCAGCCTGTTGCAATTTATGATTAGCTCCCAATAGAACCCAATAGAAACATGAACTCACAAACTCCATAAGGCTGAGCAGTGCCTCCTTATTCCTGAGCCACTCAGGATAGAGCTCCATTTCAGAGGGGAATTTATCACAGCCCAACTCCACAGTGATCTCATAACAGTTACTGTGCAGGTAGTTAAAGTCTGACATACCTGATACAACATATATGGGGAAAAGATGTGACATGTATGGACAGCACAACAATAAAAGATGCCAAAATAGTAATGTGTTTCAAACTGGACAGCCAAATGGAAATTATACATGACATAAATGGCTTGCTCAATTTTAATTTAGGTTATATTTCAGTTAAAGCTGCAGTCCGCAAGTTTTGCCTCTTTGTCGCCATCTCTTTTTGAAAAGCTGCAATTGCAGCTGTTTGCGGAATTATTTTCCTTGCGTAGGTTGTGCGCCGACACGGCTCCAGCACGGATGAATCTAATGTTTTGAGGAGTATGTGGCAGTCAGTCACCACACCGGTGTGGATATTTAATGTACTTAATCACAGGTTCTTGCCTACGTCTTGGAATATATGAATTTTCACCATATATTGTCATCTGAACAAGTAAGTAACAAGTCTGCCACGTTTGTTCTGACCAACTGAGGAAAAAAGCATTACACTAAATCACACTACCAATGGTGATTAAATTTAAAGATCGGTTAGCTCATATCACATCAAACCATGCTAATTATTATTATTGTTATACTTTATTCAAATTATTAATGTTAACAACGTCAACATTGCCACTAACGTAATAGTGTGTATTAGCGTGTAGATTTCAATTTCTGTACAGTCTAATCTCTAATTGTCATACCATTCGAATTTCATATTAAGACATTCTTTTAACCCAAAAAGCTAATTATGTGTAATCCCAGGCTATCTGTAATCAGAAGCACATTTAAAACTGGAATATAATTTCATTTCATTTACATGTGTTTCATAAACACATAATCCTTTCTGGATTACAATCCACCATCAAAATGATACATTTAATTATTCTAGCTGCTGTAAGAAAAGGCTATAAACGATCGGCCACCTGCAGGATCCTCACATGCGATAGCCTAGTAGCCGGGACAACTTCTTTATGTTCACAGACGTGATGTAATGACACAGCAGCATGCTCGAACTTCCCGCGAAAACCTACCCGTACCACTCAAATTAGAAAACATTATTATAAGCTAATCGTTGTGAATCGGGCTAAAGTATGGCGATAGTTTTGAACAATGGCTGGTTATGTACTTGCTCAAGGGCCCCGTGGCGAACGGACCGGAACGCGGATCACCACGGATCACCGGGCCCCGCGTCAGCTAAGGACGGCCCTGATCGACATGGTCTTCTTTCTTTAACAAAAGTGTTTACCTCCAGCAAAGCTATACCACTGTGCTCCATTGGTTATCCCTCCTTTATTGGCAAATGAGGCTCCACATCTCTCTGTGTCATTGTTGGACATAGTGGCATGGGCATCTGCATACGTCCTAGCCAACTGCCTAAAAATCTACACACACCAAATGACTCACAAAATGAAGTAAGTGCAAAAGAATGAAGTGATGGTGGAAGAACATTCATTTACTCACTTGTTCATCTGGTGTGGGGGAGTACATCCTATCTTCTTGTGGGTGTCTAGAGAGGTCAAAAGGGTATGAGATGACCAGTTCTCCACCATGAAGACTGGCAGATATAACAAAAGGAAAGGATCGTATCCACTTCATTACAGCATAGGTTTCTGGTGCAACTACCTAGAAAAAAATGTCTGAGTTATGAATAAAATAAATAAACATGTAATTATATGTAAAAAAAAAAAAAAAAAAAAAAAAAATTTTTAAAATTTTCTTTTTTTTTTCCTAAAAATCATATGGTGGAAGAACATTCATTTACTCACTTGTTCATCTGGTGTGGGGGAGTACATCCTATCTTCTTGTGGGTGTCTAGAGAGGTCAAAAGGGTATGAGATGACCAGTTCTCCACCATGAAGACTGGCAGATATAACAAAAGGAAAGGATCGTATCCACTTCATTACAGCATAGGTTTCTGGTGCAACTACCTAGAAAAAAATGTCTGAGTTATGAATAAAATAAATAAACATGTAATTATATGTAAAAAAAAAAAAAAAAAAATCAAAAATTTCGAAGTTTCTCTATGCTTTCCTCTAAATCATATTCTATTTGATTTTTCATTCCAGAGTAACATGGGTTTTCCAAATTTCCAAAGGTTATTCAGATATTCACACAGAACATGAATCGAGTGTATTTTTTGTTGCACAGCTGTATGTTTGATAGAAATGGCTGTGCATTCCTACTTCTACCTTATTTAACCAATAAGACTCAGGGATTGGGATGTGGTCACTACGGAAATGTCTGAAGCGACGGCGATTGTAGAAGATGGAGGTGAGGTCAGGGAAGTTGCGGTTCAGATCGAGATTCTGTGCATTGGCCCGACCGCTGGTCCACCCGTTGTACTCATGACCCTAAATGTAACAAATCTCATCAGTCTAAAACCATGGACAAATTTGAACAGGGTTTCAAAAAGAGTCACTAAATATTTAAAGGTATAGCTCACCCAAGCATGAAAATTCTGTCATCATTTACTCACCCCCGTGTCATTCCAAACTTGTATGGCTCTTCAGTGCAATGTAAAGGAAGATATTTTTGAAGAATTTTGGTAAGCAAGCAGTTTTAGTTCCCATTGACTTCCATCATATGGGCAAAACCACCATGGAAGTCAAAGGGCAAAATTAAGAAATAAATGCATACAGGTTTGGAACAACATGTGGGTGAGTAAATGATGACAGAACTTTCAATTTTGAGTACATACAAATTACTTTTTTGTAAGTCGCATGTAAAATAGGGCTGTCAAAAAAAATTTGAATTTCGAATATTCGTCGAATTTAAAATAAAAATCCACATTCGAATGCAAAAACATTGCATTCGAATTGTAGGTGTGCGTTAAGGAGGCAGCCTTATCAGTGGTGCACGAGCTGGGATGACAATGTAGGTGTCATTGCATTATAATGTTTTTGTTAGCCTATCCAGTTGAAGCCACTAGATGTGGCGCTGCTGCGTTGTTCATTAAAAATATAGAGGAAAAAGAGAACATCAATGCGGAGAAGATCTTGTTTACATCAAAGTCGAAACCAAGCCGTTCACACAGAACGCATATTTCACGCATTTTCTAGAGGGAAATCTATTACTGTTGCACTCGCGTCTCGCACAAAAGAGCCGCATGTTTAGAAAGTCATGTAAAATGAATGCAAGTTTAACTTTGAAAAAAACATATATCGAGACTTTATGGCTGGTTTTTCCCCCATCCCACTGCAACTCATATTTTTAAATGAAAAATGTACTCTGTGTGATTGGCTTTCCCCCCTTTGTATTAAACTATGCATACATACATGATGCTGTTTTGTTTATAGTTGTTTAAGCAACTATATTATTAAGCAATTATAATTGGTTTATAAACATTATTTTAAACATTATGCACTTTTTTCGCAGATAGTTATGTTATCTTATGCGTTGAATGATGTGCCCTCTTGTGGCCTCAGGAGAGAAGCCAAAAGCTTTTCTTCACCCTAACTGAAATTATGCATTTTAAATTCGAATATAATTTTTCAGCCATTTTGACAGCCCTAATGTAAAACATTTGCTACACATCAAGTTTAACACATTGGATGGATCAGAAAGTCAAAATGAAGTCAGATATTACGAAAGAATGTCAAAAAGAGGGCAAGTGTTAAAAGACTACAGATTGTAAATGAAAATAAATCAATAAAAAGACAGAAAACATCAGAACCAGGCAAAGTTATGACTGTTAGTGGTAAATTAATGGACCAACACGGTTTTATCCTCTTATTTAAGATTCAGTTCATTTTTATGTTATCTAATCTAACATAATTTCATATTTTATAAATAAACAAACAATTGTTACTAATTATAAAAATATAAAAGATTATTTAAATTTTATTGATTAAATAAACTGTCTTACAATTGTTTCCAACACAACCCATTATATTCTTCAGCATCACCCGTGGTGCTCAGTAGGCTATACATTTTAGAGGATTTAGATTAATCTACTATTAGTTTAGCAAGATAATGTTACTGCTGTGTTATATGACCAAGAAAATGCGGACAATTGTCTATTAGAGTGGTTAGTCAAGGCCTCCCTCTACCAGTTGTCTTTTTTAGTTCATAGCTGTATCACTGGACAAATTGTACCTTTTTATGCTTGTTTTGTTATGGTTTTTATATCATAGGCAGTTAAAAAAAACTGTCTCAACAATGAAACAATTGTTCCACAGTAGCAAGGGCTGTGGTTTGCCTGACATGGACTTCCTCCGAGGTCTGACCTGTTCCGGAGGACACTCTCTGGTGCAGGGAGCTTGATATGGTCAGTCAGCCGACAAACAGACAGGCAGACAGACTCAGACAACAAAATATTTACTTCCTGGTAGATGTTTTCGGGGTCGTTCCTATCGGCTACCTCAGAAGCGGCAATCTCATAGCCGTCAGGATTCATGGAGGGTAGGATATGGATGCGTGTGGTGTTGATGACGGTCTGAATTCGCTCATTGCCCAGCAGATACTCAGAACACAGATACTGAGCCAGGTAAATCAGCAGCTGCCGGCCGAGAACCTCGTTTCCATGCATGTTCCCAATTAATTTGATCTCTGGCTCCACTGGAGGGCAGTGAAGAAACAAATGCTGAATTTAGAACAGTTTATTACACTTACTGGTGTGTATGGCAGAAATAACAAGAAAAGTATGCTATATGACATTACAAGTTAAAACCAAGGAGGTCGAATAGGTGTTTTTCACAGTTCTTTTGTAAAAACTAGTATTAAAACATACACTACCATTCAAAGGTTTATTGTCAGTATTTTTTAAAGGGTTTTCTTACCAAGACTGCATATATAATTTAATAATAATTTAATATCTGATCAAAAACAGTAAACTGTAATATTGCTGAATATTATTACAATCTTCAAGTTTTCTGTGTTAATATATTCTAAAATATAATTTATTCCTGTGATGGCAAAGCTGAATTTTCTCTTCAGTGTCATGCTATCCTTCAGAAATTATTCTAATATTCTGATTTGCTTCTCAAGAAACATTTCCTATTATTATGAATGTTGAAAACGGTTGTGATGCTTAATATTTTTGTGTCAACATTATACATTACATTTTTTCAGTATTCTTTGATTAACAGAAAGTTCAAAAGGCATTTCTTTGAAATATAAATAATTTGTAACATTATAAATGTCTTTACTTTCACTTTTCATCAATTTAATGCATCCTTGCTGAATAAAAGTATTAATTTTGTTACATAAAAAAATCTTACTAACCCCAAACTTTTTCTAACAATAATGTTCCTCATACTCACATAGATCATGTTGTCCAGGGTTATCGGAGAATTCAATAGCCAGCAAGTCTTTTCCTTCCACACTGCGCCCAATGCTATACGTTTGTGAGATATGAGAGCATTTTGATGCTGTCTTCTTCAGGATGCCATACATCTGAGAGTTGGTGTGGTAAGTGAACTGAATGATAGTGAAAATACCACCATCAGATATGTTGGCAAAGGCCACTTCCTGCTTTTCTGAGGGGAGAAAAGTACGTGAAAACATTATAGATTTTAACTATGTCATTTAATCCATATCCCTGAAGATAATAAAACATCATGAAGTTATGAAAGTCAACCTATTTAACATCTTCACAACTCTTAGGATGATCTGCATTTAGGTGATTTTTATGTGAATTTCATTAATTAAATATGTAATAATTAATAATTAAATAATACTTTTTAAGCATAAATTAAGCATTTAAGCCTATTAGTTAATAATTTATATTAACTCTAATTTTACTTTAATTTCTTCACAACTCTTACCTCTTAACTCTGACAATGGGTCATAACAGCCCTCCTCATCGCCAACAAAGAATCGGTCGCAGTCCAGAAAGTAAGGCCATGCCATTTGGATGGCCTCAAAGGCATGAATACAGCTCTTTTTCACCATTTCACACGAGCTGCGGCACGGCTTCATTAGCTTGTTGTCTTGACAACGGGGAGCCAACACTGAGCAGCCCAACAGACGGATGTCTGGAGAACACTCTCCATTCAGCAGGCCGTGGATCACGCTCAAGAGCAGGTACTCTGCACCCATCTCTAAATCCTGCCGTGAACGATGGCCCACGATGTTGGGGAATGTGGTGTGGCTGTAGGGCACATCCTGACAGTAACCAAGCACCATCTCCATACACTGTGCTAGGGACGGGAGAGAAAGAAATGCATTTAGAAAGAATGTATCACAGACAGTGGGGTTTAGCATTACTTTAATTTAATATGGAAACTGTAATAGTCAAAGTTTATTATATCTGCTCCCAGTTCCTGGACTGGAACATTTTGTGGAATGTCATCTGCAGTGGAATGTTTTAATACAAAATTTTGAAGGGAGGGCCTCATGTATCAAATATATGAATTATATTAGTTTCAAGAAAGAAATGCACAAACACTTCACCTATTATATAGTAATAAATGCAGTACCTCCTTACAATAACAGTATGAGTATTGAGTATTGCTTGTTTGAAGCAATAGTTTGCCAAAAAAAAAAGCTGAAAATTTACCCTCAGGCCATCCAAGATGTAGCTGAGTTTGTTGTTTCATAAGAACAGATTTAAATAAATTTAGCATTACATTACTTGCTCACCAATGGATCCTCTGCAGTGAATGGGTGCCGTCATAAGCCCCATGACTCCAATCCATCAATTAACGTCTTTTAAAGCGAAAAGGGGTGTGTTTTTAAGAAACAAATGCATCAGGACTTTTTTTAAATTTCAAACCATTGCTTTCAGCTAAAATGTGATCGGTCCTCTATAAAATTGCTTTCTTCAGTAAAAAAAAAAAAGTGCACATATCAAGCACTGTTTACAAGCTAAAACAGTCCAAAATGGTTCTAAACAAATATATTGGTGGATTTTGATGTGAGAGGACAACAAGGGATGGACTTTTTCACTGGAGGAAGCATTATTATGGATTATGGACTCATATTTTGGCCAGAAGTAACAGTTCAAAATGCCTTAATAATGTACGTATTTGTTTGTTACAAACACAGCTTTTTGCTTCACAAGACTGGTGGATTGGAGTAATGTGGATTACTTGAGGACTACTGTAATGTTTTTATCAGCTGCTTGGACTCTCATTCTGACGGCACCCATTCACTGCAGAGGATCCAATGATGAGCAAGTGATGTAATGATAAATTTCTCCAAATCTGTTCCAACAAACTCATCTACATCTTGGCCTGACGGTAGTACATTTTCATATTTGAGTGAACTATTCCTTTAATATACCACATTAATTAAGTTGGCCCTTTTAAAGTAATGATAGACTGTACCTTTGTATATGCTATCTCAAATCTTTCATTAATTTAGCCTAAGGTCTTTGAGAATATATCATGTCTTTCCCTTTCTACAGTGATGTATAGACAAGTCCCATCTTGCAGTGATGTTTGGTATTCAGAGTTCTCCCCCATACCTTACAGGCTAGAGCTGTGAAACACTAGATGTTTTTGCAGTCTAAATTTTAGAAAACCAAGCAACAAGATATAACAATTGCATATTTGGTAGTCCGTAATCTGGCCCAGTATGCACAGCAGAATAAAAAGAAAAACTTACGCCTCTCTTCTGCAGGTGTTCTGCATCTTCCTAAAAAAATACAAATAAATTATTCAAAGAGGATGTTTTAAAACCGTTGCAAACTCTGGTGTCTGAAGGCTAGATGGCAGTAGAGTACACAGTGGAAATAAAGCCATCTTTCTGCTGGAATATTGCATGACGATTTCAAATCATCACACACTTGGTGCATGCATTTGTAAACAAGCAAAACATTTTTTGACCCCTGAGCATTCATATTGCCAATCAAACGTTTATACACACCCACTCATTCTTTATTAAACTATTTACTTTTTATTTTTTTTTATTTTTTTTTTACCAATATAAATATTTAAAACAAATACTTTTCCTTTTTAGTAGCCAAAAGCAACGAGCCGTTGCCTAGATTACATTTCTGGGCATTCAACCAACCAGCTTCATAAGGTGCATCTTGGGATGCTTTCTAAACAGCAGACTATTTAAAAGTGCTGTGAACTTTTTCGAGTAAAAAAATATACTGATATATGAGTAAAATCATATATTAATAATATTGTTTGCACCATGTAATAATAATAATAATAATAATAAAAATAATAGCAACAACAATAATAATTCATTTTCGTCGAAATGTTAGGCATATAACTTTTAAGCATTTAAACATAAGACACATATTTAACAAATGTATTTAAGATCAGGAGAAACCTATTTCAACAGAGCGTTCAAGACTTGGACTAAGTAGTGAAGCTATATTGTAAACCTCTGAGCATTAGTTAACTGTAGCCTACTAAAGTTGGTGCAACACTGAATGAATAACGTTACCTATTGCTGCTTCTTCCGGAGTACATTTTCTTGGGACGCTCCAGCATGTCGCCAGCGAGCTTAAAAGTATTAAAACCGTGAGCATTTTGCTGTCCATAAACTGAATGATGTGGCAGTCGCTACGACGTACAAAGTTGATCATCTTCCGAAAAGTCCCGCTACCCCCATCGCTTAAAGGAGAGCCTGCACGAGCAGCGCTGCCAAATGATCAAATTACAGCAAAAAGTTTCTCCGCGGTAGGCGGCCGCTCTTCTGCTGTGTCTGGGACCCACTGTAATTACAGTCCTTTAGGAAAGCCTGACTTCACATTTACCCCCTTTGTGGCATAGACTTAGTTCAAAACCACTGAGGGTTTTTTAATGTGAATTTCTTGTCATCTTCAAGAACTCCCAGTCTCCCAGTGTGAGGTAAATTCCCTTGCCTGGATGGTTTTCAGAAAGGCCTGTGTCCACCTGGCTATATAAAGCCCCACTCTTCACTGTTTCAGACCAAAATCTATGTAGCAGCCTATATGAGACATAGGAACTTAACACAATATGTAAAAAGCAGTAGGTTATTTGAATAATAATCCACTCATTATTCACTGGGGCTGTTATAAAGCTGATAAATGGAGCAGAATTGGCTCTTTTAAGTTTAAATTCTAGGACAAGAAGTTGTTCCTTTTGTTTTCAGTTGTATAGATTTTCTTGTTTGTTGTTAGTATGTCAGGTCAAAGAACACAGTGGTCAAAGGGCAATGCCGTGGATGTCTGGAAATGTGTTTACTACACACCTGCACATTTCTTTATGACTTTGTTTTTATAAAATTCCAAATATACACTGTAAAAACTAACCTAAACTGTATGAATGATTGATTCAAGCTGACTGTATTTCAATCATGACAACTCTCTGAAGATTTTAGCATGGTAATGGATATGACAATGTTAGTGTATTTGGCCTTGGGGGAATAGATCTGCTATGCTGCTGCTGCTGCTGTTGGTTATTGCTGTAGTTATAGATTATTGCTGCTGCTGCTGCAAGCAAGTACAGGAACTTGCTACTACCAATGCATACGGCGATACAGTGCTGTGAGTATTTAAGATATACTGCTGCCGCATATAAAGCATATAAAATAACCCGTAGCAGATCTATACAGGTGGAGCTGGGGAAGAGGGTTTCAGAGGAACTCTGAAAGCGTGCTGCAAAATGCACAAGTGGATGCTAACCAGCCATTTAAATGTAAAGCAGTAAGCTCATTGGCTGCATAAGCAACATGAACCAATCAGCTTGTGCCAAGTCGTTTAACGCTGTGAATATCATCAGTTACATTAAAAACCCATCAGCCTGCACCGTCTAGAGTTTCATGAAAGAACTTGACATTTGGTTACACCAACTTGTAAAAAAAACTCTTTAACTGCATTTTAGTGTTAAAAAGCCGTGCACTTCAGTATGTCTTGGTATGATTGATGTTTCATAATATTTCTTTCACATCATGTGACTGTCAACTGTAATTTACTTCTAAAAGACATATAACTTCTACAAGATAAATGACTGTTGCAACCAGAGTTTGCCAAATGGCAATTCGATGAGGTCAACAGATGAAAAGAATACAGAATCAAACAGAAACAGAATATTTAAACTATAGGGCTAAATAGCACCTTTCAGCATGACAACTCATTGCCAAGACAACACTGGAGTGGCTTTAGGACAAGTTTTAATGACCCTGCGTGTTGAGCCAATGGCTGCACTTGGCAGAATAAAGTTCTTAATATGTAATTTTTTAATGGCATGAGAGATGTAGATTTGTCTTCATGCTATTTAATGTAATTTTATGGTTTGTGTGTGTGTGTGTGGTCCTACTATTCCTCATGCTACAGGGACCAAGTGTCCCCACAAGGATAGTAAATATCAGTATTTTTTTGTCTCCATGAGAAAAACAGTTTAAAGGTCATATAGAGTTACGTTTTTTGAAAATCTAAAAAATGCAGAATGTTTTCTGTGAGGGGTAGGTTTAGGGGTAGAGTTAGTGGAAGTGTCCCCCTCAAAAAAAAAAAAAGGTGTGTTCTGCACTGTAAAAAATACGTGTAATTTTAACTGTAACATTTTGTAAAAACGTTACGGAAAAAAACTGTTAATAAGTTAACAGTAAGTTCCCGTACTATATACAGAGAAAAACTGTAAAATATCTAACCAGACATTTCATGTAAAATGTAGAGTAAAATGCTGTTAATTTTACAGTTTTTATAAGTAAAAATAACAGATCAATGTATAATTTACAGTCCAAAACTGTAATCAGATATTCCCAGAATTCCCTGCATGACACTCCACATTTGAAAGTATTTTGTTTAAATAATCATGGGTTTTTTTTAGTTTTTGTTATTAGTTATGTATATTTGGGCTTTATGTTACATCTTCTGTTGTTTAATGAAAGTTTAATGCATCATTTAAGTATCATGTGTGTTACCATGATGGTGTTTTGTGTTTGCATGAATGACTCTGTGCACCTTCCATATATTAGTATATACTTCTGCTTGTGGCGAAGCTACTTGTGATGAGCTTTGATTCTTCATGTGGCTTTCTCTTTTACCACCTGCATTATTATGGTGGTTGTCAGTATGTTAAAGGTACAAAAGAGATTTTAATAGCAGTGTGCATTGTTGAATTTATTGGTTTACATTCAAATTTTCTTGTTTGTAAATTACAGTTTTATACTGTAAAATTTACAGTTTTTGGCCGTAAATGTGTTTACAGTTTTCTGTATTTTTTTACAAAATTTTTCTGGCAACCACAGCTGCCAAATTTTTTTGTAAAAACTACAGAATTTTTTTTACAGTGTGGACAGATTGGCCACTTTAGTACTGAATCAGCCTACAGTAAATATATTAATTTACAACAAAACTAAATGTTATGGGATTAATCAGGTAGAATGAGCTCTTTAAAGTAAGTGCAGGTCATCACTTCTTAATGATAAATACCTTACTCTTCTACTATAATTTTATTTCAGAATGTACAATATAATACACATTACAGTACTATGTTGTGAATAAAGAGTCATACATTTATAGCAGATGAGTGTGCAAAACTTCATGGTCTGAACTCAATAAAAGAAAATCCAGTGATTGTCAAACATTTTGACCTACCATGGTTTTAACAGACAGAAATGATACAGTGTACACACCATTATTTCAGAAATTATAGGCAGCTTGGTGTGGCATTTAGCCACTGACTAACCAGTCCAATGCTGAGCACATATTTTTGAGGGTGTCAGCCTTTTTCACCTGCTCTAGTGACAGTTATCCTCCATCAGCTTGTTAACCCTTTGTGAGTAGCATTCATTTTCCAGGCCTGAGGGACTGCTGTGACCAGAAAGTGTGTATAAGTTCCGTCCCAAAATCCTGTTGCAAATTCCAAAAAGGGCCTTCTTATATTGTTGCCGTAAGAGGGAGTAGACGAAAGGGTCAGATGCAGCTTTGCTGTACACCAAGCACTTGCTCATGATCCCCCAATAACGGGCGATTTTTACTGAAGGAGCCAGTTCAGTCAGTCTAGGACAAAAGAATCATCTATATTAATAAAGAAACATTTAATATGGCACTGTATTGGAGGAATTGAACATTTATGACCATGCTGTAAACAAATGACAATAAACTGGTGTTTTCTAGCACCTAGTATAGTAGTCGGATTAATACAGAGGTTTATTTAAAAATCATTAAATAACAGGGCCTTCTTGCAACAAAGTGTATTTTTTCATAACAATGTTCAATAGCTTTATTGTATCCAGTGCTTTAAGGTATGTAAATATACATATATTGGTCTTCAAAAATAAACCCACTCTGAGAAATATTCACTGGGTTAAAAAATGTGACAACTAGCCCCAGTCTCTTTTGTACTATTATACAGTGCGCTTACTATTGCGATTGAAGTACTGTCATATCTGTTTACATATGGAGAGTATGTGTAAATTATTACATATTATTAATTATTATGTATTATTATTACTCAGAGAAATATTCCCTCTAGTAGAAAAATGTGACAACTAGTCTTCCCTGTACTATTAGGCCTATGCATATAAAACACACTATTGTTATTTAAATAATATCTGTTCTCATAAATCATAATAACTGTTCTCACCGCATCATGCTAAAAGTATCTGCAAAATGTTTACAATTGTTTGTATTATTTTACGCGCTCCATTCTACTACATAAAGTAATTGAAATAATCACAATACTGATTACATTTGAAATAGGGTAACTAGCACTCTGTAACGTATTACATTTACAACAGTGGTCTTGGTATGATTGATGTTTCATAATATTTCTTTCGCATCATGCAACTGTCAACAAGAGAATACTGAATCAAACAGATAATTATTTGTATTATTTTATGCTCTCCTTCCATTCTACTAAAATTTATTGTCATACTGCAATACCGTGTTATGACATAGGGGGCGAAGCACAGGACGAACGACCCGATGAAAATGCCAATTTTCTTAGTGGCCCTCTGTCTCCTTTTCTTCTGCTCCAGTAAGCACCGTTGTTTTACACTAAAAAGTTTCAAAGAACACGTCACGAATACACATGCTTATAATATGTACTACAATGTTGTAATCGTTGCTATATAATGTTTTAAATGTACCTCGGATGAATGTCGACAAGTAGTAAAATTATCTGCACCGTTATGACATCTATCCTCTTACAATGGAAGCGCGCCACTTGTAGCACTTTCAGGTAGGCAAAGCATAGGATGAAAAGCGAGAAGACGAAGGTACACGCGTGGAAGACCGCGGTGAACACCATGAAGTGACCGCGGCTCTCAGCATCTTCTCTCAGGTGCATGGTGCAAGACGCGTACGCGGGACTGTAATCGACCCAGGACAGCAGGAGAGCAGTGAGCGAGAATGCGAGCGAGTGAAGCCAGGCATAGCTGACCATTAGCGCGGCATTCTTGAGTCTCATTTTGCTGGGATAAGTCAAAGGAAAAACCACGGCTATCCAGCGGTCTATGCTGAGAGCTGCCATGCTCAACATCGTGTTGGCTGTCAGAAAAGTATCCATAAAGCTCACTGTATAACAAAAGTGGTCGCCGAAAGGCTTTTGGTGTTTTACGACCCCAAGCAGGGTAGAAGGCATGTTGAGAACAGCGATGAGGATGTTGCAGAATGAGAGGTTCATGATGAAGATCGCTGGCACCTGTGCACGAACTTGTGCGCTGCAGGTGAAACATAGCAACACCAGCAAGTTCGCCACGAGTGACACCACTGCAATTACAACGATGAGTAATTCTAGAAATATATCCAATAAGTTCATGACTCTGTCCAAAGTCAATAGCAGCTGATTTGTTGCGAGTGTTTGTCCGTGATCTCCCTTTGGGTCCTCGGTGGCTCATCTTTGCTGCTTTCCATTCTGCTTTGGTAAAAATGACGGCCGTTAACTGTCGGTCACTGTCGATGAGTGCTGTCCAGTGTGCTGAAGAGATCTTTGATTTGATTATCGTCGCTTCATCGCCTTTAATTGAACTGTCGTCCACATCGACGGAGTTAATATTTGTATGGTTTGAATTAGGCACCGTAATGCAAAACGTTCGACTGCAAGGTGCGAGCGCGCAGTTCGGAGCGCATGCTCATGCGCATTGAATTCTTCTTTTCTGAGCGCTCCCGGCTCACGTGCAGCCAGTTTATTACATGTGACGTTTGCTTGACAAATTGCAGTTTGGCCAGTGGGAGGGATTGTCGATGGAAGATATGAATTCTTTTAAGCCCAAGGAAGTTGCCAAAAAGTACAAGAATTCATGTTACCAAGTATCGTTTGCACTCTGTGACATTTAAAAATGAATATCCCAGAAAATACAGAAGCTTGATTATATACACAATAGCGAGAGAAAAAGCATCACACGAAATGGCCCATCAGTTAACGTCTTGAGAACCGAAAAGATACGCGTTTGTAAAAAACCAAATCCAAATTAACGCGTTTAACTTTAAACCTTCGCCTCTGGCCAAAATATACCAGTCCATAATCAATAATAACTCTTCCTCCAGTGAAAAAGTCCATCCCCTGTTGTCCTCTCACATCAAAATTCACCGACTTAGTTGTTTAGAACTGTTTTGGACTGTTAACGCTTGTAAACGATGCTTGCTATGTGCACATTTCTCTCCTGATTCAAATGGGAAGCCAACGCAACGGTCTTAAATTAAAATCATTTTACAGTGGGTTTGTTTATTAAAAACATCCAGCTTTTCACTTCACAAGACATGAAATGGAATGGACTGGAGTCGTGTGGATTACTTGTGTAGGCTATTATTGTGATGTTTTTATCAGCTTTGGACTCTCATTCTGACGGCACCCATTCACTGCATAGGATCCACTGGTGAGCAAGTGATGTACAGTAATGCTAAATTTCTAAATCTGTTCTGATGAAGAAACAAACCGGTCTACAATTTTTTTTTTATTATTTTGTGTAACTATTACTTTTAACGGACTGGAAACGAATCAATTGGAAATAAAGAAGTAACCGAGTGGAAATAAACAACTAAAGTTAGCCACTGATCAGTGAAAGATTAAGAGATAAGCCTACTGTAATTTTTATACTGCATAGCATCTCGTGATAAGTAAATAGTACAGTAAAGACTTTATTGATATAGGTACACAACATTTTCCATTTCCTTCTGCATTTCTTTCCTTCTTGGGAGAACAAATGCGAAACACGTGTTTATTTTACAAGCACATGCAAACACACACACGGCTGCCCTCAGCAGGTAAAGCCAGGGCTATTTTTTCATCATTACCATGGCAACTTGTAAAGTTATTTTGGACTCTTTCTTTTTCCAACTTTGAGGGTTTTTTTATTCTTCTTCTACTTCTTTAATCACTGAGGACAATTTTTGAAACACACCTGCCTCTGTGGTATTTTGCGGCTGCTGGTGTGTGTACAAGTGTACAATGAGACTAAAGATTCCTCTTATTGATTTTCTTTCTTTCACAAAATGGCAATTGGAAAATTATGAAAGTGAAGTGTGGCCAAGTACTCGGAATTTGTGCTCTGCATTTAACCCATCCAAGTGCACACACACCCGGAGCAGTGGGCAGCCATTGCTGCAGTACCCAGGGAGCAGTTGGGGGTTTGGTGCCTTGCTCAAGGGTCTCACCTCAGTCGTGGCATTGAGGGTGGAAGAGAGCACTGGTTATTCACTCCCCCCACCTACAATCCCTGCCGGACCTGAAACTCGAGCCCACAACCTTTGGGTTACAAGTCCAACTCTCTAACCATTAGGCCACAACCATTGAGGTTTTAAGATGATTTCAAATAAGAGTCCTCTGTATTCAGAGCCAGATGATGATGATGATGGCCATGCAGTGCAGGTTGAATAAAAATAAATAAATAAAGACTGTGTATTCCTTATTTGACGGCAAAGTGATACCAACAAGTTTATCACGTCATTTAAACTTAGCTTTGGTAACACAACATGGTGTAATCATACTGTATATTATATTATGCTGTGACACAGAATACAGCTGAAAAATGTCTCTATTGTGATTAAACTGGTAGAAAAAACAACAAATAAAACAGATTACAACACTATGTTCAGAGGCTCTGTCATAATAGGTGTAATGCTCATCATGTGTTTAGTTATTAGCTCTGATCATAGTTATTTTAAGGTACGTTTGATGGAAAACCTCTTCAAAATGTGCAGAGGAAGTGTCCTGTGGTAAAGAAGGAAACCTTTTTGTGTTCACATATTCAGACCCTGGGTGGACGTTACGCAATAAAGTGCTGATGGCAGAGCCACTTAAGATGTCAACAGTCAGGGTATACCTTGCTCTTTCTTTCCCTCTCTCTATTTTCATATATAAAGAGAGAGAGAGATTACATAACAGGATGTCTAGAAGTCAGGATGAGGTTGTTTATTTTGCATAAGGAGGTACTGTACACTGTGAGCCAGAAAACTGAATCACATCCACATGGACACCTCTAGGCATTTTTCCCCCTACGTAAACAAAGCAGGTTACAATAAACAAGTTTCTCAAAAAAAAAAAAACATTTGTTTTTCTGTCATCATGAGGAATGTCCATATCCATTTTATACCAAGATAATGAAATTTTCTATTCCCTACTCTTTCTGCATTTGCATTAAGAAAAATATAGTATGTTTAATAAGCCATTTTTCCCATGCCAAATGATTGGTTGGTTCCCACAATGGTGTTTTCAGCTTTTACCATCCTTGTGGGAATAGTAGGAAAACGTGACATACACACACCATATTGTCATTTATTGCATCAACAACAGTAATAAACCCACATTTGGTCTGATCCAGGATCACATCTGCTGCTATATTTAGGTCTTTATCAAATTAAGTGGCCTAATAAAATGCCATAGAATCAACAGACTGTTTGCTGTATCTAACCAAAGTAAACCATGACTTCCAGTATTACACCCCATTTTTATCAAAGGTACGATAGTGGCATTATAATTATGTTTGAATTTACTGCAAACAGACTTTTTCAGACATTTTCTTTGTGTTTTAAAAACTAGTAATGTAAACATACATGAAAACACATAAGAACAAGAGGAAGAGAAGACTGGCGGTTCTGCTATTGCTTCAGTGATGTTAATATGATAAGACAGGGTGACCATCCACCCCCTCCAGCTTCCCTGCACCACAGGCAAACGCACAGCAGGCTGGCTAGCATTTGAAAATGTTCCTCCATGTATAGATGTAAAATAATGCGCTTTCAGTTAAGATCAACAGCCATAATGTTTTTTCACCAATAACATTAAAAGTTATTGTGCATAGTGGAGGAACAGTTGATTTAGTAATGTTGTAAATGGCTCTAATTTATATAAATAAATGAAATGGACATTGTAATGTGTAATGTGCAAACACATAAACTGAATCTCTGTGGAATTACTCTACTGTACACATTTCAAAAGGAGGTGTTCACAGTGATGCCATAGAAAATCCATTTTGGGTTCCCTCAAAGAACATTTAAAGGGATAGTTCATCCAAAAATGAAAATTCCGTCATTAATTACTCACCCCCATGTCATTCCAAACCCGCAAGACCTTCGTTCATCTTCGCAACATAAAATAAGGTATTTTGGATGAAATCCGAGAGGTTTCTGACCCTGCAGACAGCAACGCAACTGACACGTTCAAGGCCCAGAAAGGTCGTAAGGACATTGTTAAAATAGTCCATGTGACATCAGTGGTTCAACTGTAATTTTATGAAGCTAAGACAATAATTTTGTGCACAAAGAAAACACAAATAATAACTTTATTCAAAAATGTATTCTCTTTCCTGCCAGTCGCCTGTGTCAAAGACTGATAAGGAAGAGAAGAAATTGTTTTGTTTTGGTTTTTTTGCATCATTTTAATAATCTGAAGAATCCTTTTCCACTGTAAAGAACCTTTTGTGTAAAGGAAAGGTTACTGCTAATAAAGAACCTGTAATTTTAAGAGTGTATGCTACTGTATATTTTATATATACTGCATTTTCCTTATCAGATACTGAAATCTGAACATTTAGGTACACAAACCACTTAAAAACAACATGCTTTTTTCCTCTGCACTGCAGGCTTTAGTAAATAATTCACTAAAACTGCTGTCGCTGGAAGTTCAGCTGAGTCTAGAACTGGGCTCATTGTGTGCGGTTCTTGTTCTTCTGTGTGATGTCACGTGTGTAGGCATGTTTACTCAATCATATCAATGTGTAATTGTGTTTTAAAGATTAAATATTAATGCTAAGTATTATTTTCAAATGCTTTAACTCCATAATCTCCCCCCGTCCAGTTTGGAGAAGTTTGAGGGTGGAAAACAGTTTCCTCTGTTCCTGTATATAAAAGGGTTGCACCTGAATTGTTCATCACGTGTAATATTTATTAGACGCCCTAAACAGCATCTTTCCCACAGACAACGACTCTAAATTACCTTAACAGATCCGATATCTAACATACAAGTAAAAATACCAGGTCATAAAATGTAAAGAAAGAGGCACTAAAAACATTCCATAAATTATTCAAGTTCAATATTAGACAACTATAGGATGTATTCTGTCACTAACTGATAGTGTAAGCATCTAAATGTTGTACTACATGTTTCTCTCAGGAAAACTGCCTTGTTTGCATTTCTTATCTTGTTTGCTACATAATGTTGTGGGTGCTGATTAACATCTCATGTGACTATGGTGGCTGAAAACACCTCCAGATGGTTTATGCCTGAAAGTTGAGGCTGATTGGTTTATTATCTCAGAGGGTAAGTTCACAAGAATAATGTTGATGAAATAACACAAAATAAGATTTAATCACACTGAGTGAAAGTGTACCCCGAGCCAGGCTAGCCTGGAGTGAACCCAAAGCCTGTTGTGAAATACGCTACTCCTACACAAAAATCCCATTAATTTCCCAGCTTCTCAAGCACTTTGGGGTTTAAAGGAGTTCACTGCTATGGGCTATAGTTCCTGTTTAATTCCTTTGTTAGCAATTTATTACACGAAAATGACTGGAATTTCAGTTTTGCAATGAGCTTGTTTTCCTTTTTGATTTAATGGGCTACAGTAAGATATTATCAACACTTTATTATCTGTCGAAGTTAAAGCACATAATATTTATTCCTTTTTTTTTACAGCAGAAAGGCATGTTTTATTAGCATAATTTCAGCATAACTTCCCCACATTTACAGTAACTTTAACAATTATGTATTCATAACAGCAGGTTGCGGTTAATTTTTATTTACTTTGGCTCTTAATTTAATCCGTGTGACTAAACTATTCTCACCCTGCCTTAAATCTCTCATCGTTTTTACAAGCCACTTAGCTTAATTTTGCCTTGTTTATAATGGAATTGTGTAAGCCCCCCCAGATCAGTCCAGTTTGAAATTAATCATTCAGACTGTATTGCATCAATTGATTCATTAAAGATTCTTTGAAATGTTCTTCACAAAAAGTTATGGTATATTTTGAGAAGACATTGAATGTGCATGTCATATGGACCACTTTTATTAGCTGGTCCGTGACATTGTTTTTAGAGAATTTGGTAACACTTTAAGGTTTCAGTTAATTACATTACACTCGTAAAAATCAAAGTTCTTTATTGGTATCAGTCATTCCATGAAGATCCTTTAACATCCATGGAAACTTTCCATTGCACAAAAGGTTATTTAAAGTGGAAAAAGTGTCTTGATTATTAAAATGTTCTTCACACTATGAATGAACTACAATTCTTTTAGAACCGAAAATGGTTTTTCTATGGCATCACTGCCAAATCATCTTTAGGAACCTTTATTTTTAAGAGTGTAGTGAACATGAACCATAACATTAAAAAAAAAAAAACATTTATCTGTTAACATTAGCTAGCGCACTGTGAACTAAAATAAGTTAACAAAGGTTAATAAAAGCTGTAATATAGTGATCATATTGACTAATGCATTAACTAATGTTAATTTTTATTGTAACTAAAAATGTTTGATTTTATTTCTCTTTATTTAATTAAACTAAAATTGAATGTAAATAACTAATGAAAATAAATTTAATGAACCTGAATTGAGATATTAAAGCAATGATTTTATTATTTGCTTTCATTTAATGTAATACATGTATTACTCATTCAATGTGCACACCCACACACACACTGCAGCGGTCTGACTATGTCTAGCACTCCACAGCAGTCTGAGTGTGACAGGTGAGAGTGAACCAGTCGACAGATAGTTCTTATCACCCACAAGCACCTGCTGCTCTGAGAGACGGTGGGTCTGCTACTGCTGGAGTGACATAAATAAAAAACAAAGCAAGTGCTCTCGTCCTCTTTCCATCTGCTGGCAGATCTGTAGAGTAGAAATAATTGAACGAATGTGAAGAATGCAGTTGGAAAGACGTTCCTGGACAAGGACAAAAGGAGATAATGCAGAATGACACAAAAGGAAAACAGAAACATTGAAAGAAATACCATCATAAAAAGCATTAGAGAGCAAATATGTGGGAAAAGTATGTGAAAAACATATAATATGCTTTCTGGAAGGCCTTTAATCTTGGTGAGTGCTAAGAGAAAATGTGTCTGCTATTTGAAATCTTCAAACACTGCCAGTTTTCAGCCAGGAAAATAAAACACATCCTATTTGCTTGGTTTCATCATCTCCATCACCTTTGCTATTTCATTTTTCATAATGGTTTTACATAACATGTGTTCAGATTAGCTTCAAAGGTGATTTACCTTGGCTTAGATGCTCCATTTGTAATAGTGTTTAGTGTGTGTCTCTGTGGAGCTGGGATTCAGTAAGTAATTGCCAGAGTACAATTGTGCAAAAGCACTCTCTGCAGTTCTCTCTCCCCTATCAGTCTGTGTGCAAACTCTCTAGCGAGGCGGGCTGCATAAATGGCCACATGTGCTTACTTCAGCCTCCAGAAATAGAACTCTGAAGGAGTGCATGATTAAAAGTCTGTTCCTCTGAGGTTATGAGGAAAATTCAACAGTGGACAACAACATACGCATAGACATTGGGTCTCATTTACTAACCGTTTGTATGCATTTTCACGCAAAAATAATGATTCATCAATATATTCACACTAAAATGTATACTAAATTACAATAAAATGCAAAACCAACTGAAACCACATCTACACAAAAATGTAATTTGAAAAAAAGAAAAGTAATTTGTCACTGTCACAGTCATCAGTTGAGCCGCCTCTGCACTGCATTTCCCAGCATCCCTCTTGCCACTCACCTGCACTCCCTTGTCAATCACTCACACCTGAAATCTATCAGTGGATCCTCCTCACCTGTCACTGCCAATCAAGCTCCCAATAAGAACATGCTCACTCCACACTCTCATTGTCTGGTCTTGCAGTTGCTATGTGTTATCACCTACCCAAGTCTATGTTTACTTACCCGCCAGTTCTCCAGTGATCCACTCCATGTTCTCCAGCACTCCTACAATCCTCTGCTCCAGTGATCCCACCTGGAAGAAAGGAAGGGACACGTGACTCCAACAAACTAAGCTGCTCTACCTAATACTCTACCTGGATACTTCCCGTCTCACTGGTGTCTTGTCTTCTCCTGCCACTGCCTTCAATAAACCTGCTGTTATACTGACTTACCCTTGTGTTCCCATTGGGTTTGCTGACAGAAGACCAGACCCACAATATACAACACAGCAGGATGAGCTCCATTTTATTTGATCCTGCTGAACTACTCTATTCCCATACTCAAGACGGCCGCCCTATCGAGGAGTATGTGGAGGAGTTTATCGAACTCTCACTTGGTGCCCTGGAGTGATCATGTGTTTTAGACCCCTTTCTGGCTGGGACTCGATGACAATCTTGTTGGTCAGGTACCTACAGCATCTATTTCATGTTATCTCGCTCCGTATATAGACTGTGTGATGTTGCTGTGTGGTTCCTCCCTCACCGTTGGTGAGGTGGATGACACCCCCATCACCACTCTGTCAATAGCTACCCCATTCATGTCTGTTCCAGAGTCCACTACAGTCCATAAGTGTACTCCAGCTTTCAACCCAGAATATGCTCCTGAGACCATGCTCCCAATGACCTCTGCCAAAAGGAGCAAGCAGTCAGTGTCTGCTCCAGCATGTCTTCCTGAGTCAGTTCCTAAGCGGCCCCCAACTCCAGTCCCTGTAGTCAGTAAATAGTCCATTCCGGTTCCAGAGTCCAGTTATGAATCCGCTCCTGCCTCAGAATTCCATCCGGATTCCCTAGCCAAGATGGCTGCCACGCCTGAGGCTCTGGCCAAGATGGCTGCTACTCCAGAGGCTTGGTCTACCACAGCGGCCATGCCAGAACCCATGAGCAAGATGGAACTTGGACTAAGGCAGACTAGACTAATGTCCAGTGTGGTGGATCCACCGTTGAGGTCGGTGCGATCAGCAGGCATCCCAGTAACCCCAGTCCTCAAATACAGACCTTGTAAGGTTCCTGCTCAGAATCTCAGCCCCGTAAGGATGCAAGCTTCAGACTCCAGTCTCCGACCTGTTTCTGCCCCAAGATCTGCTCCAGTTTTCAACCAACTGCCCGTTCTAGAGGCCGTGCCTCATTTTACCTTTGCTTCAAAGAGGAGGCAAAGGAAGAATCACCGGCCCCCCATGAGTTCAGCTCCTAATCCCGAGTCTAGCCCAGAGAGGGCTCCAGTCCCCGAGTTTAGCACAGAGAGGGCTCCAGTCCCCAAGTTTAGCCCAGAGAGGGCTCCAGTCCCCGAGTTTAGCCCAGAGAGGGCTCCAGTTCCCCAGTTTAGTCCAGAGAGGGCTCCAGTCCCTGCGTTTAGCCCAGAGAGGGCTCCAGTCCCCGAGTTTGGCCTAGAGAGGGCTTCTGATTCCAAGTTTGGCCCAGAGAGAGTATCGGTTCCAGACCAGGGTCCAATGCAGGCTCCAGCCCACAAGTTCAGTCTAGTGCCCGCTCTCACCTCAGAGCTCTGCCAGGATCCTTCTCTAGTACATGGATTCACTCCAGAGTTTGCTCCTAGTCCAGAGTTCACTCCAGAATGCCCTCCAGTGTCCGCTCCTCCAGAGTGCACTTTAGTATTCCCTGCTGCTCTACCAGAGCTCAGCCTGGATCCTGCGTTCGTCATAGAGTTAAGCCAGGGGAGCTTTCCAGTTCCTACATCTGGTACCGTCCAGGAATCCGTCCCAAGGAATGCTGTCCCTAAAGTCATTCCAGAGAGTGAGAGGTCTGACTCTGCTCCGGAGAAGGAAGGCACTAAGTTCTCTCCTGGAAGTAGAGAGCTCACTCTAGCCTCGGACCTGCGTCAGGAGATGGCTCCAAATCCCGAGGTCTACCCTGAGAATGTTCCAAGTCCTGAGTCTAGCACAGAGAGGGCTTCCATTCCCGAACACCGTCCGGGACCAGCTTTAATATCTGAGCACAGTTCAGTGCCGACTTCAGCCTCGGAACACAGAACTGTGTCAGCTTTCTTCCCAAAGCTCAGCCAAGATCCCGCTCTCAGTAATGAGTTCAGCCAATATCCTGATCATGCCTAAAATTAAGCCAAGAATCCGCTCAAGTTCATAAGTTCCCCCAAGAGCTTGCTCCTGATCTTGAATCTGCTCCAGAGCCTGTTCCAGTTCACGAGTTAGTTCTAATAATTACTTATGTCCCGAAGGCCAAGGTGGCCAATCAAGCTCCCTATAAGAACATGCTCACTCCACACTCTCATTGTGTGGTCTCGCAGTTGCTATGTGTTACTCACCTACCCAAGTTCATGTTTACTTACCCTCCAGTTCTCCAGCCATCGACTCCACGTTCTCCAGTGCTCCCACGATCGTCTGCTCCAGTGATCCCACCTGGAAGAAAGGAAAGGACACATGAATCCACCAAGCTAAGCTGCTCTACCCAATACGCTACCTGGATACTTCCCATCTCACTGGTGTCTTGTCTTCTCCAGCCACTGCCTTCAATAAACCTGCTGTTATACTTACTTACCCTTGTGTTCCTGTTGTGTTTGCTGACAGTCACCATTCAAAAGTTTTCAGTGGGATCTGTTTGTCTGAAAGAAATTAATACTTTTATTGAGCAAGGATGCATTAAATTGATCAAAAGTGAAAGTAATGATATTTCTAACGAACAAAAGATTTCTTTTTTTTTTTTTTAAATACTGTCCTTTTCTATTCCTTACAGATTCCTAAAATAAAATTACATAATATTTTCCACAAAAATATGAAGCAGCTCAATTGTGTTCAACATTGATAATGATAAGAAATGTTGCCATTACTGGAATAGATAACATTTTAAAACAGAAAATAGTTATTTAAAATTTAATATCGATCAAATATCCTGCCTTAGTGAGCTTAAGACACTACTTTCAAAAGCATTTAAAAAATCTTAAGGACCTCCCCAACTTTTGAATTGTAAGTGTATATTATCATAAATAGAATAACTAAGCAAAGTATTGCTTTTTCCAAATCACAATAAATAAAAATGAAATGACAAAATGTAGCTGCTGAAGCTCCTACCCAAGTTCATGTTTACTTACCCTCCAGTTCTCCAGCCATCGACTCCACGTTCTCCAGTGCTCCCACGATCGTCTGCTCCAGTGATCCCACCTGGAAGAAAGGAAAGGACACATGAATCCACCAAGCTAAGCTGCTCTACCCAATACGCTACCTGGATACTTCCCATCTCACTGGTGTCTTGTCTTCTCCAGCCACTGCCTTCAATAAACCTGCTGTTATACTTACTTACCCTTGTGTTCCTGTTGTGTTTGCTGACAGTCACCATTCAAAAGTTTTCAGTGGGATCTGTTTGTCTGAAAGAAATTAATACTTTTATTGAGCAAGGATGCATTAAATTGATCAAAAGTGAAGGTAATGATATTTCTAACGTACAAAAGATTTCTTTTTTTTTTTTTTAAATACTGTCCTTTTCTATTCCTTACAGATTCCTAAAATAAAATTACATAATATTTTCCACAAAAATATGAAGCAGCTCAACTGTGTTCAACATTGATAATGATAAGAAATGTTGCCATTACTGGAATAGATAACATTTTAAAACAGAAAATAGTTATTTAAAATTTAATATCGATCAAATATCCTGCCTTAGTGAGCTTAAGACACTACTTTCAAAAGCATTTAAAAAATCTTAAGGACCTCCCCAACTTTTGAATTGTAAGTGTATATTATCATAAATAGAATAACTAAGCAAAGTATTGCTTTTTCCAAATCACAATAAATAAAAATGAAATGACAAAATGTAGCTGCTGAAGCTCAAGCATGAGTAATACATGAGAGAGAGCATGAGCAAACAGGAGAGGGATCAGAAAGCACTTACAGACATGGTTGGAGTGTGTTTTATGCAAATTACTAGCTGTGGACATACAGTACATTCTCTTCTAGAATAAGTCGAAATCATCAACATTACAAGGAACATAACAAATACAGTATGTGTGTAGAGTACACACCTGCTGTGTATTCATAAAAAATTATCAGTGAACCAGGCCCATTGTCTAAAATTTCATCAGAACACCACAGGGTGGCCTCAGTTGTTGAAAACAAATAACATCTGGAAATAGTGGGTAGTATTGACAAAAGGGGAAAATAAATAAGAAAAAAACTGCTGTAAAAGGAAGAAACCAAAGATAAAGGGATATATTAACAGTCTAGATCAGGTGTTTCAAACTACCGGCCCTTGGACTACATTTCATGTTCAAGATAGTTGTATACTGTACATCTCTCAAGTGTTTAGTTTATACATAAATCCGGTCTTAAATCAGTTTTCGCTTCCTGGATTTTGGTTTGGCCTTTAATGTTGTTTAATGTAAACAGTAGCCTAATATATAATTTTCCAAATGGTTTATTACAGGCCTAAAATACAAACATAAACCTGCAGCCTACATAAAGCCAACAAACAAGATGCTTTCATCAGTCAAAAACGGCTTGTACGTGGGTGTGCTAAATTGTATGTCATACAAATGTTTATTTTAAGATCAGAAAGAATCTGTAAAGAATTATATATCACCTTATAATTAACATGGCAAAATCACTTTATATAGGGCAATTCATGTCATACATTACATTGCCACATGGGTTAAATTAAATCTAAAAACTAATGTGAGCAGATCTAATCCAAACTAATAAATTAGTTGTTTTTTGTAAGCAGTGTCATCACTACTACTGCAAATGACATTCTAGGCCTAAAGGAAGCATTAGTCAGCAGACCAACATATATGAATCAGGCTCTTTTCTGAGCTGTAGCTTACAGACACAAATACAAACTCATGCACATACAACTCAGCCCCTATAGTTTTAAACAAGATACAGCTTTAGTTAATAAAATCATGAAATTACCTTATAGTTAGTCTCGCCATTTTGATGCTGCTTAGTAACAGCTGTAACTAATCTCTCAACTGTCAGTGCCAGTGATTAGAATGATTATCTGTTCCTGATTTGTAGATTATCCCTGATTGCACAGTTTCTTGTTTCTGGGTTTGACCCTGTATTGTCTCCTCGTGTGACCTTTACCACATAATCACTGTATGACTGACATACATTACAGATGGCAAGTTTCACATCTATCAAGTATATACTGTGAGACAACAAAATGTCATCGATAGCTTGTGAGCTTTTTGGGGTCGACTCAGGACTCATTAAAATGTAGTTGCCATGTGGATGACTTTCTGACAGATGGGTCATTTACATATCACAGCCATGAACCCGGCAGATCGACCAAAAGATTCAGTGTTTCTACTCAGTGGTTTCTTTTAGCATAAAGTTTTAATAACTGACCAATCAGATTATTTTAACTGGTGTTTTGAATAGCATTAAAGGTAATATAATTATATTTTGAGTCACAGAGGTAGTTCGCATCAAGCTAGCAAACAAACTAATTAAAGCAAATCATCTTTGTTTGACATTGAGACAAAAGTTTTCAAAGACAGTAACTGCCATTACAAATTCTGGCAAGTCATCAATTGAAATGACACAAAGAATCTCTAAATGCTGCAGTATTATGGCCACAGATGAGCTAGAAATGATAACATTTGCATGCTGGCTCAGGTTCAGAGGTTCAGAGGATGACATCATCCCATAAATTTATGCATGTATCTGTGCATTTGAGGTTGGGGTTTTTGAGTGTATACAACATCACTGGTTGCAATAAATTAAATATATATAAAGAAAATGCTATGAGTTTAACTTTAATTATCATCTAAAAATCATCTTTTTTTTATCCATAAACCAGATGTCATAACATGAGTATTAGCACAGCGTGTGCAGGAAACAGATAATCTGTATTGGCCAAGTGACAGTAGAGCAGATTCCAGTGTGTCTGTGACCGGCGTTTAACTGCTTTTGTCTACTATGTGTTCCAGAGGTATGAATCCCCAATGCTTTTTTACCGCTTGAAGAAAAAAAAATCCATGCTAAGGTAGGGTGATCATACATCCTATTTTTTCCTGGACATGTCCTGATCGGGATTTCTACATAGTCCAAACTGTCCAGGATTTGGCATTGTTTACAGTCCTCATACATTGTATATTTATATGCATTGTTTTGACAGTTCTCTGTAGATCCCACTTTCTCACACACCCTAACTGATTATGTACAATGCCTGCATGCATGCTATTGGTCAAACTACTTTTCAGTATAAAACAATAGGAAAACAAAGCCAAAACCCAGACATTTTAGGCAACTTAGAAATCCTGGCCAGGACATGACCAGAAAAAAAGAAGATGGATGGTCACTCTAGCTAAGGATCCTCTGTGGGAGGGCCCCTCTGGAACAACTTAATCTGTAATTGTATGTTTCTGTGAGTGATGCTCAAAGGTGCAAAAGTAACAGGAAGAGAAAGAAAGAAAAAAAGAGACCTAAATCACTGGATTATAAATGACAGGAACATATAGATGACTTCTGGCTTGCCTTCCTATTATAACGCTCTGTTAGTGTGAAAGAGAGAGAGAGTGTTTGTTGGGACATTAAAATATATCACCATGCATATTTGTGTAAACAAATAATTTAAAAATTTTTTCTTAATCATTCATTTAGTGTTGTTTTTCAGTAGAAATTTCTAAACAAGTTCATATGGGAGGCAAAATTACATATGGCAATAAGATTCTCCTTTTCAGAGAATATATACTGTACATATTTAATTAATTTTAAAGCTAAGAAATGTAGGAATGTGCAGTGATGTTAAAACATTAAACAACTAAACAACACAGAATGACTTTTCATTAAATCAACAGATGGATTAATATGGATTGTTACTTGTTACTAGATGTTTCAGCTGTAAACAAGATGAAAAATGTTGATTAAGAACATTTTTGCAAGATGAGAATTAAGCAAAAATCTGGTGGAAAAACAACTCTGTTACTCATAACTTTCACTTCTTTTGGACTGAAGCACTGCAACACCCGCTGACTGCAATGATAGAGCTTGGAATAGCCAGGACAATTTTTTATATAACTCAGACTGGATTCGTCTGAAAGGAGAAAGTCAACTAGGATGCCTCGGGGGGTGAGTAAAACACAGCCTATTTTCATTTTTGGGTGAACTAATCCTTTAAAGTTACTGTGCACTGTGTCAGATTCTTTTGGTGTGTAACACCAAAGATTCTTTTGTGATTCTTTTGTAACACCTTTTGGGTGAGGTTCCAAACCCCATTTGAATTAGACATCGTTTTGTTTGTGTTTTTTTAATCTTTTGTTAGGGCTGCACGATAAATCAAAAATAAATCGAAATCACGATTAGACAGAAGCTGCGATTATCATGCGTATCTTTCAGTGAAGCACGGTTCTGTGATCAGTAGTAAATCTCCATCCGAAGGCCAGAGGGTGCTCTCGCACAGAAAGTCCAAATACGCCCGCAGAAGAAACCCAGGAAATCCCTATAGCAGTTGCTGAATAAACTGAAGATTTAAATGCTTTCGTTGATTCAACGGGACTAATAAACACACGACTAAGGCAATATATGGTTTATCTGAGTTCGTATTATAATTTTCAGTATAATAAAGTATAATACAATGCTAATCGACATAGCCTTTATCACTGCATAGAATACTATAAAACAGTTGCGTGCCTTATTCTGTGTAAGAAGCCACATCATCTCACAGAAGGATTTATTTCAAACACACGACTAACATTATGAAGTGAGTTTGGAGTGAAAACGTTATTAAATGTGGTATTTTCACAGGCTTTCAGATGGAGAAGCATTCACTACACAGAGCTGTAGTTCACTGACAAGCTACGCAGACAGCTGTCATTATCCCGAACGATTTCTTCGATTTCATAAGCATACGATTAGCTATATCGTGTGTGAATTATTATTATTTTTTTGTGTAGCATGTCAGAGAACTATGGCTCTGTGTAGTAAATGCTGCTCCATCTGAAAGAAGGTGATTGAGATTTACTACTCATCACAGAACTGGCTTTACTGACAAGATGTGCATGACAATCGCATTCGATTAATCGTGCAGCCCTATCTTTCGTTACATTAAACTTTGCTCCCATCGACCGCTGTCATTTAATCAACACAGCAGTCAGAATAAACCCCAAGAAAAACCTCTTTTGTTTTCGGGGGGTTCTTGGTAGTTCACACGGTTACATATAGCTGCAACTTTTTTACACTACTGATTCAACTTTGCCATTGAGAGGACTGGAAAAAAATTACCAATATAAACAACCAGAATTTACTCTAACTATTGCTTTGTCTGTTACCAAACCAAAAATAGTTCCAACCAAAGCCACCATTGCCACACAAGCAACAAAAAGTGGTGTTTTGTAGCTGAACGATTCAGTGTTCTTGAACAAAACGGTTAAGTAAATGATACAATGAACCATCTAAACCATTACATTTTTGAATGAATTGGTTGAATAAATGATTCAAATGACTCGCTCACAAAGATTTTCACTTGTCTTCATCTACTGGCATAATCTATAAAGCCAATCCCCACAAGATTGTCATCACTCTGGAATATGAATGAATAAATAAATATAAACATAAAAATAATATATGTAGCTCTTTTTATTTATTCCTCTGTGTAGGATGTTACAGGACTGAACTAATGTCACAAAGTCTGGATTTATTCTGCCTGGCTGTTCCTGCTCCAGAATTCACTGTGTGATACAAATAAGTAAAATAGTTGTGACAATTCTAAACATTTGATTACAATCATTAAAGTCCTTGTAAATTGTAAAACAGTGTCAGACACTTTGTCAAATAAAAAAAATTATATCTGAGTCACTTATCAAAATACATATTCATTTTACAAATATTATGCTTTCAATAAAACTAATAAACAATATCAGCCGTTGCCTTGACAAAAGCTGTGTGCAAAGAACACTGTGACTGATGTTATTTCCTGTAAGCAACAGTATCATATACATTTAAAATAATACACTTCGTGTGCCAAAAACATTCAGTAGCCTATGTATAAAGTGTATCGACAAATGGCCTATTTTATTTTTCTAAATGATTACTGATCTCTCAGTCAGTTCAACTCAGGCTTGAAGGAAATTCAGTTTACGAGACAAATTTTTTTTTTTAATGGTCAAAAGTAGTTCGGTAGGCAATTGTTCTTTTTTCCTTCATTTGTCCTTTGAAACCCAGATGCAATGACATCTGCTTCTCTAACATTCATCTGTAGAAACTCAAGCACACTTAGGTCTCTAGCAATCTGCTTCACTTGTGCTTGTCCTTCTGATCACTCCTCTGGTTCCCCATCTCTGACGTTGTCACTGCATGAGGATATTAGGCTCAATGTTAAATAGTAGGTCATCATTACCACGCCGCACTTCCAGAAGGAGGGGCATGTCTTCCTGAATCGCCTCCTGTAGTTCTCCAGTGTTGACCAAAGGATGGCCGTTTAGCTTCACTATAATATCACCTGTTTCAAGCCCACCTCTGTGAAAATGAACAGATGAAAGGAGAATGATATGTGATTTGTTTTGGGTAAATCAGTGCATGATGTTTTCTAAACATAACAGTGTGATTAAAGTTAAATCTTAAAAAAGCATTTTAAAGAGAATCTGAGATGGACAGAAGTTATTATTTGGCTGAGACATACTTCTGAGCTGGGGAGTCTGGGACAACTTCATGGACAAGAATTCCACTGCCGATATCTGGAAAGTCTGGTTTATGCCATTTTAATCCCTGGACTAGGCTGAGGAAAAGAAGAAAAATAGAAAACCTTAGATCTGAGGAAAAGAAAGCAGACACAGATGGCTCCTTTTAAGAAAGGTTACTTATTGAACCTTGATATTTAAGCAATGCAATCATCTTATGTTGGCTTTATTTTATTAAATTTGACACTATTAAATGAGAAAAAAAGCATTGATGATGAAGCATTGATGATTGATTGACACAACATACTTCTCTGTTAAAGTGACCATTTTGATTCCAATAAATCTTTTCTTTGGGACTTTTACATCTGGAAGAGAAATGATTAGTTTTAAAAATGTGTACAATTTCATGGTGCATTCAAGTTATATCAGAAAGATCGTATTTAAGAGCTGAATGCACATAAACACTACAGCCAATACGACTTTTTTAAGCCTCGAGATTCCAGGTTTGGGGCATGTCAGTAAGAAAACATGGTGAACGTAATGGATGGAGTACCTGTATTGATGGTAAATTTGTTGAAATTAATAAAAGTATTTTAAAGCTGACTGTATAAAATATGATAACACTGTACAATTATAAAAGAATAAATAACGATTCAGTTAACAGAAGTTTTATAAATTGAATGACAAGGAAAAACACTCCTGATGTGCATTTTTAGTCATCTTTTATAGTAGAGTTAAAAACAAAATCTTGCTCTATTTTTTGTAGTATATAGGTACATCAGCATCTCGCTTCAACCAAAGTGATTTGAATGCATCTGACAACTCATAAATACAAACTTCCCAGGAGGACTTTAACACACACAAACAATAGCATTGAACAAATAACAGCCTTTTTATTCGTTAACTCCAAAGCAAAGAGTTATATTGACTTGCAGTTAGCTAACAGCAGATTACTGGGACAAATTCATGCAAAGCAATTTTATATTAGATTTGATAAACCGTTATCAACCCAATTTAGCGTTCTGGCCTAAACATCTACAATGTATCTTCTTTAGTTCCTCTCACAGTAATTTAACTGCATGACAGACCAGTTAAATATTGATTCTGTTGTAGCTTGCATGTTTGATGTCATCAGGCGGGTAAGATGACTAGCCGCTGGCTAGCAAAGTGAAATTTGCTAGCAATTACCTCACCTGAGGCAGTCTTCATAGCTTGAGACTGTGTGAAGTTTGTCCTGACTACCCTTTGTCTGACTGAAATCAAAGTAAAGGACACCAAGGATGTAATAGACAGGGCTGTTTCACACATAATGTATTTGTGTTTTGTAGCCATTTTGTTTCAATTGGCAGACCATTATTTTGAGGTGGCACTCACAAAAATGTAATCTCAGGTTAATATGATCGAATGAAAATGAACATCCATTGACAGTTCAGCTTTTTGCGTGCTATCATTTATGTTGATGAATTAATTTTGGAATTGCCGACAAAAAATTTAACTTTTGCAATTAGTGCATTACCTCTGGGCTTGATGCTTACCTTTCTGCTCTTTATCGTTAGATTCATCAAGGAATTTATTGATTCGGTCTGATGGAATTGCAAAAGAGATCCCTGCAGTCACTTTTAGTGTGTTTATTCCGATCACCTCACCGTCCTAACATGACAGAAATATCATATAAAAAGCTAGCACTATTAAATGTATCTAACCCGATTTAAAACTTCATTCACACTCACCAGATTAACAAGCGGACCTCCTGAGTTTCCATACTTCCCATTGTTGATGAATAAAAAGGGAAAGAGAGAATCAAATTCAGCCAAAACAATCTTTTAAACAATTGTTGTAGCCTGCAAGCAGCATTCTCTTTTGTCTTACATTGGTGATCGCGTCAGTTTGGATGTAGTCCATGTCAGAGTCACGGATGCCGAGCTCTTTTCCATCTCTCTGTGTTGTGCTGACGATGCCTGTTGTGACTGTGTTCTGAAGCGCAAACGGACTGCCAATGGCAACCACAAACTCACCAGGCCTCAGGTCAGCAGACTGACCCAGTGATAACACTGGCAATTTTTTCTGCAAGAAAAATAACACTAACAACTGATGCAAATTAAATCAACTGAAACATGATTCAGTCGATCTGTGCACCACTAATGGATTTTTTTCTTCCTTGACACTTCCTACAGGTTGCAGTTTGCGCCAATAGGTGGCGATAAGCCAGTAAATCTTTGTGAGTCTTTGAATCTGTCATTCAAAAGATTTATTAAGCATTGAAAAAAACAAGTAACTGGCTATATTTGGTGTAACCTATTTATATGTCATATCTTAATGTTTTTATACAGCTGAAATAGTAAGAGCATTATGATGCTTTTCTGAACTAAGCCACTGTCTTAATGAGTGAGTCTTTGAATCATTCACTACTTATTTGTTCAAAAACAAAAAATACCAACCAGCATGTGACTGACATTCAATGTTTAATGTTTTCACATTAACTAAATTTCAACAAGATCTTTTGAAAAAAGATGCTGAAACGGCGTCAAAATATCAACGTTGATTTGATCTGCAAAATCTAATCAAAATTTAACAGCGATTCCATGACGTTGATTCACTTGAGAATAAACATCGAAATCCCAACTGGGATGGGGATATGAACAACTTTTGCTCAAGGAATATTGCTTAATTGATAACACTGTCATGTTTTTCCTGTCCTTATGTCCTTTTTTTGTGGTCTTTTAGTTTATAGTTTTTTTTCTTGGCTCTTGTTCCTTTCCAATTGTCATTAGTCTCATTGTTTTCCTGTTGTGTCAAGTTAATCTGGTTTGTCCTGTGTATATTTGCCTTTGGCTACATCCAAAATAGCACTCTCTTGAGTAAGTACTTTGCATAAGTAATAATTTAGCAATCGCTAAAAAGGTATGTTTTATATAGTAGGAGTGTGTGTAATGTGAATGTAATCTGGACATACTACATTCGCCATGTTTTCATTATCACATGACCTTCTAGGGTCAGTTACATCCCTTCACTCCCATTCATGAATCCTCTTGTGGCCTCATGGGACAGTAAAATGTTCATCATATGCACACTTCAGAATCTCGCCAGAAATAGTAGGTCCTCCGGGTAATTTTTGCCTACTCTGTTACGTATACAATGAATTCAGACATGCTTCTTTTATCAAATTCAGTTTTTCACCCTACTAGGGATGTATGCACTTTTTGGATGCAGCCCTTGTTTCTTGGTTTTTGTTTCATTCTAATAAACTGCTTGCATAAGATCTTATGCCACTCCGTCACTGACTTGGCCAACATGACACTACCTGAGCAAACTGAACTTATTCTATTACTTGCAAAAACATATGGGCAGTCTGTCCAAAAGATCAGATATGAAAAACTATGGAAATATTGCACTAGACCATTTATGCATCTCCATAATCAGATCCATATGCATCAGGAAACAAAACACCTCTTATAACACAACACCTCTTGAATTTCCTCACACAAATGTAGGTCAACATGTGCAGCAGACTACCATTAACGTGTCCAAGTGTGTCTAGACGAGGTGGATTGTGTGATATAAACCAATCTGCCTCTGGAGTCATACATTTAAGAGTCAAAGGTGTAGCCATTTTTGGATGATTTGTGCTGAGGTTTTATACTCTGGAAGTTTATGAAAGAAAAAACTGAACTATTGACTAATAGGTTTTGTGTCGGGAAAATCTACTGTAAAGAAATAAAGCGACACCAAGAAATGTTGAAGATTAAAACTTTTCAGCCTCGAGGCTTTGTTCCACATTTACAGTACAATAAAAATAAAGGACACCAGGGAAACACTATAACATGTTAAAAAATGAAATAATGGTCTTGTTATTTTGAACTGTTTTAAACACATAAAGTCATTAATGCCTGTGAAATGATTCTTACCTTTGGGTTAATTTTGATCGTGGCAATATCAGACTTCGTGTCAATGTCTCTGATGGAGGCTTCGTATGTCTGGCCATCGTGTAGCTGCACTCGTAGATGCTGGCGGCCTGTGACTGGTGCGCTGCTAGCAACCACATGAGCATTGGTCACAATCAGACCGGATTGTGTCATTATAAATCCAGAACCACTTGATAGAGGTACATGACGGCCATACAGCGGATGGCTGGACACAAACATTGAAAACAGTGGTTATTGCATGACTAGGTGAGTATTTATTTTCTAGTAGTGCTTGAAAGAAAAAAAAAACAACTGTTGCCAGATTATAATAATGTAGATTGCAACATTATTAGATTATATAAAAACACCTTTCCTTGTGAATCTTCAATCAGGTGCAAAAATGAATATATACAAATATATTCAGCTCTATAGCTATCGCCAGAACAAACATTACCAAATCAACATCATGAAGACCGGAATGGTATTTACTTGAGGAAGAGCTCAACATGTACCACAGCAGGGGCAATCTTCTCCACCACATCAGCGATGAAGTTAAACTTGTATCTTGGGCTGTTCAGATGTGCAGGACCTATACTAGCAGAAAGAGCCATTCACGTCAATAATAGTACATGATATGTCAGATATGAAGACTACTGGAATGAGACTGTCATTACTCCAGTCTTCAGTGTCACATGATCCTTCAGAAATCATTCTAATACGCTAATATTTTAGTCAAATAAATGCGGTCTCCAGAGTTCTTTAACTGTAACTATCAGTGGCCTCCACCGTACTTAGAACTAAATGTTCTGTTAGGTTCATGTGCTAGTGACACTCCCATTGAGCATATAACAAAGAACAGATATAAGAAATCCATTGTAATAATTTGGATCTCTGCTCATCTGTGACTAGGTGTGTCACATTTATTACTTCCCTCGATTCTGTGGGCTGGACACAGATGGTATTCTGCCTAGGTTGTTTCCTCTTTTCCAAAGCTTTAGTACAAAAGGGCTAACAGCTGCATTTAGATGGTGTTTATGTTATCTGACTCTGAATGAAACTCCAGTTGGCACTGGAATAAGAGGAACTAAGAGTCTACATCTCACTAAACATCCAAAGTCACACTGATGTTTCTGTCTTGTATGCAAATCTTAGCACTTTCTCCAGGGTTTAAGTAATTGTCTTAGTGGAGACTGTGAAATTCCAAGAAGTCTCAATCAGACAAAATCAGACATCACACAAGAAGTCTAAACTAGTGGAGATATAACAACTGTCCCACAGCTGACTGACTCAGAACTATTGTGACTTCATGCTTCATTCATAAAGAAACACAACAGTGGTCTTGGACTGACAATTATCGGCATGGATGTAGCATCAGGCAAAAGTTAAAATATTTGCAGGTGTATTAGTCACCCACTGTTGTCATTTAATCTCAACAACCACCAAGAGAAAAACCCTTATATAAGCCAACAATTTGACTGGAGTCTTAAACATATTTGCTTTTAGCAAACTACTGCAACTTTCTGACAGGAAATACAGTCAAATACTGTCATTTGTGAAATTTTCTGATAGTGAACATAGGATTGGCTACTAGTTTTAGTTACCAGTCCAAATCCACTGTGCGGCACCAATTCTACCCATAAGGAAATGTAATGAAATACTTATGCCATTTATGTTGCCTATTAGGTGATATATAGTTTTCACATACATGCATTCTCTGGGCAGATAAAGCCATAATATATATAAAAATCCCCATAGTAAAATGTGTATATGTACATAAGTTAATGATATAGGCTATATGATTATTTGAATATGGTATTACAGAATGTAACAACCATATATGCCAACAATTTAGGCCTATATTTAATTTATATATGAAACCTTATTTAAACAACATATATACAAAAAACTATGTTTATTTAGGTTTTAAAAATAAATGTTTTAAATACATTGCTATGTTTTATACTTAGCCTACAGTACTATCTACTTGTATTGACGGGTATTAGCATGAATATACATGTGCATAACATACATATCTAAAAGTATATTGCACAGACACATAAAATAAGCAGTTGAAGTGATCAGTGACTGACCTGAGCTTGATGGTGCACATGGACCCTTGTGCGTTTGGGTTATTTCGGGGAGCCCTCGCTGTTGCGCTTTAAGCGCGGCTACCCTCATCTTGCACACATTCCCGTAGGTCTTCCCGTCGCTGCCACACACTCTGTGAGTTTTCTTACACTGGCAAACACCTTTGGAAAGTCGCTTACCGGCTGGAAATCTACATTCCAGCCCGTCGCCACACGGAACATCATCCTTCCGCCCGCACGGCGCGCCCTCGCCCAGGCTGCACACCAGACAGCAGCTGCAGTGGTCGGGCACATAACCGCTCGGACAGCTCGGGCTCGGACATTTACTCACATCACACTTGGATGGACATTTCGTCTTCGGCTCAGCCACGGCGAGGTCGTGCGTAAAGAGCACTGTAGCTGCAAACAGAATTACCTGCATTCCGTCGGTTTCCAGAGTACAGTTCAGGTGTCTTAGTTTGTTCAATGACCTACGACTTTAATTCTCTGTGAGGTTTTTCCATAGAGTGCATCACGCGCTGATGTAGGCTAATGACCTGTATGCGTTTGATATGACAATTCCTGAGGTTAAAAAGTAAGTCTCGTATACTATTCCTTGTGGTCTTATCATGTCATTTTAAAATACAGTGCTGGATAAATCTCCCTGATTTCTCGTACTCAGACACGCACTTAGGCTACTCCCTCCACCCCACTGTTTTTGAAGGCTAAATATACTCACACAGTGCAAGGTATGAGAGAAGAGCAGAACACACAGTCATTAGGCTACTCGAGTACAGATCAGACACCTCAGATTAGAACAGTATTCGCATAGCCTAAACATTTTATGAAGTGGATGTAAAATGCTTTGCAACAGCCAATCCTATACAACGCTGTTGATTGGGGTGTCGATCTGCACAATACAGGATAATATACTCATGTACAGAGATAAAATCTTAGTTAACTCTGCTGCATTTATTGTATTCACTGTAAAAATTCATGTGAAATCTACAGTAATTTACTGTGTTTGTGCACAGGAAATGAGTGTATACTAGTTCACAGTAGAATACCGTAGTTTCAGTCAAAATTGCAGTAATTTAAGAAATACTGTGTGTCACAGTAACCAGCAATGTCTTGTAGAAAATCACAGTAACTTCCAATGTATTGTAGAAAACAATAACTAATTATGTACTGTAGAAAATCACAGTAATTACCAATGTATTGTAGAAAACACAATAAGCAATACAAATAAAAAATAAAAATCACAGTAACCTGTTATATCCAGCTTAGTTTTCACGAGAAAGCGGGCGTGACTATTTGTAACTTGACAAAATTGTAATAATTATCATATTATTTTAACTTCAGTATCATAATCATAAATTCACGATTTCACCATACTGCGATACACTAGGGTTTTCTGAAACCCAGCCACTGGGATAGAGAAGGAAAACACAGTACACTGGCAGCTGGGTTTCCAGCCAATGACTGCATTTAATTGGACCTCACTGTAATTCAATTACATTTTAGGTTTGAATAGAGAATACAGGAAGCAAATGTATTCTTTAATAATAAAAAAAAGAAATTACCAGAAGGTCATCAAGATTTTATTGTTTTCAACACATCTAGCAATAAATGAAGAATGATTAATGAAGCTTGTTATAATGATGAGCAGTTAACTGTGACTGTTGATAAATGAATATTTATATTTAAATCATGCAACATGCATTATTTCATTCATTTTTTTTTATTATTATTTGGGCTAAATCAGTATAACTAAACATCAATGGAACCTGTCGTTAACGATAGTCTAGTGTTAGCACACTGACATATAGTGCAACTGTGTCTCTGGGGACCCGTGTTTGATTCCTTGCTTTGACTCTGATATACAGATAAAAAAGAATGTGTGGAAAGATGATAAAATGACACATTTTCCAGCACGTCTCTTTTCCGATGTTGTATTGCATTTCTTGATGTCTTATAAAGAAGAGAGAGAAAAAAATGCTTTTTTTTTGGTCACAATCAAGCAGACAATCAATGATAGCCAATCAGAAAATTTTATTAAAGGAATAGTTCACCCAAAAATAAAAATTCTGTCGTCATGTACTCACTCTGAAGTTGTTCCAAGCCTGTATGAGTTTCTTTCTTCTGTTGAACACAAAAGAAGATATTTTAAAGAATGGCAATAACCTAACAATTGGTGGCAGCCATTGACGTCTACTGTATGTAAAAAAAATTAAAATAAAATCTTCAAAAATGTTTGCGTTAAACTGAAAAAAAATAATTTATACAGGTTTAGGACAATCATGAGGGTGAGTAAATGATGACAACATTTTCATTTTTGGTGAACTATCAATTTAACGCTTATAGCAATCAAATAATCAGTATATATAGAGTTATGAGTGAATATGAAAATACATAATACCTCTTTTAAATTGTTAAGCCCCCCTTTAAATCGTTAAGTTTTTCTGGTTTCTCTATTAAAATGAAAAGAAACACACACACACACAGTCACAACCTTAATCACATCCAATTTTGGATTTAATACATAATTTTGAATGCTTCATTTAATATGTTCTTTGTTTGGATTATTATGTACATACTTTTTTCTTCTGTGTGATCTGGACATTTACTCTTTTCTTTGATGAAGTGACCATCGTTTTCATGGTACATTGCAGAAATCTTTTCAAGCAGTTGGTTTACTTGAGTCTGATCACTGACATCCTTGTTATTCAGTGCATGAAATCTTTTGCCGTACAATTTTACACGATTTTCAATCTCTGGATTCTCCTTAATGTATTCTTCAATACCTTTGTTTTCTAGACCATCCTTTCCAGAGAAAAGGATCATTGTGTGTTTTCTTGATTTGTGAAGACACGCGTGTATGCAATCTATTATTTTGACGTTTTCTGTGGCAACTTGTCCCACTCTGATTACAATCATAATGACATGTGGCCCTGGAGCAGCATATGACAAAGACTGAGAGATTGAATCATTCACTTCTGTTTCTTCCTTAATGCCAGGAGAATCAATCAACACTAAATTAATCCCAGGCCTTCTGGTTTTATTAATAGGTGATTGGCTTCTTTCAGTTTTGTTATCATTTCCTAAAAGTGTCGTAATGGTTGAGGTCTTTCCTACCCCAGCCATTCCCAAGACAACAACTCTGACTTCTTCATTTGTCTTGTCCAGTGGTTCTGTAGTGTCTTTCATGTGCCTCTTCATATGTGCACCTGAATGTCCTATTGTTTCATCAGATGTGACTTGATCTGGTTTTCCACTCATTTTTTCATCCTGCTTTTCACCCTGGGAGCTCTCCATAGAATTTTCATTCATTCTCTGTGTTTCTTTTAGATCCTCTAACAACTTGTTCAAATTCTTCACAGATGAACTATCTTTGTTGCTCCAGGTGTGCACTCGATTTCCACAGCACTGAATAATACTCTTCAATGCTCCCTCTTCTTCTGTAATGAACTGATCAAATGATTTTGACTCAAGGTTATCATGGTATGAAAACAGAAGTGTAGTATGAGTAAAAAATTCTTCTCCTAGGATTTTACGTAATTGTGAAATCATATGCATCTCTTTTGCTGTATAGGAACCAATGGGGATGACCATGAGAAAAGCATAATGCCCATTAAGCGACGCAGTGGCTGCCTTTATTTGTGACGCGACCTCATCCTCAGAGATTTTAGTACAGTGCCATCCAGGAGTGTCCACAACTGTGACTTCCATTCCATTAATTCTCGCTGTTTCAGTCTGGTTTGATACTGTGACTGACTGAGTAGATGCATAAGATTTAAAAACCTTTTTACCAAGTATGGTGTTTCCTGAAGCACTTTTACCAGACCCTGTCGTGCCAAGCAGGACAACCTGCAATTTATCTTGGGCTTCCATTCTCAAGGTAGTATGTCACACTGTCCAGAAAGCAAATATAGGCTACAGTATGCCCTATAGAAAGAGTAATACAGATTAATGTCATATTAATTTTGTGGAATAAAAAGTATTTGCAACAACATATTTAATTGCCAATGAGAAACTATGAAACTCTATAGAAACTATGTAATCGTTTGTTATGGTGAATATGATTGTAGACTGTCACTCCGCTTGTCTTTATTTACATGTTCAATTCAGACTGTCTGTCTGCACATTAGTAGTAGGGATGTTTCAGCACCTATTTTTATCCACTTTACATCATTACATCAGTAGGACGTGATAAGTGACTTTATGAGTCATATTGATTTAAAACAAGTGTATGTTTGAAATATAACTTTCAACACCAATGACTTTCCATGCTCCCCTACTTGTTCTGGGAGTAGACCTCCTATGTTTGGCAAATACGAAATTCACGAAATGGCGATTTGGTTTATGAAGCAAACGCTTCAGAATAATTTAATGCTCTACAAAAAATAGAGAGAGCTTTGGTGATGCCTAAGCAAATGGTTAAATACTGCAATACAAATTTCTCGCTAGAAATTACATCAAGTTGTACAGCCTATATTTACGACATTAAATTCCAGTCACTTAACTGTAGGGGGCTCCAGAGTCTCAAAAATATAAACTAGCCTACATACAGTTGCTTTAACGTTTCTCTAATAAACGCTGATTCATTCAGAAAATAAACAAGTGACTGAACCTTCCATGTATGCTTTTGGGGAGTAGACCTCCTATGTTTGGCAAATACGAAATTCACGAAATGGCGATTTGGTTTATGAAGCAAATGCTTCAGAATAATTTAATGCTCTACAAAAAATAGAGAGAGCTTTGGTGATGCCTAAGCAAATGGTTAAATACTGCAATACAAATTTCTCGCTAGAAATTACATCAAGTTGTACAGCCTATATTTACGACATTAAATTCCAGTCACTTAACTGTAGGGGGCTCTAGAGTCTCAAAAATATAAACTAGCCTACATACAGTTGCTTTAACGTTTCTCTCATAAACGCTGATTCATTCAGAAAATAAACAAGTGACTGAACCTTCCATGTATGCTTTTACTCTTTAATAGGCAAAACAAGTTAAAAGAATAGTGTATATAAATTAACAGTATTCATAAAAAGTAAGGTAGGCTACCTGGATGACCATACTTCTGGCGAAATTCTGAAGTGCCAGCTTGTGAGATATAAACATGCAATTCCTGAGAAATTATGTCAGAATTGTGAGATACAAACGTGCAATTCTGAGAAACAAATTCAGAATTGCAAGATATAAACTCAAAATCCTGAGAAATAAAGTCAGAACTGCAAGATAAAAATGCTGCAATTGCCTTCTTTTACATTTGATTCAGTGGTGGAAACGGGCTTTGGAACACTGGGAAAATTAAAATAAACTGGAAAGTTCTTTGGCAGAATATCTCTACACCGGCAGAGATAAAAAGTAGAGAAGGATCCCCCAAACTCTTGTCATTACTTTTTCAATCTCATGAAAGTGTGTATAAATAGTACGCCAAATAAAACGAAAACTCGTGGAATTGATACGCAAAAATGGACTTTGGCGTGTATAGGCCTATGCTACGCGATGGGTAGGTTTAGGGTTTTGGGGTAGATGCGTATCATATGTACGCGAAAACTGCACGCCAAACACATGCGTATCATATGCACGCCAAAGTCCATTTTTGCGTATCAGTACCACGAGTTTTCGTTTTTATTTGCCATACTATTTATACGCATTTTCATGAGACCAGGCACAATGACAGCAAGTCTAGTGTAGGTTTGGATTATGAATGTTAATCATTAGTCCAGCCAATTAACGAGGGTTAAGAATGAAATGTGTGCATGTCACAGTTTACCACACTTATTCAGTGAGCCTGATAAACTTCTGGCAAAAGGCCAAAACTGTTAAAATTCACTCATCCAACATATATTTGGCTTATCGATACTCTTATCAACACTTGTTTGAGCCAATCACCTGAGATATAAATGTTGTGTAAATAAAAACTCTCTTAATCTTAACTCTTAATCTTCAGATTAAGAATGTGCGTGCAGTTCCATACGTTCACCAGCGACTATTTTAGTAGTAGTGCATGTAGAGCAGGCAGCTAACACTGAGAAATACATATTTTAAAAGCATAGTTCATCCACAAAAATAAAAATCAAGTTGCTCCAAACCTGTATGAGTTTCTTTCTTCTGCTGAGCACAAAAGAAGATATATTGAAGAATGTGGGCAACCAATCAGTCAAGTCACCAAGGACATTCAATAGTATTTTAATTTTTTTGTGAACTATGCCTTTAACACTTTAAATGCGCCCTACAATCTATATCTACTATATAGATAGATAGATAGATAGATAGATAGATAGATAGATAGATAGATAGATAGATAGATAGATAGATAACAGTCATGGTGCTTAAAATACTATAACACTGTGCCTAATGCTTTATTAGAAAGATTATATATAATGTCTAAAATCTTAGGTTTATTTCACGCATTGTAAGTACTAAAATCCATTTTAGTCAACTAGCTTATATCTTCTTGTAAGTAGGGCCATAAACACTTACCTTCAGAGTCCAGATCTCCTTTTGAATCACTTCCTCTCATCTCCCTTCCTAAATAGTTCAAGTAAAAACCTATCCAATCATAAAACTCGTGTGCAAAAGAGGTTGGGCTTAGGAAATTACTAAAAACAGAAGGCAATAAACAGAACTCTGTATTGATGGCTTCAACAAACCCACTGCCACCTGATCTTCTGAAATCCTTGAAGGAGCAACGCAGCCAGCAGAAAATCATTAACAGAACTACAATGAGTAAGTTCTTTATCAATCCACCGTCTTATGACTGCTAACAGCTGTATTTAATCCTAGTTAATATTAGTTAAAATTATCAAATGTTTGTTAACAAATACTTCTTAAAATGTCAGCAGGTCAGGACATACGCATAGTTTTGGTTGGTAAAACAGGAGTTGGCAAGAGTGCTACAGGAAATACCATTCTCGGTGAAAGGATATTTGTGTCAGAGCCAAGAGGTACATCAATCACTAAAGAGTGTGCATTTGAATCACGAATGATAAACAGAAGGCAGATTTGTGTCGTGGACACTCCTGGTCTATATGACACAAATCTGTCCAATGAAGAAGTCTTAAACGAGGTTGTGAATTGCATCAGACTCGCAGCTCCAGGTCCTCATGTCTTTCTTCTTGTAATTGCCATTGGGCGCTTCACTAAAGAAGAGAGAAACACAGTTGGATTGATTCACACAACCTTTGGCCGAGAAGTGCTCAGACACATGATGGTCTTGTTCACCAGGGCAGATGATCTTGAAGAAAGGAGAATTGAAGATTACATTGAGGAGGCACCAGAGCTAAAAGAAGTGATAAATGCATGCACAGGGAAATACCATATATTCAACAATAGAGAGAAGTCAGACCGTACACAAGTTGATGAGCTCATGAGGAAGATTTTAGTCATGATAAAACAGAATCATAACAGCTACTACAGCCACCGCATGTTTACAATGGCAAATGAACTCAATAATGCTTGGAGATCCATGAAGGAAAAGGATAAAATTATTGCTGACCTAAAAAAGGAAATAATAGCATTACAAAAAGAAACAGATAAGTCATCTTGCAGCATACTATAGCATACTTGAGTATTTGATGTCAGCATCTCATAAAATGTATAAACGGGGCATTACAAAATTCACAAGTAAGAAGATAAACATTAAATCAATGTTATATTCTAACAATTCATGTTTTTATTAATCTTTTTGTTTTTCTTTTTGATTTTTTAAAACATATATGTATACTTTATGTATTCTTGTAATTACTTGACTGAAAATGTACAGATAATCTGCTTAATCCTTATAGGAATTTGGTTGGGGTTAGAAGTTTACAGACACTATTATTGCATATTGACAGTTTTTAACACAGTAACCATTGTCCTTTTATGTGTTTGTTTTGCCATTTTTAATTTTGTTATCTCCAATTACATTTTAGATTTTTTATTTTAGATTTATTATTATTATTATTATTATTATTATCAGCCTACTACCACCATCTCTAGATTCATGTGTTTCACCCTTACAGTTTTCCTTTAACTGCACTTGCACATACATGCATATGCACAAATACACTGTATACAGAATGTATGTATGTACAACTGATGAATTTTGCACAGTCAATACTGAACTGACTTGAGCTGTATAATGACATTATTGACTTTTTAGAGCTGCTTTACAGCAGAATTTGAATTTGTTACTATTGTGAAGCTGCTGTGAAACAATCTATATTGTATAATGTGTTTTAGAAATAAAGTTGACTTTCTGACTTTACCGACTTTCTGTGTACTTGTTTATGCTACATTGCAGGGACCAAATGACCCCACAAGGATTGTAAAACCTGAAATAAAAGAATATACGGTCTGTACAGTATAAAAACCATTACGCCTATGGGATGTCCCCACTTTTCACAAAAACAAACCTAGGTTTGGGGGCAGGTTAAGGGGTCTAAAAATCGAAATCGCTTATTAATAAAATGATAAAAATGCATTGATATGAATATCTAAATGATATAAAAGATACGTAAATATTTTTACGTTTTTTAGCTAAAAATACGTAGCGATTTGTACGTTTTAAACGTTGAAATACGTCTAAATTGTACGTTTTAGCATGACTAAAAACGTACAAAAGTGTACGTTTTGTGCTTGTAAATGTTACGTATTTATACCTACGTATAAACATGAGACCAGGCTGTACAAGGATAAGGTGACTTTTCAGGACATTACCCCATGTCACCACTTTTCAAAACGCTTATAAATCACACAGAATGGAGTGTATCGAAAATCTGAAATAGCACAAAGTCTCCTGTAAGGGGTAGGTTTAGGGGTAGGGTTGGTAAAGGGCAATAGAATATACGGTCTGTAGAGTATAAAAACCATAACGCCTATGGGATGTCCCCACTTTTCACAAATGTAAACCTGTGTGTGTGTGTGTGTGTTGGGGTCCTGGTAAACCCTACGTCATGGAGACAAAATATCCCCACAAAGATGGCAATATCCAAAATCCTTGTCCGTCACTCTTAAAAATAAAGGTTCTTCAAAAGGTTCTTCAAGCGATGCTATAGAAGAACCATTTTTGGTTCCACAAAGAACCATTCAGTCAAAGGTTCTTTAAAGAACCATCTCTTTCTTACCTTTTTGTAATCTGAAGAACCTTCTTTCACCACAAAGAACCTTTTGTGAAACAGAAAGGTTCTTCAGATGTTAAAGGTTCTTTCTGGAACCATTTAGACAAAAAGGTTCTTCTATGGCATCGTGAAGCACCTTTATTTTTAAGAGTGTTGTGGGGACATTTTTTGATCACCATGAGGAAATAAGTTTATAAATCATATAAAATTTTGTTTTTTGAAAATCTAAAAATGCACAAAGTTTCCTGTGGGTTGGTGTACGGCAATAGAAAATACAGTTTGTACAGTATAAAAACCATTACGCCTATGGAATGTTCCCATATAACATGGAAACCCAACGTGTGTGTGTGTGTGTGTGTGTGCACGGGTTAAATGCAAGGGGTTAAAATAATTTCTTTCTCAAAACACTGAGTTTTGATTTGTAAGTGAACAAATTATGTAAATGTGTTTTCACACATGATCACTGTGTGTAGGTCATCAGTAAATGAGTGTGGCATTTAAATGGCTTAAGTGTTTCCCAAATGTAACAAAAGAGCTGTTAGTTTTTAATGATGTGTGTAATGTAGAAAACAGTGTTTAGAGTTTTGCAAAAACATGTAATGTGCTTGTAGTTTTGCAGACTTGGTGTAAAGATATATAGTAGGTATATGAGTGAATGGTTTCACTGAGTGGGCCTCAAGTACCACTTTTAGTGTCTAAGCAATTATAAAAACAATTATCAGTAATTTCATAGCCAAGTATACTGTGAAATATAGCTAAATGATTTTTTAAATATAATACACAGTCATGAGTGGCTTAATGCTTTTATGAATCAACTGCAATATAATAAAACAAAGACATGTTGTAAAAATAACTACAGTTATTTGCTTTTTTGTTTGTTTATTGATTGATTATGTCATTTGGACATTAAGTAATCCAGAACTGCTACAGAATTTATCTGCCATATTTTAGTGAATCATGAAAGCCTTCTAAATAGGAAAGATTTTACTAACTGAAGCAGAATACAATTTGGTACAACCTGTGTGACCTTTTTGTTCATTTTGTGTGACTGTAATACATTTAAAGGGCTATATAATATATGGACCATGATATGATATGCATGCATTGAAAACTAAGCATTAACATCAATAAATATATATAGAGTGCATGTTTGGTGTCATGTATTGATAATAATTAATTGTTACATTTAAGGTGTCCTTGGAAGATTTTTTTTTTTAATCTTAATTATTATTATTATTATTATTATTATTATTATTAGCTTTAATTTCTTTACTCATCTTTACTCATACATCCTTGTTTCAATGTAATTATACGTCAAGTACTGAATAATATTAATTAACTACAATTACTTACTATATGGTTAGGGTTAGGATTAGAGTTTGGCTTATATAGGGTTAACTTGCATGTAATTATGCATAATTATTATAATAGTTATTATAATAGTAAGTACATGTAATGTGTAACAAGGACACCTTAAAATAAAGTGTTATCTAATACATGATACCAAACATGCTGACTGTAAGTCATTTACATTTGTGCTTGGAACAACTGATTAGAATATGTTCCAGGAACTGAAAGACAAAAAATTATATATTTTCTGCATGGCTGGTGAATCTGGATCAGCACTGTCCAAAAGGTGTGAGATAGCAGCATTAAATTGTAGAGCCACTTGGCAATACAGCTAAGATCTGGGTATCATCTTTGTATGTGCACTCTCAGTGCAAGAAGCTGTCACTGGGATGGTACCTTTTCAAATGGTACACCTTTGTACCTTATTTACCCTCAAAGGGTGCATGTTTTATCTGCGTTCCCCTGTAATCGAAATACAGTTTGTACAGTATAAAAACCATTACGCCTATGGAATGTTCCCATATAACATGGAAACCCAACGTGTGTGTGTGTGTGTGTGTGTGCACGGGTTAAATGCAAGGGGTTAAAATAATTTCTTTCTCAAAACACTGAGTTTTGATTTGTAAGTGAACAAATTATGTAAATGTGTTTTCACACATGATCACTGTGTGTAGGTCATCAGTAAATGAGTGTGGCATTTAAATGGCTTAAGTGTTTCCCAAATGTAACAAAAGAGCTGTTAGTTTTTAATGATGTGTGTAATGTAGAAAACAGTGTTTAGAGTTTTGCAAAAACATGTAATGTGCTTGTAGTTTTGCAGACTTGGTGTAAAGATATATAGTAGGTATATGAGTGAATGGTTTCACTGAGTGGGCCTCAAGTACCACTTTTAGTGTCTAAGCAATTATAAAAACAATTATCAGTAATTTCATAGCCAAGTATACTGTGAAATATAGCTAAATGATTTTTTAAATATAATACACAGTCATGAGTGGCTTAATGCTTTTATGAATCAACTGCAATATAATAAAACAAAGACATGTTGTAAAAATAACTACAGTTATTTGCTTTTTTGTTTGTTTATTGATTGATTATGTCATTTGGACATTAAGTAATCCAGAACTGCTACAGAATTTATCTGCCATATTTTAGTGAATCATGAAAGCCTTCTAAATAGGAAAGATTTTACTAACTGAAGCAGAATACAATTTGGTACAACCTGTGTGACCTTTTTGTTCATTTTGTGTGACTGTAATACATTTAAAGGGCTATATAATATATGGACCATGATATGATATGCATGCATTGAAAACTAAGCATTAACATCAATAAATATATATAGAGTGCATGTTTGGTGTCATGTATTGATAATAATTAATTGTTACATTTAAGGTGTCCTTGGAAGATTTTTTTTTTTAATCTTAATTATTATTATTATTATTATTATTATTATTATTATTATTATTATTATTATTATTATTATTATTATTATTATTATTATTATTATTATTATTATTATTATTATTAGCTTTAATTTCTTTACTCATCTTTACTCATACATCCTTGTTTCAATGTAATTATACGTCAAGTACTGAATAATATTAATTAACTACAATTACTTACTATATGGTTAGGGTTAGGATTAGAGTTTGGCTTATATAGGGTTAACTTGCATGTAATTATGCATAATTATTATAATAGTTATTATAATAGTAAGTACATGTAATGTGTAACAAGGACACCTTAAAATAAAGTGTTATCTAATACATGATACCAAACATGCTGACTGTAAGTCATTTACATTTGTGCTTGGAACAACTGATTAGAATATGTTCCAGGAACTGAAAGACAAAAAATTATATATTTTCTGCATGGCTGGTGAATCTGGATCAGCACTGTCCAAAAGGTGTGAGATAGCAGCATTCAATTGTAGAGCCACTTGGCAATACAGCTAAGATCTGGGTATCATCTTTGTATGTGCACTCTCAGTGCAAGAAGCTGTCACTGGGATGGTACCTTTTCAAATGGTACACCTTTGTACCTTATTTACCCTCAAAGGGTGCATGTTTTATCTGCGTTCACCTGTAATCGCAATAATATACTTTCCTACGTGACTGCACTAAATGTGAGGAGTCATATAAGATATGGAGCACGATATAGATATCAAATACATCATCCAATAAAAATGAATGAGACCATTAACCAATAAACATCCATGTTATCAAGACATGATACCAAACGTATAGCTTACTGGAAATAATTTACATTTGTTACAGGTATTGCAAAATATATTTATTTATACAACAGTTCTGTCCTCGAAACTGATTGGCTTATAAGAGAACAGACTTCCAACCGTTTGTATCACTCCACTTGATGAAGTTGCTGTATTTCTCACAGCGAGTGTCATGGCGGACCCCCAAATCCACTATAATTTTTAAAATAATACTGTTTTGTGTCACGAAATGTAGTTTTACATTTCGAAAACGCTTAACGTGGCTTAGTGGAAGGAGACAATGACATAAAAAACACATCTAGTTTTCAGAGTATTAAAATTTATTAAAAGGCAAGCAGATGAACCCGGAATATGAACGCAACGTGTTGAATTTAAGTGCTTTCCTCCCATAGAAAACTGTTATAAAGAATAAAGACTTAACGTGAGACTTTGCATGTGTTGCGTTCATATATATATATAAATATATATATACAGTATATATACAGTATATATATATATACATACAGTATCTCACTGAAGTGAGTACACCCCTCACATTTTTGTTAATATTTAATTATATCTTTTCATGTGACAACACTGAAGAAATGACACTTTGCTGCAATGTAAAGTATTGAGTGTACAGCTTGTATAACAGCGTAAATTTGCTGTCCCTTCAAAATAACTCGAGTGTTAAGGCAGTGCTGGAAAATAATGGTGGCCACACAAAATATGATCACTTTGGGCCCAATTTGGACATTTTCACTTAGGGGTGTACTCACTTTTGTGGCCAGCGGTTTAGACATTAATGGCTGTGTGTTGAGTTATTTTGAGGGGACAGCAAATTTACACTGTTATACAAGCTGTACACTCACTACTTTACATTGTAGCAAAGTGTCATTTCTTCAGTGTTGTCACATGAAAAGATATAATAAAATATCTACAAAAATGTGAGGGGTGTACTCACTTCTGTGAGATACTGTATATACATACAGTGTGTATATATTATATAAACATATATATTTATTGATTTATTTAACGTTCTACCCCAAGAAAACACTTAACATGCAACTCAGCACGTTGCGTTCATATTCTGGGCTATATTCTGCTTGTCTGTAAATGGTATATGCTTTATTAATACGGTGTGTGTATTAATAACAGTTCCTCCAAACTGTTTTAAGCCAAATTAACGAATGTTCCGTTTATCATTATAGACCACTATCCTGTGACCAATGTGTTTATAAAGTCATTAAGTCAATTTAGACTTGTAAAGTCATAATTTCGACTTTTTAAGTCATAATTTCGACTATTTATCTCGTAATTATGACTTAAGTAATAATTTCGACTTTTCATCTCATAATTTTGACTTTTTAAGTCATAATTATGACTTAAGTCATAATTTCGACTCTTTATCTCGTAATTATGACTTAAGTATGTCATAATTTTGACTTTTTAAGGCATGAATTTTTTAGTAATGGTCAGAGCGGGATTATAAGAAAACAGTCCCGCACAGGGCTTTAATACAAAAATGCACACAATGAATGGTGACTGTAGAAAATAAAAGCCGAATCCCGGACATTTTGGGCAATTTAGAAATCCCAGCCGGACGCATTTTTTAGGTCCAAAAAGTGGACATGTCCCGGGAAAAGGGGACATATATACACAAACACAGTGGTGGCCAAAATTATTAGAACAATAGTATTTTCACCAGCTATAAAAAGGGTTTTAAGTCAGTTATTTCTATCTTTTGCTGTAATGTGTCAGTAGGAAATATCAGTTTACATTTCCAAACATTCATTTTGCCATTATTGTAATAATCCAGTGAGATTTTTTGTTTGCACAAGGAGTCTGACAGTGCTCCACACAGAGATCTGATCTCCTCATCATCTAGTCTGTCTGGAATGACATGAAATAACAGAACAAACTGAGACAGACCAAATCCAGAAGAACTGTGGCAACTTCTCCAAGATGCTTCAAGAAAGGGTACCCTTTTTTCTTATTTATTTTTTATTCCCCAAAATTCCTTTATATAAAATAATATGTAATAATGCAATCAATAAAAAAGCAACTGTCGTCTGATTACAAGCATTTTAAATTGTAATATATTGTAATTACAAGTAATTCATTTTTGGAAACTGTAATATGTATAATCAGTTACTACTCAGCACTGCTGAGTGTAACGAAATTCATTAGTTTTTTATATACATAAATATTGTAAAGCAAATTATTTGTGGATAAGTGATTAAATTATATCACAGGAGGAACATATATGAATAAATATGATGGTAAGATGTTCACAGAAGACCCTTGATCAAGTAGAAAATGCCATTGAGCCTAAGTCTAGACAGTATCTTTAAATTATCATGATCTACTTAAATCACAGACACAGGCAAATGTATACTCAAACGTATTAATGCAATGTGGTTATCTTTAAAGCAGTTGTTGTTTAATGATTGTGAGTAGGACTGGAGTTTCTCTTCTTAAAAGTAAGTCCTCATTTTGAAGCTGTAGAAAAGATCTCAACAACATAGTGAAATCCCACGTTTTGCTCTTGTTCCTCTATGGCAGGGGTAGGCAAGTTCGGTCCTGAAGAGCCGCAGTTCTTCTGCAGGGTTCAACTCCAACCTTAAAAAAACACCTTACCTACCTATAGCTTTAGTAATCCTGAAGACATTGATGAGCGAGTTCAGGTGTGATTGATTTGGGTTGGAGCTGAACTCTGCAGGACTGCAGCTCTCTAGGACCGAACTTGCCTACCCCTGCTCTATGGGATTCACAAGCAATAAATCTACCTATCACTTAAAAATTAAATAGTAAACAGGAAATTATGTTGGTTATTAAATAGACAACAGATCACGAATAAAATTTAGATCAGATTCGTGAATAAATCAACAATCCATAGCAATATCTCTTTCAAACAAGTCCAATTCATTCATTTAAATGATGAGTAAACAGATGGTAAGAGTGTACTTAAGATTGGTTTTATGGGGTGTAAAGTTCATTTAACTGAATTATTCAAATAAAACATTCTAATTATTACGATTAAAAACAGAAAAATTACCCAGCAGCTGTTACAGAAAAACTACCCAGTACCTGGGTAAAAAATATTGAAAATAACCTAATAAAATTACCCAACAGGCTAAAAAAACAAACCAAAAAAACTTTTTTTTTAGAGTGTAGTAATTTTAAACCATACAAAAAAGTCAAAAGTTCTTTAAAATTAATTGAATGGCAGTGAAGCAAATGCCAGAAGTGTAGTATGTTATATTACGTTGAATTTAAAAAAAAATTTTTTATTATTAATTAAACCAATCAAGAATGAAATACCACTAGTGTGTGCATGTCACCGTTTACTGTAAACCAAATGTTTGACAAAAAATCAAAACTGTTAAAGTTCACTCATTCAAAATATGTCTTATCAATACTCTGGACACTTGTGAGAGACAATCACCTGAGATATAAATGTTGTTTAACTATTATCTTTGGATCTTCAGATTAAGAATATGCATGCTGTTCCAAACGTTCACACGCAACTGTCCTAGTCACTGATGAACATTTGGAACTGCATATAGGCCTCTATATAATTATATGATGTTCTCTACTCTGCACAATGAATCTCTTTATTTAAATTGTGCCTACAACACATTGTTATAATGAGATGATTCTGGACACAACACCTGCAAAAACTCAGGAGATTTGAGTGGTGAGTGGATTCTTAAATGCCTCTGATTGACTGTTGCGTACAAGAAATCAACAGATATGTCTGTGATTGGCTATTGCTCAATGCTGCAAAACACAATGAAATAGAAATCGACCTCCAGAGCGCAAACCATAACACACTGGATAGTTTGCCAAATCTGCAATGAAATGCCATTATTACAGCTTTAACTGAAGGTGCTATTGATTTTGTTTGAGGGTGCTTAGCATGTATGTTGGCACATTAACCACAAGGCTATTGGTGCCAACCTCAATAAGATATTTTATGTTAAATGGCAGTCATGGTATTCAAAATACTATAATATGAAATATTTTGTATATTGTATAAAATCTTAGATTTATAACATGCATTGCGATAACAAAAATCCATATTAACTAGCTGATTTCTTGTAAGTGATTGCCATAAACACTTGCCTTCAGAAACATCTTTTAAATCTGTTACCTTCCTGAATAGTTCAAGTAAAAGCCTATCCAATCATAAAACACATGTGCAAAAGAGGTTGGGCTTAGGTAATTATTAAAAACAGAAGTCGTATTCATTGCTTCAACAAACCCATTGCCATCTGATCTTCTGAAATCCTTGAAGAAGCAACTCAACCAGCAGAATCATTAACGGCACTACAATGAGTAAGTTCTTTATCAATCCACCATTTTATGACTATACTGTGGGATTACAAATTTAAGAATCTGTTTAAGATATGCTGAAATTATGTTCTGACATAGCATCACATAAAAAACTAAGGTAAAGTACATTGTATTTAGCATTTAAGGTAAATATAATGACAACAGACAAATGATTCTCTCAAGCAAAGTTTGTAGCAAGAGGTTCCTACCAGTTCCTGTTCTCTTTTTGTAAGTCAAATGAGCCAGATTACTGAGCCTATCACCTTTTGTTTGTAATGGCTCTTGGTGCCCCTGCCCCAGTCTTTGAGTAGTTATGCTGATTGGATTAGGACTGGTGAAATTAGGCAGGTTGCTATACTTAAAAATATTTCATTTGCATGCTTTGTTTAAGGTCATCACCAAGGTGCTTTGTCTCCATTTCTAAGCATTGCCCCCTAAATGTATATAAACGACAAAGTATCACTGCCTTAGTTAGGCTTTTGATGACTGCAGCACCACGCAGCGCGTTCTCAATAAAGAACTCTGCTGAAGATACCCAAGAGTCTCCTGGTCTTCGCTTAACAACTGTATTTTATTCTAGTTAATATTCGTTCAAATTTGCAAATGTTTGTTAACAAATACTTCTTAAAATGTCAACAGGTCAGGACATATGCATAGTTTTGGTTGGTAAAACAGGAGTTGGCAAGAGTGCTTCAGGAAATACCATTCTTGGTGAAAGGATATTTGTGTCAGAGCCAAGAGGTACATTGGTCACTCAACAGAGTTCATTTGAATCACGGATGATAAACAGAAGGCAGATTTGTGTCGTGGACACTCCTGGTCTATATGACACACAACTGTCCAATGAAGACGTCATAAATGAGATTGTGAATGGCATCAGACTTGCAGCTCCAGGTCCTCATGTCTTTCTTCTTGTAATTGCCATTGGGCGCTTCACTAAAGAAGAGAGAAACACCGTTGGATTGATTCACACAACCTTTGGCCGAGAAGTGCTCAGACACATGATGGTCTTGTTCACCAGGGCAGATGATCTTGAAGATAGGACAATTGAAGAATATATTAAGGAAGCACCAGAGCTAAAAGAAGTGATAAATGCATGCACAGGGAAATACCATATATTCAACAATAGAGAGAAGTCAGACCGTACACAAGTTGATGAGCTCATGAGGAAGATTGAAGCCATGATAAAACAGAATCATAACCGCTACTACAGCCACCACATGTTTACAAAGTCAGATGAACTCAGCAATGCTAGGAGATCCATGAAGGAAAAGGATGCTGACCTGAAGTCAGAAGTCAGATGTCAGAAGTCAGAAACAGCTTTAGTGCAGAAGAAAAGGACAAAAAGAAATAAAATAATAGCATTTCGTAAAGGAATGAATAAGTCATCTTGCAGCATACTATAGTAAACATTAAATCAAGTTATATTCCAACAATTCATGTATTTATTAATCTTTTTGATTTTTTTAAATATATATGTACACTTTTATTCATTTAATTATCTGATTAAAGATGTACAGGTAATCTTCTTAATCCACTAGGAATTTGGTTGCGGTTAGAAGTTTACAGACTCTGTATTATTCCTGTATTGTTTATCACATTAACCACTGACATTTTATGTATGTTTGTTTTGCCATTTATAATTTTATCTCCAATTATATTTTAACTTTTTATTTTATAAGATTTCTAGCTTTCTATTCGCTATTATTATTATTATTATTACTACTACTAGTCTACTACCACAACATTCATGTGTTTTATTAATGTGGCTAAAAAAAGTCAATGTTTTATAGTTGACTCTTGTAGAACTCTTTTTGCATTCCACTCCACTTTTATAGTTTTTCCTTTAACTGCATTTATACATTTGCTGCAACCACTTACACATTTCTAAATACATTTTTATAGACCCCCCAAAAATGAAGAGATGAACCTTTTAAAGAAAATCAAACAAATCTTGCTGCAATTTCTTTAGAGCAATCAGTAAATATTTTGAACCTTGAACCATAATACTACTGTAATCAACAGTTTACAGTATGTATGCATGCAATAAATTTGTGTGCGAACAACACATTTATTATCCAATATTTATTGAATGTAAACCAATTTAAGTGAAAAAAAGTCTGTTTAAAATGTACTAAAGCCTAATATACAATGTAAAAAAAATCCACAGGTTTTACAAAATAATTTTAGCAGCTGTGGTTGCCAAAAAAAATTGTAAAAAATTAAAATATTACAGAAAAAACTGTAAACACATTTACAGAACACACTGCAATTTGTACAGTATAAAATTGTAATACAAAAAAATTAATGTAAACCAATAAATTCAACACTGCTTACTGCTACTAATAATCTGGTTTGTACCTTTAACAACAACCACCATAATAATGCAGGTGGTAAAAGATAAAGCCATGTGAAGATGAAAAGTTAGTCACAAGTAGCTTTTCCACAAGTTAAAGTATACTAATATACAGGTGGTGCACAGAGTCATTCATGCAAACACAAAACACCATCATGGTAACTCACAAAACTTAAATGTAATAAACATTCATTAAACAACAGAAGATGAAACATAGCTAAATTATTTTTTTGTGAATATAATGCACCGTCTCGAGTGGCTTAATGCTTTTAACTGCTGTCAACGGCAATATAATAAAAGCTCAAGATCGTACAATTGTACAAGATTACAGCGGCCATACTTGGGACATTTTGGCTTGATGTAAGATGCTTTCCTCAAGGACTATATTATTTGACAAAAAACTGCATGTTTATAATGTTATCTGAATGGATAGAATCCTTATAATAAAATGCATAACAAGAAAGCCTTAAGTCTGGATGCTGATGTTGTATAACTAACTACATTTTTTTTGCTTTTTTGTTTGTTTATTGATTGATTGATTGACTGATTATGTCACTTAGGACATTAAGTAATCCAGAACTGCTACAAAATGTATCTGTCATATTTTAGTGAGTTGTGAAAGCTTTCTAAATAGGACAGATTTTACCAACTGAAGCATTATATGCAACAATAATCACATTGCAAGCTGATTTAAACATGTTAAAGGGCTGTATGGACCATTTTATGATATACATGCAGTAAAAAACTAAATTAAACCACCAATAAAAAACATTTTGAGTTGGCAAGGTACTAACAGGTGGTGAGAGAACACCATCTTGAGGCACTCTGATGTAACAACTTTACATGAACTATATTTGTAATTTATTATGACTCTGACTTCATCTGTTGTGTAGGTTAGCTGTGCAGAAAAGAAAACTGGATATGGGTGTAGTTAAATAATCATACAATGCTGAAATAACTTTGCATGATCACATTGACCAAAGGCTTTTAACATATTCACCAACTGGTTTGGCTCCATTATTTTCCGTGTTTACTGGAACATCTTTAATAATGACCATATTTTAAAGCTTTATACTGTGCGTCTACATTTGGCTCATCATCCTTTTTTCCCTCTAGGCTGGACTTCATGCCTCGCCTTCCTTTCTGCTCTTCCATTTCAGAGTTGAATTTCCAATCATTTCAGTTTTCCAAAAATGAAATAAAATAGGATAAAAAAAATAAAGAAATTAGTTCTTATCTATAGTTAATGTTGGTTTGCTGCTTTGTAGTACTCTAGTGTTTCTCTGTGTTTAGTTTTGTTTTTTGGTATGCTACATCCTTATATTCTATGACAGAAACTATGGATTTCATCCATTCACCCTTACATTCTCACGATTATATATAATCATAATTGCACATATAATCAAATTGAGCAGATAGTAAGCATATTTGGCATGCTGTCCGAGGGGAGGGCTCTGAGCTTGGAATATAGCCTCAACCCAGAGAGCTCCCTACATCCTCAAGCTAAGTTAGCAGTGAGAAGTTAAGGTGGAGGATGGATGCCAGAAAAACCGTCATGCGACAGAGGTAAGTTGTTGTATATATATTTACTATCATACTAATTAAGATGATTACCTGAATGTGCACCTCCTGAAATCTGTTAATAAAACATGAGTTATTCATTATTCATCATTTCATTATGTTTTATTATCTGTGTTGTTGTTGTTGTCTCCGTGTACTGGAAGCTTGTGACACTATAACAAATTCCTTGTATGTGCAAACATACTTGACAATAAAGCTCTTTCTGATTCTGATTCTGATGAGGCATTGCTTCATACAGATAATGTTGTGTGAAGTAACCTTGACCTTGTCTACCAAACAATGAGAGTCAGATGACTATAAAAATCCAAACTGCAATTGGCATTTAAACCAGGCTTCATGCCATCACACACTGACACAAGACCATTGATCTGTTATTCTCAAAGTTCATACTGCTGTTTATGTGCCTATTTAGTGGACATACTGAATTAAGCACATAACTCTCATGTTCATTCATCTGTCAGCAGATGCAAGTCCATTTCTTCTTGCTCTCCTGTGCTGTTATGACTTTTTCTGGGATATTGAAGCTCTCAGATCTGCACTGTAACACCAATTCATTTACACTCTCCCTTCTCTGGCTCTTCAACCTCTGTGCCAATGTCACAAAGATGCTGTCCACCAGGTCCCCTTTGCGACCTTTGGCTGAAGTAATATAAAAAGACATTCCGTGGACTTCAGCCAAATGTCGAGCCTGATCGATTATCACAGAAGCAGTCGTCGAAGTGACCAGATCGGTCTTGTTGCAAACGAGAGCACGGGGTATATCCAGACCAAGAGAGTGCTGACGGCATTCGTCCATCCACATGGGAAGATTGCAGAAACTAGTGGGGTTAGTGACATCGAAGACAAAGACAATTCCGTGCACATTGCGATAGTAGTGCTGCACCATGCTTTTACGAAAACGCTCCTGACCAGCCGTGTCCCACAGCTGTACCTGAGGTGAGACAAAATTAAATGTATATTTTTTTGTACACATATACTGAAAATTTAACTCATGACCTTGCCATGCTGTACCATTTGAGCTACAGAAACATTGAAAACTGAAACTCCGTCTCCATAGGGTTCCCTATCGAAAGGTAACTCCCGTTGCGTTGTCGTTTGACGACTGCTTGGGGAAACTCCTGTTTACTCTATTACTGAAGCCTAATTGGTTAACGTTTGTGTAGCTGCAAAAAACCAATGGCGCTCGAGCCTGCCAGAAGGGGCGGAGCCGACCGCTATATAAGACGGCTCAGAGCGCAATCTCATCAGAATCTTCTCCTTCAGTGACGAGACCATCGCTTCGCTGACTCTGCAATCAAGAAGCCGAAGAGGGAAGAAGCTCAGCCTGCAGATTGCTGCTGTAGAAAAGCCCCGGCAGCGGAAAAAGCGAGAAGCCTTCTCCTGCGGCTATCCAGCTGGTTTCTCTGCAACATTGTTGCAAATGTCGCACCACGAGTGTGGCTCGTGTGGGGAATCCCTGCACGATGCAGAAGGGCAGTGAGTGCATCACCTGTCTGGGCAGCGCCCATACAGAGACTGTGCGCTGACTGAGACGGAATGTTCTCCCAGAGAGCATGAGTCTCGCTCTTCTCTGCTCGCGAAACGCCTTCTTAAATGAAAGCAGCCCCGCTCTCTCAGCGAGCTCAGAGAAAGAAACAGTGCGTCACGGAGCTGAGCAACCGGGTTTAAATGATCTCACGCGTGCTCATTCTCCCCCGACACTTTGATCCGCCGGTGTGTTTTATACACGTGAGATTGCGCCCCTCTTACATCGAGCGGCTCAATCCCTCTAGGCAGATCGGAATAGAATGCTGTCACCAATGATTCAGATAGCGACAGCTTCGCATTTGTGTGTGCATCGCTGAGGCTGTGCTCACTGAGACAGGCTACTTTCACAGACTAAAGCGCAAGTTTGTCCCTGCATCGCTCGCAGATCCCCTTCTTCAATGAAGATGGCCCCGCCTCCCCTGCTCTCGCGTTTCTCCCCTCCCAGTTACCTCGGAGAAGAAATGGCAAAAGCCCAAGCAACCTACCACTGTGACAGTGGACCCACAAGAGCAATTCTCCTCTCCTCACACTGCGATTGCCAGTTCCCGAGAGCATGAGTCTCGCTCTTCTCTGCTCGCGAAACGCCTTCTTAAATGAAAGCAGCCCCGCTCTCTCAGCGAGCTCAGAGAAAGAAACAGTGCGTCACGGAGCTGAGCAACCGGGTTTAAATGATCTCACGCGTGCTCATTCTCCCCCGACACTTTGATCCGCCGGTGTTTTATACACGTGAGATTGCGCCCCTCTTACATCGAGCGGCTCAATCCCTCTAGGCAGATCGGAATAGAATGCTGTCACCAATGATTCAGATAGCGACAGCTTCGCATTTGTGTGTGCATCGCTGAGGCTGCGTTCACTGAGACAGGCTACTTTCACAGACTAAAGCGCAAGTTTGTCCCTGCATCGCTCGCAGATCCCCTTCTTCAATGAAGATGGCCCCACCTCCCCTGCTCTCGCGTTTCTCCCCTCCCAGTTACCTCGGAGAAGAAATGGCAAAAGCCCAAGCAACCTACCACTGTGACAGTGGACCCACAAGAGCAATTCTCCTCTCCTCACACTGCGATTGCCAGTTCCCCGACCCCATGCCGTGAACTGCCATTAGTAGGAAAGTAACCGCTTGCCACCTGGCTTTTGGCTTGGAAAGCCATCCCCGGGGTGTCAAGCTGGATTCTAAAAACCATGGAACGAGGTTACTCGCTCCAGTTCACTCGCAGGCCACCTCGCTTCAGAGGTATTACTCACACTTACACTGACCGAAGGACAACGCATGTTCTTTGGTCCGAAATACATACACTGCTTGCAAAGGTGCTGTGGAAACAGTCCCCTTAGCGAACAACGAGTCAGGTTTTTACACCCATTACTTCCTCGTTCCCAAAAAAAAACGGTGGGCTCAGACCAATACTCGATCTCAGACATCTGAACCAGGCCCTCATGTGATGGCTTTTCAGAATGTTAACTTAAACAGATCCTCGAGCAAATATGCCCGGGGACTGGTTTCTGTCTGTGGTTCTGAAAGATGCTTACTTTCACATCCAAATAGCACCCCGTCACAGACTGTTCTTGAGATTTGCTTCGAGGAAGTGGCCTATCAGTACACAGACCCTCTGTTGTATTGTACACCCCTTGCACTTGAAGTGCGTAGATGCGGCTCTTTCCCCTCTAAGACTGATGGGAATCCGCTTTTTGAACGACCTCGATGACTGGTCGAATCAGAAGGGGAACTTTTCGCTCACAGGTTGTTGTTGCTCAACCACCTAGAGCGTCTTGGGCTGAAAATCAATTCAGCCAAGAGTTTTCTGACTCCCAGACAGCGCGTGACTTTCTGGGAACTCTGTGAAAATTCGAGCTTGGATTACACCTGAATGCTCCCTGAATATTCAGTGTCTGCACGTCCCCTGAGGGCTTCTGGCCCTTTCAATATTGATTAAAAGCCCACATCCCGTCCCACGCCTAGCGCCTGGGCCGCGTTTATGTCAGGGTAACCTATCGCTGTGTCAAAGCTGTAGCCCCTTGGACAACTCCCTGCCTGTTTCTGTCAGGCGTGAATTGGGAACGACCTACAGAAGGAAGGTGGTCATGGCGGGCACCTCCAACTCGGGCTGGGGTGAGGGCAATCCGGCGTACGGCTCCTGCTCGACCCACGAGCGAAGCCTACATATCAATTGCCTCAAAATGATGGCTGTTTGCTGGCCCTGAAAACTTCCTGCCAGCCTTAAAGGGGCACCACGACCTGGTCCACTCAGACAACATGACTGTGGTAGCCTATATCAACCGCCAAGGCAGTCTCAGGTCACGTCCCCTTCACAGGATGACTCGACGTCTCCTGCTTTGGGCACAGAGAGAACTCCTCTCACTAAAAGCGTTTCATGTGCCAGGCAAACTGAAACAGGGAGCAGATATGTTGTGAAGGGACAAGGTAGCTCCAGGGGAATGGAGGCTACATCCCCAGACGGGTCAGTTTTCGGCAGGGCAAGTGGTCGACCTCTTTGCCTCCGAAGACAACTATCACTGCCCAACCTATTTAGAGAGCGGGATGCTCTGGCCCACGATTGGCCCAACACCCATCTGTATGCCTTCCCTCCGATCGCCCTACTACCCCAGGTTATCAGGCGAGTCAGGGACACAAAGTGCTCTCTCCTCCTCGTGGCCCATCTCTGGAGGAACCATGTCTGGTTTCCGGAGATGATCCAACTGCTATCTGCAGCGCTGTGGTCAATACCCCTGAGGAGAGACCTTCTCTCGCAGGCACAGGGCAAGATTTGGCATCCCCAGCTGGAACTGTGGAACCTTCATGTCTGGCCACTCGACGGAAGTCCAGCCAACTCCCAGCGATAGTCACTAATACCATTTTAGAGGCTAGAGCTCAGTCTACAAGGCGCCTCTATGCCCTGAAGTGGTCAGTCTTCAGTGACTGGTGTTCAGCACGGAACCAGGATCCGGTATCATCTGACGTGTCCCACATGCTAACCTTTTTGCAGGAGCTGCTGGATAAGGGGCGCACCCCTTCCACGCTCAAAGCCTATGTGGCAGCCATCGCGGCAAATCATTCTCTTGAGGCTGGCCGGACAATTGGCAGGAACGACTTTTAAATCATTAAGTTTCTTAGAGGCACTTGGCGGTTTAACCCTCCTTGCCCAAGGACGGTGCCAGTATGGGACTTGTCTATAGTCCTGAGAGCTCTCAAGAGCTCCCCCTTTGAGCTGATTCAAACAGCCGGCTTAAGGGTCATGACACTCAAAATCGCTCTGCTTTTGGCCCTGGCATCAGTCAAGCGAGTAGGGAACTTGCAAGACCTGTCTGTCAGTGCTTCCGGTCTTGAGTTTGGACCCAACAACTGTAAAGTCGTTCTTCAACTGCACAGCAGTTATGTACCGAAGGTGCTCTCAACTCCGTTTAGAGCCCAGGGGCCTGATGTACAAACATTGCGTATGCACAAAATGGGCATGGAAATGTGCGTACGCAATTTATAAAAAATAAACTATGCGTAAATAAGTGCGCACCGTACGGACACTCTAGACCAGTGATGGGCAAACTTGGCCCTTCCAGGCCACTTTCCTACAGAGATTTGATCCAACCCTGATAAAACTCACCTGCCTGTAGCTTTCTAGTAGTCTTGAAGACAATGATTAGCTGGTTCAGGTGTGTTTGATAAGGGTTGGAGCTAAACTCTGAAGGAAAGTGACCGTGAGGAGAAGGGTACAATTTTGCCCACCCCTGCTCTAGACCATGCGTACGCACTCTTTTACTGGAGTTAGCAAAATAAGGAAGCAAACAGAATGATTTTAAAGTCTGTTTTACATTTGACATACACATTTAGATATAAATATGACACTGAATAATGACGTTAAGCACTGAAATTTCATGAAATTATTATCCAGAAATTACATTTGTATATGAAGTTAAACAGAAATATTTGCAGTGGATGTGCTGCTTTCGAACAATTTTCCTGTGGTATGCGATTTAATGTTTTAATAATAGCGAGGATTGCTTGGCGTATGACAATTCCACTTTAAATTGTGTTCTAAATAGCAAAAATCATGTTCTGAGAAAATACTTTTGCATGAATAATGATCATTGATATGAACTTGATTCGTCTGATAGCTTTGGAACATAGGCGGTAACAAGGATGCGCTTGTTGATCAAACAGTCCATTGGCTGGTTTGAACAGGTCCGATGACAGTAGAATTGTTCACAGGCGTCGCGCACAGACAGTAGCCCAATGATAACCCCTTTCGTGCTCTTCCCAATATTGGGACAACCATCATATTTAAAAGATAGAATTTGAAGGAAATTGAAAGATATACACGTTTTATTTTCAAAATGTTTTGTTATTGACGCGTTGAGTCAGACAGCTACACTGCAAAAAAATAAGGCCCATCACTTTCCATAAAAATATAGGCTATAAACATTCCAAAATATATGTTTACCTTTTAGGTAAATTTCATAAATTAGAATAGTGATGTCTCAAAACGCATTTATAGTCTGTATCTCATATTTTCCTAATGTGTTGTAGGCTACCCTTAACTGTGTTAAACATGGTGTCAGGTGGATGGAAATGATATGCAGATAAAACTAGGCGTTGTAAGCTCCATATATGCCCATTTCGGGGAGGAGACGGGGTGGAGATCCATGTACGCACAATCTTCCGCTGACTGGGTATTAAAAAGGGAATTTTGCGCAGGTTCTGGCGTACGCATGGCTTTATAAATCTGAAAACTTTTGTACATACGCAAAATCTAGCTTTTGTGCATACACACACATTTAGGATGAAATCGACGTAAAGTTTTATACATGAGGCCCCTGGTCATTTCCCTTTTAGCCCTCCCTGGAACAGATGGCGAACAAGGTCCCAACTTGTTATGCCCTGTCTGGGCACTGCGAGTTTACATTAAGTGCTCAGAGTCTTTCAGACAATCAGAGCAGCTTTTTGTGTGCTTAGATGCTATAGCTCTGGCTTATGCCTCAGCTGGCTTGCAATGCCCTTTAGGTGTGAGGGCCCATTTCACCAGAGGAATGGCCTCCTCTTGGGCCTGGTCCAGTAGAATCTCTATTGGTGAGATTTGCGCGGCCGCCAGCTGGTCGTTGCCATCTACCTTTTATTAGATTCTACAATTTGGACGTCCCTGCCCTGTAGGCGCGGGTCTTATCCGCCTAATGCTTACTTTCCCCCCCTCGGGTGAGGAGAGTTATCTCAAGTAGACCTCAGAACGTTCTCGGGTCTCTTTGTGGCTCAGGTTTATGGAGCCCTCGCTGAGTGTTCCTGGGCTTATCTCGCAAAGTAGGCTAAGTTCTGCATTTGCTTACAGGTACGACACCGGCAGCGCACCGGGTTACCGTTCAATGAAGTGGAGCTCTCCAAAGACGAATCCATCTACCGTTCCAGTGGCAAAACAAACATGTGAAATGGATGTTAAAATGAGGCTAAAAGTTCAGAGCACTCCTCACATGCCCATGACTGATGGTTTCTGATTGCAAGAACTTCCCCTTCAATAAGAGAAACCTGGACTCGTTTTCAAAACAACCCGTCATAAGATGTCAAAGCAGATAATTAAAGTAAACGTTTGCTTTTTTGCAAATAATAAACACAATTGTTTATTTTATGCATGAATTCATGTATGCAATTATGCATACAATAAAAAGGGTAAGAACTGTTTTAAAAAAAGGGAAGTCTGACATCCAGCTTGGACAGAAACTAAAACAGCCCAGTTATTTCATATCCCTCTTCAGTAGATAAAACGGTTTCTCGTGTAAAATTGGGAAAAAAGTGAAGCAAAGTATGCTTTGAAATGCTGATGAAATGCTTTGAAGAGTTTTAAAGACTACCAAAGTCAATGTGAAAAAACAGTGATGTGCATGGACGTGGTAATTCACTCACCCCCATGTCATCCAAGATATTCATATCTATCTTTCTTCAGTCAAAAAGAAATGAAGGTTTTTGAGGAAAACATTCCAGGATTTTTCTCCATAGTGGACTTCAATGGCGGCCAACGGGTTGAAGGTCCAAATTGCACTTTCAATGCAGCTTCAAAGGGGTCTACGTGATCCCAGCTGAGGAATAAGGGTCTAATCTAGTGAAACAATTTGCCATTTTCTAAAAAAATAAATAAAAACATATATCATTTTTAACCATAAATGCTCATCTTGCACTAGCTTGACCTCACGCATTATGTAGTCATGTTAGAAAGGTCACACATGATATAGGCGGTATATCATGTGTATATAGTACCGACCCAGTGTTTACAAAGTCAAACGCCCTTTACAAAAAAGGTAAAACAACGATGTTGGATGATTTCGAAGTTGGAGAAAATGAGACTGAGTTTGTCGCCCTAGCCTACCTTTCTGAACCAAAGTACACACAGACGAAAAACTAACCGTGCCTGGCTTTTCCACCATGATTACGTAATACATGAAGTCACGCATGCACTTTGCAGAGCTAGTGCAAGACAAGCATTTGTAGACAAAGTATATAATTCTTATTCTTTTAAGAAAATGACAGATCGTTTTGCTAGATAAGACCCTTATTTCTCGGTTGGGATCGTGTAGAGCCATTTGAAGCTGCATTGAAACTGCAAAGTCCACTATATGGAGGAAAATCCTGGAATGTTTTCCTCAAAATCCTTAATTTCTTTTCAACTGAAGACAGACAGACATTAACATCTTGGATGACATGGGGGTGAGTGAATTATCAGGAAATCAGGAAACTAATCCTTTAAAGTCCTGTAGCCCATTATGTACCTGAATGTTTCTGTTGTTCAGTGATTCATCAAGTGCTATAGCCAGTTCCACCGCTTTCTTCTGTGTTGAAGGGTCTAAGTAGAACATCATTTTGGCAGCTGTAAAGGAAGAAAACAGGTGAAATTGAAAACTGAACATGAAAAATAAGCAGTTTAAAAAAAAAAAAAGCTGAGTGCACAAAGTGTTGAGTATGTGCACCTGCTACTCGATGAGGGATGGAATTGAAGTGCTTGGTGAGGAAGGCCTGGTTGAAGTTCTTAGCATTACTTTCCCCAAACATCCTGGATATTTCCTGCTTGACAACCATGCTGACCGATTCTGCTAGGTCTTTACTTTCAGACACTGTCAGCCAATCAATAGCAACACATTACCAAGCAAACTTTACAATAAAACCAATCACAACACATTGAGGTGAATATGGTGTCAAAAGCAACAAATAAGACAGAGACCAACTGATATATATATATATATATATGGATATATATATATATATATCTCTATATATATAGATAAATATAAATAAATAAATAAAAAACTACTAAACTAAGAGCAAGAGGTAACCTGGGTTCACTCACCTCCTTTAAAGAAGCGCACTAAACACTGGTGAAGCCAAGGGTGGTCCGGGTCTATTGCATAGGCCCTCTTCACTGACTGTAGCATTAACAGGAACTTTTCTGTGAGGAAATTGAGGACAAAGAACATAAAAAAAATGCATCTATTCAAGTCGCGATGGAACGGAAGTCGCAACGGATAATTTCTTTCATACATCCAAGAGAAACATTATCAAAAATGAAAAACTATTATTAGACTGTACAAATGGAGACGTAAAGCATATACCTTTCCTAAAGTAAATCTCAAAGGCCAGAAGGTGCGTGTCTATCTTATTCTTCACCAGGTTTTTCAAGGGTGTCAAGTATATAGATAAATATAAATAAATAAATAAAAAACTACTAAACTAAGAGCAAGAGGTAACCTGGGTTCACTCACCTCCTTTAAAGAAGCGCACTAAACACTGGTGAAGCCAAGGGTGGTCCGGGTCTATTGCATAGGCCCTCTTCACTGACTGTAGCATTAACAGGAACTTTTCTGTGAGGAAATTGAGGACAAAGAACATTAAAAAAATGCATCTATTCAAGTCGCGATGGAACGGAAGTCGCAACAGATAATTTCTTTCATACATCCAAGAGAAACATTATCAAAAATGAAAAACTATTATTAGACTGTACAAATGGAGACGTAAAGCATATACCTTTCCTAAAGTAAATCTCAAAGGCCAGAAGGTGTGTGTCTATCTTATTCTTCACCAGGTTTTTCAAGGGTGTCAAAAACTTTACAGCTTCATCTAATGGGTTCTCAACCTTAAAAATGAAAGAAAGAGAAACGTTTTTGTCCAAGCACAATAAAAGTCTTTGAGTTTCTTCCAATTTCCCCTTGGGTTCCTACTAAAGAGACAAATTGTTTAGAAGTCTTTAAGATAAAGAATCCCCCACTTTCACAAACATTACTCTTAAAACAAACACACCCTGGCGAGTTTCTCTGGTATAAGTTCCTCTTTAGGTCCACCGATCTCTTCGTCATCATCCTCTTTTTTCTTTTTCTGGTTCTTTAACTGTTTCTCTTTCTCTGCATTCTTTTTTTCTTCCTCCAGCTGTGCTTTCTTCTGTGCTCCACCAACGTTTACCATCCAACCTGACAGAACTGGAGAGGATCTGCAAGGAGGAATGGCAGAGGATCCCCAAATCCAGGTGTGAAAAACTTGTTGCATCTTTCCCAAAAAGACTCATGGCTGTATTAGATCAAAAGGGTGCTTTTACTAAATACTGAGCAAAGGGTCTGAATACTTAGGACCATCTGATATTTCAGTTTTTCTTTTTTAATAAATCTGCAAAAATGTCAAAAATTCTGTGTTTTTCTGTCAATATGGGGTGCTGTGTGTACATTAATGAGGAAAAAAAAATGAACTTAAATGATTTTAGCAAATGGCTGCAATATAACAAAGAGTGAAAAATTTAAGGGGGTCTGAATACTTTCCGTACCCACTGTATATAGATAAATATAAATAAATAAATAAAAAACTACTAAACTAAGAGCAAGAGGTAACCTGGGTTCACTCACCTCCTTTAAAGAAGCGCACTAAACACTGGTGAAGCCAAGGGTGGTCCGGGTCTATTGCATAGGCCCTCTTCACTGACTGTAGCATTAACAGGAACTTTTCTGTGAGGAAATTGAGGACAAAGAACATTAAAAAAATGCATCTATTCAAGTCGCGATGGAACGGAAGTCGCAACAGATAATTTCTTTCATACATCCAAGAGAAACATTATCAAAAATGAAAAACTATTATTAGACTGTACAAATGGAGATGAGAATGGAGTTCAGAGATGTAAAGCATGTACCTTTCCTAAAGTAGATCTCAAAGGCCAGAAGGTGTGTGTCTATCTTATTCTTCACCAGGTTTTTCAAGGGTGTCAGAAACTTTACAGCTTCATCTAATGGGTTCTCAACCTTAAAAATGAAAGAAAGAGAAACGTTTTTGTCCAAGCACAATAAAAGTCTTTGAGTTTCTTCCAATTTCCCCTTGGGTTCCTACTAAAGAGACAAATTGTTTAGAAGTCTTTAAGATAAAGAATCCCCCACTTTCACAAACATTACTCTTAAAACAAACACACCCTGGCGAGTTTCTCTGGTATAAGTTCCTCTTTAGGTCCGCCGATCTCTTCGTCATCATCCTCTTTTTTCTTTTTCTGGTTCTTTAACTGTTTCTCTTTCTCTGCATTCTTTTTTTCTTCCTCCAGCTGTGCTTTCTTCTGTGCTCTCCGTTGCTTGTTCCTTAACTTCTTCAGTTCTTTGTCAGTCAGGTTCCCTGTTTGGAAAACAGAAGCAACATTAAGCACACTTTAAACATATACAGACTTGCTTCAGTGTATGGAAGCCCATTTCTGGCATGGAATAAAAAAAAAATTAACTTTTTCCTCCTCCGCACAATATAGACTGTTTTCTCGCAATTGAAAAGACCTTTTTCTCAGAACTGTCAAAAATGCAAAAGCTCTTTACATCTCAAAATCTGACTGTTTCTTTGAATACTGAGTCTACATCTTGCAATTCAGTTTTGTTTAGTGCTGTCAAACGATTAATTGCGATTAATCGCATTCCAGGATAAAAGTTTGTGTTTGCATAATATGTGTGTGTTCTGTGTATATTTATTATGTATATATAGACATATATAATATATAAATTGAAAATATTTACGTCTATATTTATGTTCATATATTTTCTATTATAAATAAATATATTTAATACATAAAAATATTTTTTTTCTGAAATATATACATGCATGTTTGTGTATTTACATATACATAATAAATATACACAGTACACATACATATATTATGTAAACAAAAACTTTTATTTTGGATGCGATTAATCGTTTGACAGCACTAGTTTTGTTGTTTCCACCACAGAACAAAAAATAAAGTTAATTGTGTCTTTTTTGTCTCACTATTCTGACTTTTCTCCCCCTCACAATTCTACGAGGAAAAAAGTCAAAACCGTGAGGGGTAAGAGTCGCAAATACCTTTATTTTTTTATTCCATGACAGAAACTGTTTTCTAAAGATTTATGCCATATTACCAGTATCAGCCTGTAGTTCCTTGCTGTCATCCGTTAGCGGGTTGTCATGCAGGTTGAGGTAGATTAGGATGGCGGTTTGTGAGGCTTTGAAGTAGAATGGGTGCATACGTAACACATCCTCTAGTTTAAGCAGGTCCACATAGGAACGCAGCGTCATCTTCCGCATGCAATACGTATGGAAGTCAAACTGGTCATCTGTTATCTCTACAAAGTGCTGTAATAAACGAATGCAAGAAGGAAGTAGTCAGATGAGGAGGTAAAAGCAACACACAAATACCATAATATACTGACAAAGCAAAGACGACTAACCCTTTCAATCTCATGGCATTTTTTGAGTGCTTCTCCATATTTCTTCATGGATTTATAGGCCAGAGCACATTCAGTCTGGAACCACATGCACTGCATCTCATTCAGATTCTCTACCGCAGACGCTCCCTCCTGAGAGAGAGGAACAAAGCGGTTACACACAAAACACCTATGAGAAGATTAGGTACTCAAAAGTGCGCACACAGTTCCCTTACCCTTGTGAATTTGGCACACATTTCCTCAGCCTCCTTAATCAGACCTGCTTTAAGCAGGTACTTGGCGCATTTGGAGTTAATAAAACGGTCTGCTGTGTCCAGGGCCTGAGCTTCATCCATCCAACGAGCTGCTTCCCGGATATTCCCAGCATGCTGAGTGAGGAAATACAAACGGGACCCAATGGAGTCAGGATATGACAATCAAATCACCGAACCCAGCTAATTATTCAAATTTTCTTTTAATTACGTCGTTGCAATCATCGTTTTAATTAGCATACTGCAATTTGAATAAATCTGCAAAATAGTAATTGTGTGCAATGCATTTTGTACCTTGTATATCTTGGCTTTAATGAGGAAGAGCTCTATCAGTGTAGGTGTGCTCTCAATGGCAGCATTGATGTATTCGAGAGCCATGGTGTGCTGGCGGATCTGATCATAGTGCTGAGCCAGGAAATACTGCAGCCAGAGTAATGTAGTGGGCGGCTCCTCCTTGCCATCATCTATATGTGAACATCAAAAGAACCAAACAGGTAATGCTAATCCACTGATACACATTAGACAGTCACCACAGCATTAAAAGCATCATATTAATTTCTCCATAATGTCCACTTATAACGTTTGCTTCTTTGCACTAATGTAGTTTTATACAAGCATTTTCCACCCTCTTCCTCTTAGATTTAAATAGCCTATTTTTCAGTAGTGTGCCTTTAAACCTTACATCTTTCTTTGATTAATAATTATAATTAAATTATATATAAAAAATAAAACCCAATTGTTATTATTAATAATAATAATAATAATAGGAAATGGATAGATGGATATATATGCATGCATTATAAAAAAAAACAATACTTTGTAAATAAGAACAGTTTATAAAAGTGTTCTTCAATATCATCTTGGCAAAGTTCGCATTATGTTGATTTAAACTGTAAAAACCAGTCTGATATAATTCAGAGAGCTTGATAATACAAATTTTAGCTGCTAAATTCTCATTTTGGGATCCTTCTGAAGGATACACAGAGCAGAAGGTGCTACACACGGCCAGGAACAACAAATGGTCTGGCAAAATGTCTACATATTTATTTCTACAGTTTACATATTTTTGTGCACAAAGAAAACAAAAATAATGACTTTATGCAACAATTTCTTCTCTTCCGTGTCAGTCTCCACCGTGCATTCACAAGAGTACCACAACGCATGCGTATGGTGCTGCTGACGCAGGAACCTGCATTCTGGCATCATGGTACTGTCTTGAATGCGCATCGAATTCTGACATGAAAGAGAAGAAATTGCTGAATAAAGTAGTTATTTTTGTTTTCTTTGCACATAAAAAGTATTCTCGTAGCTTCATAAAATTACAGTTGAAGCACTGATGTCACATGGACTATTTTTACGATGTTCTTACTACCTTTCGGGCCTCGAACGTGTCAGTTGTGTTGCGGTCTATGCAGGGTCAGAAAGCTCTCGGATTTCATCACAAATATCGTAATTTGTGTTCCGAAGATGAATGAAGGTCTTACAAGGTTGGAACGACATGAGGGTGAGTAATTAATGACAAAAATTGTATTTTTGGGTGAACTAACCCTTTAACTCTTTTTCACATAAATGTGGATGTTCACATAGTTACAACTGCTCCGACAATATTTCAATACAGTATTTTTGCACTAGAGAAAGTTTTGTGCACGTTATAGTGCAGATTGACATTTTGTTTTCAAAAATGTGATTGGTCATATGACCCAATACTTTAAAAAACATACCGTTTGGGCTGAACATTCGACAGCTCCGTAATGACGTTTCAAATCCAACAACTAATTCTTCAATTATTGAGACCTGCAATTAAAACAAAATGTGAAAAACACATTTGGATGTAAACCCTAGTTGGCATGTTCTGTGTGATTAGATTCGGTCCTCACTTTCTCTTTGTCCTGATAGAGAGATCTGAGTGTGGTGAAGACAGGAGGACAGCCCTTACTGAAGTTCATTCTTAAATATCTATCCAGACACTCCCGAAACTTATCTCCTGAACAATACAGAAACAATTTCACTCAACATACTGATGAAGCTGATGTATTAGACCAGAGGAAGAACTGCCTACCAGACAGGAAGCTGAGTGGTAATCTGCGAGGTACGAGGCCTTTAGGGTATTTCTCCCAGGCCTCCTCATAGATCTTCAGCTTCTCTTCTGTACTTGCTAAAAAACACCAGAATCACTGTGTTTTGTTAAACTCTTACTAGTCCGTGTATAAGATGAGATAAAAATATGCAGACAAATCATTGTTCATGTGTACCAGGCTTGAGGGCTCTTTCCAGGCCATGGTAATAAGACCAGTTTTCAGGATTTCTCTCCTGTAGTCGTCTGTACACATCTGCCGCCTCCTCAGACCGTTCCAGATTCAACAGCAGCTCCCCTACACATCCACAACACGAGGAGTGAAAATAAAAAGAGAGAATTTTCCATAGGGCACCACAAACAGGAAGTCAATCTGCTAGACAAGCAAAATGTGAATAGGAAACACTGCATAATGGACAAAATAATTTAAAAGCAGAGGAAAAAAATAAAAAATAGGAAAAACTTGGAAGAAAGAGGTGCACTGATGTACCTTTGGTTTCCTCCACGGCCAGTTTATCACAGATCTGTTTTTCGTAGGTGGTGAGATGCTCCAGAGCTTCTCTCAAGAGTCCCGCCTCCCTCAAGACCTCATTCTGATACAGCAGCAGCTCACTGTACTCATAATCCACCTTGTCAGGGGACGTCTGAAAAATCAAACATTTCTAAACATTATAAAAAAACTAATACAGAAAGGTTTTATTGCGTAAACAAATTCCACTATATAACAGTTAGGAATCTTTTATTTAGCCTGCCGACTTGTAATTTCCCTTTGTGCTAGAAACCAATGAGAGGAAGTAAGCATCTTATCTTGGATGCCACAACAAACACATGCCATTGTGCTGCCTGTTGACCTGGAGTGGCAGTTTGACGTCTTCACAATACCTCATTAGCCACTCCAGTTACCGCTGCCCCTGTTCTTTCAAATCTATTCCAAGCTAATAGGGATGTAAAAAGTACAGGTACTTTAATACTAAATTGGATATTTTTACATGCTCTGAGAACAGCGCTTGTGGTTCGATACAATGCAGATGTGAGTGTAAAATTCCCCGCCACTTTCCTATCAAATCTCCACTGTCCCATGTAACAAACACAAAACACAATAAGATAAAAGTCTGTCCTTAATATTAGTCAAACTATATAACTATATAAATAATATTATGAACATTTTTTTATTTTTTTTTCTCCGTGCATGAGCATTTAAGTTAAATATGCTTTTACTTGTTAACTAAATAATTCTAAATGTTAGAACAATTGAAAAAAATCTGATAAAATAAAGTAGAAATTAGGTAAAAAATTAAAATGTGAAATGTTGCCTTGGTTACTAAATTAAATAAATATAAAAGGAAATACTAAATTAAAGTAAATTAAATACTAAAATTACTAAAACAAAAAACTAGATAGAAATATGTAAAAAAAAAAAATTTTTACTACAATTATTATGTAACAAAAACTACTAAAAATAACAAATGCACATCAAAATAAAACAAATTAAAATGCAAACTTAAAAGAAACATCAAAAATATTATTACAAATTTATAAATGTGTATAAATACTTATTCTGACTGGTACAAGCCATTGTTTTAATTTAATTTGTCTAGTCTTTTTTTTTTTTTTTTAAATAAGATCTTTCACTACCCATGTAGTGATACTGGTTTTCACTTTCCAAAATTGGGGTTTAAAACCTTGTTTTCATTGGTACTGGCATAAACTGCAAAATTTTGGGTATTGTGACAAACCTACAAAATTAAGAACTTGAATCTTGATGCATCTCGTCATGTCTGCATTTACCTGTTGTGTTTTTCTAAACTCCTCAATGATTTTGGCAGCCATCTCATAGTCCTCTAAGAGGTGATATGCAATGGCGTAGCCAATCCATGACGCTCGCTGCGCTGGCCGCAACTGCAGCAGCTGATACCGGGTCTCCTATAAGAGTCAATAAAGTCAGAATGAGGGATTTCTCTGGTGTTAGGTTTTTACAAGGTCCAAGCTTTAAAAAACTTTTAAAGGTTTAAGTTCTTGCTGAATGCAGAGGTGAAATTAGATCCCTTTCAAAACAATGTAACAAAGTACCTTCTAAAACTACAGAAAACAACAGTGGATCCATATTGCACAAAGCCCACATATGAAAGGCTTTCATTTCAGTGGTAAAAGTCGGTATCAGAGTAGCCTGAGGGTATGAAACATTAAACACCCACTTTATCATACCGCAGAAGACAAAGAAACAAAGACACAAGAGAGGAGGAGAGAGAAGTAAGCTCAAGAGACAGGAAATGGACATTGCTGATTCACGGCTGCTGTATTTGACTCAACATACACATGCATATTAAGTTGCATTGTGCAGTAATATGGGGCTATTAATTACATTAATGCAATTAATACCAACATATTTTAAATTATATATTTTACATATAAAAGGGCATATTAAAGGGCATATTCTACAATAAATAAAATTTACACTATAGTTCAACTGTTTGAGGTCAAAAAATATCTTCTGACCAAGGCTGCATTTATTTGAAAAATACAGTAAAACAGCGAAATATTATTACAATTTAAGATAACTGTTTTCTATTTTATTTCTGTAATGGCAAATCTGAAGTTTTAGAAGCCATTATTTCAGTGTCACATGATCCTTCAGAAATCATTATAATATGATTTGTTGCTCAAGAAACATTTTTAGACCCGTTTCCTTACTCAAAGTATTTATGTTGTTAAAAATTTCTATAATTACGCGTTGATTCACACGACTTAGAAATTTTTATATCAAACTTTGAATTGAATTTGTTCTACCTTAAAAAAAGACAAGTAAACATTCAGTAATAAAATAAGAGCAAATAAATGATGAGAAATGGCACAAATAAATACAGCAGAATAAATAAACAAATATAATACTGATTTAAGATTTTCAGCTAGGTCTACAATTAGTATTCAGTTACAGCAATACTACAGAAATGGAATAAATTAAATGCAAAAAAAACACCGGATAGTCTTCCCGCTATAAATAAATACAGATTTATTCTTACATTTAAAGTTACAAAAGTTACTCAGTCAAGAGAAGTGAGTGATTTTCTCTGTTTTGTTTGATTAACACAGACAACAGCACTGCTGTCACTTTAAGACCGAAAGCACAGATGCAGTATGTTCGCTTAAGACATATTCGACTGGGTTTATGTGAATACTCACCAAGATGAGCATTTTCACATAATTTTTTGTGTATCTGAACATTTAACCACCACGAACAAAAAAATAAAAAATAAAAACTCAATCCAGTATTTGAGCTGTCGGAGAGGAGGCTCTGTATGCGCACGTTTTGGGTGTGAGAGCTTAGAAAACAGCATGCAACAAAATTGGCATCTCTTGAAAAAGGAAGACGCGGTAGTGCTGAATCACTCATGCTGTTTATGAAATTACAGTCTCACAGAAACTTTTCAAAATACTGATTTGATCTGATCATCTGTGGGGATTCATTTACTTGTTAAACTTACACGCTTTTGTGGATAAATGTTTGCAGGAATTTCATGCATAATAAATGTGGAACCTGTGGGGACTTAGTAAAATTATACACAATACCCACGCTGAAATTCAAGTCCTGATAAATGGCTGTACTGTCACTTTTAAATAATTTAATTCATCCTTGCTGATTAAATGCATTAATGTCTTTCATAAAAGTTTTATTGAACACAAAAAATAACTTTTTTTTTTAAATTCTGAACAGTACTGTAATTCAACAAATAAAATGAAACTCATACTCATACACATACTCACCCTGTAACCCTCCAGGTCTCTCATCTGGATCTGCAGGAGAGAGAGATCTCGAAGGATCTGTAAGTTGTCTTTGTCCCATTTCAGTGCGTTTCTGTAGCACTTTATAGCCTCGTCATACTTCTTGTCAGACCTCTGGAGCAAACCATACACGTGCCAGCCTGAAAATGTCACGTTAAGGAGAGCAGGGGAACTTTACAGAGACACTACAGAGCTGATAACAGTACAATACTGTGCCCAGGATAATCACTTAAATTTAGATTGTCCACTGGTCTCATTGAGTCAAACCCCCAAATATAAAGATCCCCTATGTTTTATATATATATATATATCTCAAGACAGCTATATGGTTTCATTTATACCATAAAGGAAGACAGAGTGATTGTCAACTAAAAATAATAAGTTACATGGACAATGTGTTGCAATGTTAAATGATTGGCGTATACGTGTTTTTTTTTCCCCATCAAGGCCATCCACACTAATAAAATAACAAGAAAATGTTTAGTATTAAGCTAATTTCAGTCTGTCTTCAGTCTACCCACCCTTAAACATGAAGATAAACATTTTCAATTAAATTCAAATAAACTTAAGCATTTCAAAACCTGTGGTAAGTGTGTCTTATGAAGAAACATCCAGTAAAAGAATGAAGTAATTTAGTACATGGTATTTTTCTCTGTGAAACCCGAACCTCTAGGATGTGAAGCATTTGAGGAAACACTGCACTGTGTGTTTGGCTCTCTAAACAGTTCATGGTGTCACTGCACATCATAGTCAGACACAGGGCAGGAATCTTGGCCAGGGTCCATCACCCCCACCGGCAGCGACAGGCTTCAAATCGAGACAAATACTCGTGTTGTGAACATGGTGCTGTGAACATGAGGAAATAAACTCATTCCAACTGCTCCAACACAGGGAGCATTATCATACTACTGTGCATAAATTTCAAACTGAAAGCTTTCAAACATGTGTGTCAATCTCTATATCCAAGGATACAGACGTGGCTCTTCAGGTCATTTCGGAGACCTCTGCGGACAAGTTCATAGGCTTCTTCTTTCTTCCCCAGGCAGTTTAGGGTCAGGCCTTTCATCGCCAGCGTCTCTGCAAAGATCATAACTTTTAACTAGGGATGTAACGATTAACCGCGAGCCGGTTGAAAATCGATTTAAATATGTGACGATTCAAATCGGTTGAGATGCCAAACAAATCGCGATTCAATTAGGGGTAAGAGCTTATATGAATGTATGTCTGAGGGGAACTTACTTCTTTCGACTGTATTTTTTCTTTTCCTCTTGCCTCTGTATAATGCATATTAAAGTTCATATTAAAGCCCTGCGCTGCTTTGTTTACAGCGGAAACCAAGGAAATGCTTTAAGCACCACCTGCTGGCAGAGAGTGAATCTGCGTCTTGTTTAGCTCATCTGCTGTTTCCATTTCATGCAAATATTTTTATGCATAGTTTCACAAACCTGAAGTCAAACCATTCTGTTTTTGCTTCAAATTTCGAAATTATACAATGCAATTTAGATTAAAAACTGCTCATGTTGCATGTATGCAGCATCTTTGTTTGGATCATGATTAAAATGCAGTGGTTGTCTCTCATTTTAAATGGAAAGAGCACAGACAAAGCCTTAGTTTGTTTATATGAAGAGATTTCTTTTATTTGTGTTACTTATTTATTTGATTTGGGGGAACTTACTGTCTTTAGAAAAGTTTAGATTGTATTTTTTCTTTTCCTCTTGCCTCTGTATAATGCATATTAAAGTTCATATTAAAGCCCTGCGCTGCTTTGTTTACAGCGGAAACCAAGGAAATGCTTTAAGCACCACCTGCTGGCAGAGAGTGAATCTGCGTCTTGTTTAGCTCATCTGCTGTTTCCATTTCATGCAAATATTTTTATGCATAGTTTCACAAACCTGAAGTCAAACCATTCTGTTTTTGCTTCAAATTTCGAAATTATACAATGCAATTTAGATTAAAAACTGCTCATGTTGCATGTATGCAGCATCTTTGTTTGGATCATGATTAAAATGCAGTGGTTGTCTCTCATTTTAAATGGAAAGAGCACAGACAAAGCCTTAGTTTGTTTATATGAAGAGATTTCTTTTATTTGTGTTACTTATTTATTTGATTTGGGGCTTGTTTTAAAATTTCAATTTAGTTTTGTTATTTACATTTACAATATATTTAAATAGCAAACAATTTTATCCAAAGCGACTAACAAATGAGGACAATAGAACCAATCAAAACCAACAAAAGAGCAATAATTTACAAGTGCTGTATTAGTATATTATTATAGTGTTATATTTCAATTTCACAAAGAAACGTACAGAATTTTGTTCAAGCAATAATAAAAGGACACATTTAATTTATAATTTGTCTTAAATCTCATTTTGTAAAAAAAAATTGAATCGTGAGTTGAGTGAATCGTTACATCCCTACTTTTCACCCATTAACCCTTTGTAAACTATCATGTGCTAAGTAATCAAACACCTGCACATTTCAAACAAGAAAGTTTTATGTTAAAGGGGTCATATGATGCGATTTCAATTTTTCCTTTCTCTTTGGAGTGTTACAAGCTCTTGGTGCATAAAGAAGATCTGTAAAGTTGCAAAGACTAAAGTCTCAAATCCAAAGAGATATTCTTTATAAAAGTTAAGAGTCAACCACACCTACCTAAAACGGCTCGTTCTAACACGCCCCAACATACCTACGTCGCTCTGTGGGAAGATTTGCATAACGCCGCTCAAATGTTCACGCAAAGAAAGAAGGCATAACTTTTATTCTCATTTTAGTATTGTTGTTGCCGCGGCCGCCATGTCCTGAAGACGCTGTGTGCTTCGTTGTGAAAGTGAAAAACTACTTTGTTTGGTCTTCCAAAAGAGGACGATATCCGCTTCCTCATGCCTACAGCTGATCCGTGCTGGTCGCTGAGGGAATACATCAACTTTGCACTGTGGATCGCCGGATCGGCTTTCACCGTGGACGAAGCCTGGGGTCGTCACATGTGCTTGCCGCTCCTTCATCGGATCCGCCGGCCGCGCCGTTCTCGACCCCGCCGCCTATGCTCACTCTAGCCCGGCCTCAGCTCACACTAAGCCGGGGCTTCCGCTCACGGAAGAGGCCACGACTACAAATCAGTGGTTAAGTTGTATTTACAACACTGTTCCAGAACAGTTTAACCCAAATATCCAGATGTGTGCAGCACATTTTATGGAGGACTGTTTATTGATCCTGGGAGAGTAACGTTAGACTAAAATGCCGGCAGTTCTGACTCACATAAGTACGTTTTAATTTAAAGGATTTGCCACTGATGATTCAAACGCGAGTTTTGGGCAGTGTAGAGTAGCACTTGTTGTTTGTCATTTCTCTGATCACAAATGCAGAGAGGGTTTTATGTTTACGCGGTGCCATGCAATGCAACGCAATGCATAAAAAGACAGTATAAGTCATTATTATCAGTAATTATGTCCCCACTGGATGCAACAAATGCCTCGTTTGTAATAGGTTTTAATGTTTTTGTCTCGTC
>NW_015505196.1:3415036-3431400 GCF_001515645.1 Sinocyclocheilus grahami | reverse complement strand
CCTACAGCTGATCCGTGCTGGTCGCTGAGGGAATACATCAACTTTGCACTGTGGATCGCCGGATCGGCTTTCACCGTGGACGAAGCCTGGGGTCGTCACATGTGCTTGCCGCTCCTTCATCGGATCCGCCGGCCGCGCCGTTCTCGACCCCGCCGCCTATGCTCACTCTAGCCCGGCCTCAGCTCACACTAAGCCGGGGCTTCCGCTCACGGAAGAGGACACGACTACAAATCAGTGGTTAAGTTGTATTTACAACACTGTTCCAGAACAGTTTAACCCAAATATCCAGATGTGTCCATATGGAGGAATGGAGGACTGTTTATTGATCCTGGGAGAGTAACGTTAGACTAAAATGCCGGCAGTTCTGACTCACATAATAATTTAAAGCTTGTTGTTTGTCATTTCTCTGATCACAAATGCAGAGAGGGTTTTATGTTTACGCGGTGCCATGCAATGCAACGCAATGCATAAAAAGACAGTATAAGTCATTATTATCAGTAATTATGTCCCCACTGGATGCAACAAATGCCTCGTTTGTAATAGGTTTTAATGTTTTTATCTCGTCGCTCCGGCCGGGACACGGCATCAGCAGTATGGTGAGGGGCGTAACATTTCCGTCTCACGCTTGAGGTATTCGGCCAATCACAACGCACTGGATAGCTGGCCAATCACAGCACATCTCGCTTTTCAGACCGATGAGCATTGAAAAAATCGACGCGTTTCAAAAAGGCGCGGCATAGAGGAGAAACAATAATGTACAGTATGTGGAAAATAATGTGTTTTTTTTTTACTTTAAACCGCATAAACACATTTCATTACACCAAATACACAAAATAATGTTCTTTTTAGCAGCATCATATGACCCCTTTAAAGACAACACAATTTCTAGTAACCTTGATTATATCACTGCAGTCTAAAACTATATGAATATGCATGTAGTGTTAACATGCCAAACTGATATTTGGCTATTTTTATAACCTGGGCAGAAGTAATTCTGCCCAGTCACTAATTTTCCTAACAGTTGTCAATGGATATGAATATGTTTGAGTTAGTGATCGACCGATATTGATTTTTTATTGAAGATGCAGGACAACCACCTAGCAGTGCATTACAATAGTCCAGTCTAGAGGTCATGAATGAATTTATAACCGATACAGATACATATTTATGTGCCCGATAACCGATATGCAGAACCAATCTTTATTTACTGTTATAAAGTAAATAAATGACTGAGTGAAGTAAGAACATACTTCACTTTGGTTTTTCCTCTTTTCAGTCCTCTTTTCTTTTTTCTTTTTTTAAGTGTTCAAATTAGCAATCTTTCATGTTAAATTTAATCTTCATATTACAACAACAACAAAAAAACATTTTATTTATAAAAAGCATCAACAGCAACAACACTAATATTAATAATAAGCTAAATAAATGTAGAATGTCTAATGTTTTTTTTTTAAATGGAGAAAATAAATAAAGGACAGGAGTCATATCAACTTCATTTTAAACTACAGTTTTAGTAGGTTTATAAGCCGTTTAATAGCTACAGAGTCAAGAATAATTCACTGAATAATGTTAATTCACTGAATAATATTCTCTGGATTATTGGAATATAACAAACAAAACATTGTTTTTATTGCATTTCTCAATTGGAATGTTATATCAGAATTATTAATAATGTTTTTGTCCTTCTAGATTATGAAATGCCTGCTGACAGCACGGTTTATCTATGCAGTTACACAGAACTACACTAAAACTGTGATCGCGCGCGGAGATAATAAATAATGAGTTGTATTTATTTTGATGTTTATTAGCAAAATAATGGTTATATAGTAAATGTTAATACAATTTAGGGTGTTTTAAACAAATGAATCTTGTTAAAAGTTTCATGCGGTGGCTGTGCTGGAGCATTTCCTGAGCATCAACCGCATCAACCCGGTGAGTGAACAGCAATATGAAAGCGGCTTCACGAGACTAATGATGAGCAAATATACAACACAGAGAGAATTAAATTAAGCGCTTTTATTTCCAACATGCGCTCATTTATGGCTGTATTAGCCTATTTAACTCATGCAAAGTTACGTCTTTATTGGGAGAGGATCTTGACGGATTATCTACGTGACTCCGACTTCACGATACTAACGATGAGCATAGACAACAGAGAGAGAATCAATTCAGCGCTTTTATATCCAACATTCGCTCATTCATGGCTGCATATTATTTAATTCAGGCAAAGTTACGTCTTTATTGGGACAGGACTTGACGGATTATTTTACATGACTCCGTGAGTTGGTCTCTATTTCTTAGAGCCAAGCTGCATAAAAAAACATATCAGGCATTTATGTAATGCATCTAATTTGTAATGTTAAATAAAGTTTACTAACTACAGCAAATCAAGTACCTGCACGACGTTGTTGTTGTCGTCTCGTTTCCCCTCAGACACGCTACAATGGCGATCCTGCGCGCAATTCTCAAAACACCCACAAGATGGCGGCATTTATTGGTAAATCCGATTTTAACAAAACCAATATCCGATTATGGGAAAATGCTTAAATATCGAGAAATCGATATATCGGTCAATCTCTAGTTTGAGTGAATATTGCTTAGAATTGGGGCTGGGCGATATAGCTAAAAATATCAATACCGTTTTATCGCCCAGGCCTACTTTGAATATGTTAATTCATTTCAATTTGGGTCCATGTTATTCACATTAAATTGAAATAGGAGTGTAGTTGTACGTCATGAACACTTCCAAGCAGGGTTCTTACCTCCATGTTCAGAGAACTTTGGATTGGAGAGAATCTGTTTGCAGAATTTCAGCCCATTTCTGTACTGCTTGTGTTCATAACATCTCTGAGGACATATGAGAGAAAAAACATTAATAGAAAACAAAATAAACAAAAAAAAAAGAAAAAAGTAATCTCGGCCAGCGTTGTTACTATTAAAGTACGCTGTGTAACATGTGGGATGCTGTGTAAAATGTAAAAACAGAATGCAATGATTTGCAAATCTCATAAACCCATATTATATTCACAATACAACATATCAAAAGAAGAAAACATCAAATGTTTAAATTGATGAATTGTACAATTTAAAGGAAAAAAATAAGGTAATTTTGAACATGATGGCAGCAACATCAAAAAAGTCTCAAAAAAGTTTGGATAGTTGCAAGCAACCTAAGGCTAGAAAAGTAAGTGCTACTAAAAAGAAACAGCTGATAACACTTTTCTAGGCATATTCAATTTCACAATTAAATGCCCTGATAAAAATAAAAGCAATGGATGCAATCCTCTACAGAAGAAAATCCCATTTTTATAATAAATGTTTTATTTTAACTTAAGGTTCTCCTAAATAAAACTGCACATGCAGATCCTTGGCAGTACCATCTTTTCTTATGGTTAGTGCTTTCTAAAAACAATCCATGGCAGGCTAACCTTGTGTGAGTGTGTGCTGATACACACACGCTCACATTGTCTCCTCTGTAAATGATGGTAATTTACTCTGAGCCGTTCTATTTGAAGCAGCTTCTGTTTCCTCTTTATTACACAGGCCTCTGCTCAAGCCAGCAGGTGGTGAGATCACTAACATCACCTCATTCTGTCAGCAAATCTGAAATCTGCTCTTCCACATTCAGTACAGCACTACTGAATCTGTGACTTAAGATCAATTCAGGCCATCTTGTATACCACAACCTTAAAAACAGAGGCTTTGGAAACTATTAGGACAGCAGCCCCAGCAGATTTTAACAATATGATATTATTTCAGATGCTAACAACTGTGTTAGTGGCTTAGTACAATAGAACAATGAATTCAAAATGTTAATGTACACCACCTACATACTCCAGCTTCCCATGAAACTTCAAACGATCTAGCTTCTCTTAAAAGATTAATCATTTTAAGCTTGTCAAATAGATTATTATAAAGATGCAAATTATGATGTTACACGTCAGATATTGAAACAAAATATTCAAATATAAGACAGAGGAAATTTCAGAAGCAAAGCATGTTGTTATATTTTGATGAAAGACAAATGTTTTTTTCTTTGAAATAACATGCAAGGATTTATTTTTGCCAAATAAGATCAGGAACATTAAGGAATATTAAGTTAAGTAACTTAATTTCATGATGACGTCAATATAAGATTCCTATCAGTGTTATTTTAGTAATAATTAAGTAATATTTAAGCATTTTTTATATTTTGAATTAGCTTTAGTTATATTTTCAGTTCTAATTTTAATTTTAGTTTCAATTGTTTATATATATATATATATATAATATTATCAGAGATTGGCCAATAATCGGTTTTACTGATATTTCTTCAGGTATTTAAGCATTTTTCTTTAATTGTATGTCGGCTCTGTGAACGTACTTACTCTGTGAGCGATTTCGATACTGTTAAAATATAGGCTAAGTCATGTGTAAACGCATACAAATTCAAAGGTCAAAATACACATTATTACACAAATGTTTTTAGATATTTATCGGGCGACAATAAAAGCACTGAAATCTTGTTGGAAAAAAATTATATTGTGGATCTCTAATATTTACTACAGTTTCAGGAAATTTTATTTTATTTTTTTAATCTAATGTTTAGCCTATATTTTATTTTAGGTATATTTCAATTAACAATTTTAATTAAACAGTTTTAGTAAAAGGGGTCCTATTATGCGTTTTCACTTTTTAAATTTTAGTCAGTGTGTAGTGTGTATGTTTGGGCATAAAAAATATCTAGAAAATTACAAATCTCAAAGTCCACTCCAAAGGGAGATATTTTGTTTTTTAAAAATCCTTTTTCAAGAACTACAAAGAAAGGCTCGTTTAGACTACAGCGTTTGTTTTCCTGGCTTTGTGATATCACAAAGCGGCTCATTGGAATATCATTACAAATAATTCTCGCCTACAGAAATTCGAATGGTTGGGGGGTGGGGAGGGGCGCGGTTGTGGTTAGAACGCTTGGTTGAGTGACTGCATCTGACGAGATGATGAAGAAGTGCTGCTGCAGAGTTAGTGCATCAGAGAAACCGAAGAAGAAGAGCTGCTGTGCTGTAGCGTCAAATTTTCGGCATGTCTAGAACAATTCTTACAAGTATAACACGACGTAGCTGGGCGCCGCGGACAGACGCCGAACGGCGCCGCCGGTGTGCCTACACTCATAAAAAATAAAGTATTCTAATTTTAAAGATGTGACGCGATGCTGCGCAGTAATGAAACACTGTCTAAGCTGTTCGCCAAGCACAACGCACTGGGACATCCAACCAATCACAACACATTTTGTTTTTCGGAAGGCGGACCTTCATCAAAGCCGGAACTAATCAAGCTGTTTGTGCCAGGATGGGGAGAAAGATATTTTAATAATGTAAATTATGTGAAAAATAATGCGTTTTTCGAAACACCAAGCATGAGAGCATGTTCTAGTACACCCCCAAAACAAAATCAAGACTTTGTAAAAGAGCATAATAGGACCCCTTTAAAGGGGTCATATAATGCTGCATGCACTTTTACAAGTTGTTTGAACTGAAATGTGTGTTGGCAGTGTGTGTACACAACCACCCTAAAATGATAAAAATCCACCCAGTGGTTTTTTGTTAATCTACTAAAATCTTTACCCCTTTCTCAAATCGAGCCGATCTCAGATGCCTGTCTGTGGTTTTTTACACTACCATTGAGAAATTTTAACCAAACTGTGTTACAGACTTTTCATTAAGACCCTAAAGAATCATATCAACTTGTTGAAAATGGGCATCCTATGACCCCTTTAAGAATAAAAAAAAAGGACTCTTATGTGGCTGGCAATATTCAAGATACATTTCATAAAACCAGATACACTAATGGTACAGAACTGAGGGTCAAAATGTATAAATGCAAGAGAACTGAACTCAAAATCTAGTGTGACTGTCCTTTTAATTCTCTGGCATTAAAAAGCCAGAGAATTACGTTGAATCCGTTGAACGTGAATCCACGTTCGGACGATGATCTTAAATTCCTCAGACTATCATACTGACCAAGAGGTCAAGGTTTTGTTGGTTATCGTAGCCCTATTAGCTCCTGCCAGTTAATAATGACATGACTACACACTTTAACATCAAAGAGCATTTTTTTTTGTTTACATTGCTCATGAATGTAATGAGAGCTACAGGGGGTCAGTCCTTCAGCTTTACCATCATCAAAAATCGTTATACACGGTAACCATGGTTTCTTAGACTCCAAACCAACCATTTACATTTAGATTTACATTTATGCATTTGGCAAACACTTTTATCCTAAGCGACTTCATGCCAATTCATGCTGCACCGACAGACGCAGAAAACAGCAACAGACATGTTTATCAGGTTGCTGCTGGTCAGGGTTTGTTTTTGCAAATTAAATTAGATCGATTAAATCTACATTTGTCGGGTATTGGGACGTCTGAGAAGTTACCATCTTTAAAGGCCCTGATATACTTCAAACGAAGTTTGTTTTCGTTCTTTGTTTGGGGTAAAAAGAAGTTCGAAAAGGCTGAGCGACGGTATACTGTTTACGAACATTCCAACACCCCTGTGCTGCTGGAGGCGTATGGAGCTTATAATGACAAAACTAATTTAATTTTTATTGTGTAAATTTGAATTATTGACAAGTGTCATTTAATAAAACTGAATATTATGTGGCATTTAACAGTTCTGAATTGGATTTTTTTTACTTGAATATTAAACATTTGAAATTTAAATGAATATTTTTATGGCAGTTTTATAGACGTGTTTTCAAATAGTATTTTTTTTTTTGTTCTGAAATCTTAGACTGCAAATATCCAGTTTTTAAAAATACAGCTTCAAGTTTTCAAGATGAAGAGGAAATTTGGAACATCAAATTCAATATTCTAGAATTGCTGAGAATGCTAACCTAACATATAAGTATATAAACCATAAATGTTTAAGAAAGTCATGATCAGGTAAACCTTAAACCGCACGCTCACGCCAGAAAACTACTAATTGGCCAAAAGGCTTTGTTTGACTTTTCGGAGATCATCTACAATGGAAAAAAAATGAACGTAGCACGTCTTTGAAATAACAAAAATGAAACGTGTATCTACAACACAATTCATTTATATTTCTGTTGTGAACATTCTTTAATCAAGTAGATTTCAATTGTTCATATTAAGTGTTGTATGTACACATTTCTCTCACATTGATTGAAACTGATTGAATCTAAAACTGAAATCAATCTAATTGAGCTTTGACACAACCGGGGCACTCCGGAGCAGATGGTGGCGGTATTGCATCATTGAGAGGGATGAAAAAACTGCCGTAAAAGGAGAAATTGAATCGAGCGCCAGCAGTCGCCTCATCTCAGACGAACAACGAATTACTGAAAAGTTCAGCAAACTGTTTTATATTTGTTTTCAAATAGGCGATATTTCCACTAGATAACAGTTTTCGTAGTGTATAACAATTACAATGGTCAATTACCAACACTTTAACACTCTGCTAGTTTATCATTAGGCGTCAACAACCGGTGGCCAACAGTTAGTAGGCCTTTTTAAAAGGAGGTATTTTTCATAAAAGTAAATGTGTTTATTTTCTACAGTTTGTCTGGACATTGAAACCTTGCTGACAGTGTGAAATGCCCTTCCACACGGGACGCACCAGTCACGAGTGTCTAATGTTAGATCATTTTTTTCTAGCTCATTTTCAATGAGATATATTTAGAGAGAGAGGCAAAACATGTGCGATTTCGCAAGCTTTCACCCGGCTTTCAGAAGCATATCTCTTCACGGATAAAATATTTATAATATATTTTAAATAAATATAAATATAATATAAAATAGTTAATTTACAATATAGTCTTTCTGTTAGTGGCAGTCGCGTCAGTTTCAACTTGTTATTGAACCGATTATTAACAACCAGTCAGACTCGACTACACAAAACGCTTCTGCTATGAGAGAAAGCTGCAGCCATGAGCCGTTTCCACTGTAACTCCCCAACCGAACCTTTTTGGATGCACCCTGCGGAAAAGCCGTTATCATGTCAGTTGGCTAATTTGGCTTATTCGCCGTCTCTAATAAAAAAAATGAAGCAGTGTTCTGAACATTAGATTTAGTCTGTTTTCGTTTTCATTGCCCTATGACAAAACATTAAAACAAGTCTGTTCATCTTTACTTTGTGAATTTGTATGTTGTCTTTCAATTATTGACTGATTATAAAAAAAATATTTTATAGGTACATCTTTGCGCACACACAAGCTTTATATGGGTAAGTATTTAAATTTACTTTTGCTGGTAAAGCCCTAAATCTTTATTTTTGTGACTAATTTATACAATTCAAAATATACAGTTGCATTATCCACCTTTTTCTTCAACGCGGAAGTAAGCCTATGGGTGAGACTTCCGGTTCATTAGCCGCTATAGGTAAATAACGAGGAGAATAATAACGTGCAGTAAACGGTAAAACTGTTTTCACTACAAACCAGTGTGTTCATAATTTCAGATAATACATTAAAATAATATGATAAGACACACCAACTTTCAATATCAAGCAGCAAAACAAACTGTTTTGCTCAGCTAAAAATAGCTGGACGGAGTGGACGCAGATGAAACCGGAAGCCAGACCCATATATTTTCCAAATGGCCGCGCCCATTTTTACGACAAGAAAAAGGTGGATAAATTTGGTCATTCCAAATAAATTTTCAACATCACAAATAATTAAAAACCTTTGTTAATAGGGCTTATTTTGATACATTTACCTACATTTGTTTGTTTTGTGCAGGGCATAAATGAAGCCTACATCAATGAGGCCATTGAAGACAGCACTGTTGGGATTTACGTTCTCAAACAACATGCTTCTGATGAACCAGAGGATTTTGGTGTTGTCCTTGAAGGCATCAAAAGGATAGTTCAACCAAAAATGAAAATTCCGTCATTAATTACTCACCCCCATGTCATTCCAAACCTGTAAGACTTTCGTTCATCTTCACAAAACAAATTAAGATATTTTTGATTTCCTCCATTATAGAGAGTACCAAGACGCATACGCATGCTTTCCTCTGCTCGTAAACAAGGTGCAGCTTATGCATGTTTTATGTCACCAGCATCACACGCATGCATTGTGGTACTCTCCATAATGGAGGCAGAAGGTGACTCGGAGGAGAAGAATTGTTGAATAAAGTCGTTATTTTTGTCGCTATTCTCGTAGCTTTATAAAATTACGGTTGAACCACTGATGTCATATGGATTATTTTATCGGAGTCCTTACTACGTTTCTGGGTCTGGGAACATTTCAGTTGCATTGCGGTCTATGGAGGGTCAGAAAGCTCTCGGATTTAATCAAAAACACCTTAATTTGTGTTCCGAAGATGAACAAAGGCCTTACATGTTTGGAACAACATGAAGGGTGAGTAATTAATGACAATTTTCATTTCTTGGCAGTGAACGGTAACAAGCTCTTGCTCTATTTGAACTTATTCACTTTGTGCCGTGTTTGGATTACTTAAATAAAAGTGTTTAGTTTTTTTCTTCAGAATGCACTTTGTTCGTTCTAATAGTTTACTATTTTGTATATGCACTTTTAAGTCGACTGTGACAGTTCATATTTTTTTACAAATGTCTTTGCTGTTCTTCCCTGCGGATTACCTCTGACCTACTTTCTCTACGATCTGAATTTCTGCGTATTGAATTTTAGAATATTGACTTTGATGTTCTGAATTTCCTCTTCATCTTGAAAACTTGAAGCTGTATTTTTAAAAACTGGATATTTGCAGTCCAAGATTTCAGAACAAAAAAGTTGCTCTTTGAAAATACATGTCTATAAAAATATTCAGTTGTGTTAAATTTCAAATGTTTAATATTAAAGTAAAAAAATAAAATCTAATTCAGAACTGTGTTAAATGCAGGGCTCTATGCTTACTTTTCTTTTTAGGAGCGCTTGTGCTCCTAATTTAAAAAAAAAGAGCCCGGTCAAAAATTTAGAAGCACCTTCTAATCAGTAATAAATTCTGATAAAAAATTAACCTTCCCATTATCAGGTGATATTTGACTCCTTAAAGTGATTTATAGGGAATTTTGTTTTTACCTTTGTAATGGCATTTTTCTAACTTTATTAAAATGTCATATTTTATGTTAAATTCAAAAAACAATATTTATAAGCTTTTTAACATTTCTAATTAAAACAAGTAGAATAAGAAGTAGAATAAGAATAAGTTACCAATCAAATGAAATCAGTACTTAAGAAATAAATTTGTGCTACAGAGATGGCACAAAAGAGGCTTGTATGTGTATTTTCAGACGTTCAATGAGGCTCAGAGGTCGCATGAGTGCAATTAAATTCATGTTGAGGTTAATGTTTTAAATATACAATTTTGAATATAGAAATGATTTAAAGGGGTCATATGATATTGCTAAAAAGAACATTATTTTGTGTATTTGGTGTAATGAAATGTGTTTACGCGGTTTAAGGTTAAAAAAACACATTATTTTCCACATACTGTACATTATTGTTTCTCAACAATTGTTGCTCATCGGTCTGAAAAAGAGAGGTGTGGTGTGATTGGCCAGCTATCCAGTGCGTTGTGATTGGCCGAATACCAGTGGAAAATAAATAGCTCAGACAGAATCATGATTTCTATTTATTTTCCACTGATTTACTGATGAGCATTAGCAGCTTCCAGCGCTGTCTGCTTGTGTTCTCTCTTCCATGATCACTGCTCTGACTCAGAGGTAATAACATATTTAATTTCAGCAACATTACATGGCCAAAACACACATTAGACGGCCTATTTTCATGACGTAGAAAAAAAATACAGTGTTTTCTATTGGAATACGCGCTTGCGTTCAGTCAATAAAAATCGAATAGTTCTTAATTTGTTTGAGAACTGAGAAAGACCATACCATATAGTCGTGGCCACATAACCACCTCCGGGAGTGCATTATTTCTCTAATTATTTTAACGGCCTGGAGTCCTAACCACACATCAAGACATTGTTCAGATCATTTGTTTCAAGACATTTGACATGTTTCCGTCCTGAAATCTCGTGTGGGTTGAACTAATTTTTTTACGCACCTCATCCCAAAACTTCAGTTGCAAATTACAAAACGTAATTTTAGAGCTGATAACAGAGGCTTGAGCCATTGATATGCAGGTTTATGCAGTCTAACGCGGTTATTAGAGAGAGGGAGAGAGAGAGATTAAGTGCATGCGAATACCTGCATCTATGCGTCTCTCAGCAGCAGCGTCTACTAATAGCGAATCTTTAAGGTAAACTCCTTCATGAACCTCGCTACTGAGAAATGTCATATAGCTTTTCAGCTGCGAAACTATTTTACTGATAAATTCGTGGTGCAGTGCTGACAAGAAGTTTCTATTCGTGTCTCCGCATGTGTGCACTGTGTGTGCGTCTGTGAGAAAGAAAGCCTGATTTCCGTAGCCTACATAAAAAAGGTGGAAGACATGGAAATAGTTTGTCATTTTTTACCCTATTGTTTGTTATATTTATTTGTTCAATGTCTTGAGCAATGCGTAAATCCGGCCCTGTTAGACGGCAATCGGAAGTTATTACAAACACTCGATGGTGGTTTAAAGTGAGTTTTGAGAAAAAGCAAAATGTAAATCTTATTTATTGTCTTATGTAGCATGATGCTACAGTTTGCATGAATGATCACATAACACGCGCTTTCGATCGTCTGTGTAACGTTAGTATGAACGGACATCTGCATATGATCGGAACTCCACGCAGCTCCCGCGCTACTCTATACTGGTGGTATTACAGTACCACGAGAGCTAAAGACAGCAGACTGCTCCGTGCGCTTTCGAATCGCTCTCGCGGATGATCGATCTGCACTGCACCTCTTCTAATCGAAAACACCAGCAAGTGCTGCAGGCTTATTGGCTCACTGACGCTGATGAAATTTCCCCCCATTAGGTATCGAAATTTGGTACCGAACGACAAGATGTTTTTCGATACTCGATGGTATCGAGGCAATTCGGTCGGTGCCTAAAAAGTATCGAACTCGATACCCAGCCATAGTTCTGACTAGCTTTGTGAAATTAAACTACATGCCTGAATGAAACAAAACAGCAGAAGCTCTGAATGAAACGCATATTCACTCTCTGACAGCAGGTGGCGCTCATGGAACACCAGCTCCGGCGTTTCCTTGGTTACCGCTGTACACAAAGCAGCACTGTGCCGAAACACTGCTTTAATATGAACTATACAGAGACGAGATTAAAAGAAAATACCACGTAAACTTTTCTGAAGACAGTCAGTTCCCCTCAGAAACACATTCATATAAACCTCAATCAATATTGAGGATTTTCTTCCAATAGTTTGTTCATCATGAACAGTGAGTGATCTGCTCCTTAAGTTCAGCCATCCTACACACACACGTGACTGACCGCTCGCTCACACCAACAGGAGGAGGGTCATGTTACTCTCTACACTGCAGTCAACCTGAGGGATTCCTACACTCAGTCTTTGAGGAGACATGAAAAACAGCACATACGCTGGGTATAACGGAAAATATTAGCAAAATATATTAAAATTTTCATTTAATTTTTAAATTTTCAAATCGCGGTATACCTTGAAACCGGTAATCGGCCCATGCCTAGTATAATCACAGTTTTACTACAAATACCACGGTGACGCTATATGGCTAGTATAGCAAAACCATGTTAATGTGTGGTTACTTTAGTTTAACTATTTTTTATTTATTTGTAGTAAACCCATGTTTAATTTTCATAAAGGTACATATGTAATTAAAACATTATGTAATTGAGTGCAGAAATGAACGCGAGTAATCTTACCTGATGCTGATATTACAATAGCCAGTCTTAAAGGGGTCATATGATGCGATTTCATTTTTTCCTTTCTCTTTGGAGTGTTACAAGCTCTTGGTGCATAAAGAAGATCTGTAAATTTGCAAAGACTAAAGTCTCAAATCCAAAGAGATATTCTTTATAAAAGTTAAGAGTCAGCCACACCCCCCTAAAACGGCTCGTTCGAACACGCCCCCACATATCTACCTCACTATGTGGGAAGATTTGCATAACGCCGCCCAAATGTTCACGCAAAGAAAGAAGGCATAACTTTTATTCTCAATGTAGTATTGTTGCTGCTGCCGCCATGTCTTGAAGACGCTGTGTGCTTCGTTGTGAAAGCGAAACTACTTTGTTTGGTCTTCCAAAAGAGGACGATATCCACTTCGTCATGCCTAGAGCTGATCCGTGCTGGTCGCTGAGGGAATACATCAACTTAGTGCTGTGGATCGCCGGATCGGCTTTCACCGTTTTCACCGCTCCTTCGCCGGGACTGCCGTTCTCGACCCCGCCGCCTCAGCTCACTCAGCATCATATGACCCCTTTAACAGTTTACGTGATCTGGCTCTTTTATTATAGCTATTTTTTTATTTCTTTGCTGGGAGGCAAATCAAACATGCACACGGTAAGAGCATCTACGGTAATTCACTTTGGCCAAAACACACAAGGAAACGCGTTATGAAAAAAAAAAAATCGCCAGCAATCACAGACATTCACATTCGGAAGGGATTCGTTTTCTCTGAGGATCACTGAGTTTGCTGAAAAACAGTAGGTAATTTACTCTGGAATTATTACAGAGGTTGTGTGAGAAAAACACAGACGTGGCAGATTCGGACGGGATTAAAATCACCAAGTACACCAAGTGGTGAAACACAAATTTCTCTACCGACCCCCTGTAAAACTAGTCCCGTCCGAAGATTTGTTTAAATGATATAAACGCGTTTTTGCTGAACGCTGACGGCAAACGAGAAAGTATTATAATGTTTGCCTTTCTATTACAAATAATATAAAAGAAATCGTTATAATACTTTTTTGTATACATTTTAATTCCTTTGTTTAACAGTTCTATCTGATTATTAGACAGAATTTTATCTGTATAAGACAGAACTGTTAACGATGACAGCGAACAAGAGGGAGAATGTGAGCACTGTGTGCTCAGGCGCTGTCATTCTCAGTGCCGTCAAAATAAAAGTCCCGCCTTGAACACATCGGCCAAACAGAAAAACTTATCGGACGATACCAATATTTGAAAAATGCCAAATATCGGCCGATATATCGGTCGACCACTATTGACCACAACTTTAAAGTTCAGCTAAATCATTCAGTGGATTCATGATGACATTGTGATCGATCATATACAGATCAGATGTACTAAATGAGCATAAACGCTCATATATAGTATACATTTTACATGATAAAAAATTACTACTTCTGTGTGAAAATTCTGAAGTTTTGTATTTTGCATTTTAGACAAATGAACTAAGAATGATAATGAATAAAATGCTCTTTAAAACATTTGTGCATCATATCAACAGACAGTTATCAAGGTTTTTGTAGACTTGCCTTGTTATAAGTGCAGTTCAACATTGCATATGCATGGAATAGACTGCATATGCAAAGCTTGTTATATCAAAACCACAACACAAACACTACAATCTTTACTAATGCATGACAAATCCTAAACCACTTGATAGGATTTTATCAGCTAAAAAAATACATATCAGTTCCACCAATCTAGCAATTGCAAGTCACTGATTTTGGCTACAACCAAATAGCCAAAAACAAAACAAAAAACACTCAGCTATATGCATCCTTGTGCAAAAAACAGTGATGCTTTTTTTTTGCTTATAAAACAGACAGCATGCAAGCGGTGAAAGTTTTGGCTGAGTTTGTGGTTTGAAAGCCCATTATGCTGTCAGTGTCAATTCTCATACAGTCTAGCAACTTATGCCCATCTCAAATTAGTGCCCACATCCAAATCTAATATATTTAAAGGTCTGCAATCAGAAAAGCCTTGCAAAGCAGTTCAAACTAGTCTTATGAAACAAGAAAATGCAGCTAACACAATTGCAGTCATTTGTTTTAAGAGCACTAACGTTAGCTGTCAAAATCCATTATCAAGTCAGCAGTTTAAATGATTACATATAGTGAAAAGAACTAGCTTTGAGCTTAGAATTAGCTGTGAATAAACTCGTCGAGTGTTTGCAGTTTTTAAGTTGAGCATCACTAAACTTCCAGGGTTTCCTTCGGCAGAAACACATGCTCATCTCTTCCTCTCTTCTCAAACAACTCCGGAAAGCTCACTAAATCAAAACTCGACTAAAACCCTAATTTTTACAGAAATATTCAGAGGATCTTTAAAAGTGATTTGCTGCATGAACAGGCCAGAGACTGCTTTCAGCTACTGACATGCAACATTCAGCCTCAAAACAGAGCAGCTTGACCATATAAACGTAACTGTTAGTGCTAATGCCTTATAAAAATCAAATAAACAAAGACTACAAGTCTCGCATGCTTCTATCCAACCACTGACAGTCTCTTTCCAACAGCTTTTTGTCTGTATGTAAGCTACATCAACACACTGACAGCTAGCAGCTAAAAGCTAACCTCCATTAGACAGAAAGTGACTCTTTATCGTTCAGTTTTGCACGCGCTAAAAAAGTGCTGCATTAACAGCTCTCAATCACACTCATGACGGTAGCCCGCAGGCTTTATTTGATAGATGGATGTTGTTGCACTGAATTATTAGCACTCACCAGGATCCTCTTGAACAGAGCGTTTTCTTTGGGAGGCAGAGTGACTGTCGGCATCCTTTACTCTCTCTCTCTCTCTCTATCAGCACATGTGAAATGAGTGCGGCTGAGTGAGGCAGCGTCTTCCCCGGGTTTTACCCCCTTGTTCTCTGAGTCCTCGCTCGGCTCGATTTAGTGCCCGTGTCAGACTAACTAACCCAGCCCTCACGTGGTGACAGAAAAGCCCCCTTTGAGCCCAAAATGGCCGATGCGGCGCTTCTCCTCCGGGTCAAGCTGCTCTGCTCTGCTGCTCGGCACTGACAGCAGGGGGCGCACCATTTATAGGTCGAACAGTTTACCATGAATACATGAACGCTGATAACATAAACATCAACAATAGAAAAATACATATATTATATAATGAAAAAAAATGTTTAAATTGTATGTAATTAAATAATTAGAAAAAACTAATAAAGGTGCTAGATTATAATAAAATAAAACAAACGTGTCCTTCGCTGTTTTATAATATAATACTATATATTTAAAAATATATTTAAAAAACAGTGCTGTTTTGTATAAAATCATTCATAAAATAAAAATCTTCATGTTATGTACATGGAAATTCCCCAATAATATTAATAGGCTAATTGCAGAACAGTGTAAAATATACAGCCTTATTTTGCACATTGCACATATATTGCACATTGACAGCAGCAGTGGGAACTATGTAAGGCTGCTATTCATCGACTATAGCTCAGCTTTCAAAACTATAGTCCCCATCAAACTAGCTTCTAAACTCGTGGACCTTGGCCTGAATTCTTCACTCTGCAACTGGATTCTAGATTTCCTCACTGGTAG
>NW_015505196.1:3413985-3414831 GCF_001515645.1 Sinocyclocheilus grahami | reverse complement strand
AGTCCCCATCAAGCTAGCTTCTAAACTCATGGACCTCGGCCTGAAATCTTCACCCTGCAACTGGATTCTAGATTTCCTTACTGGTAGACCTCAAGTGGTGAAAGTAGGCCAGTTCCCCTCCAACCCCATCCCCCTGAACGTGGTAGCTCCACAGGGCTGTGTCCTGAGTCCTCTGCTCTACTCTCTCTACACACATGACTGCGTGTCTTCCCCACAGCTCCACATCTATTATCAAATTTGCTGATGATACTGTGGTTCTGGGCCTCATTTCCAATAACAATGAGGCTGCATACTTGGATGAGGTAAAGAAACTCACATCATGGTGCCAGGACAATTATCTCTCTATGAATGTGAGTAAAACTAAAGGGCTGATTGTGGACTTCAGGAAGAGACAGCAGCGGCCCTATACTCCTCTTATGATCAGTGGGACCCCAGTGGAGAGGGTGAGCAGCTTCAAGTACCTTGGTGTAAACATCTCCGAGGACCTGACTTGGACTTCACACATCCAAACTCAGGTTAATAAAGCCAGGCAAAGACTGTACCATCTGCGACAGGTTTCGCCAGCAATCCTGAAAACTTTCTATTCAGGGGCCATAGAAAGTGTATTGACTCAGTGTATCTCAGTGTGGTATGGGAACAGCTCCGGTCAAGACTGCAAAGCCCTGCAGAGAGTTGTGCGCTTAGCTGAGCGCATCTCAGGGTCTGCTCTCCCCTCTCTACAGGACATCTACCTCAAACGCTGCAAAAACAGAGCTGTTAAAATCATCAAGGACTCCAACCACCCTGGTAACTGTCTTTTCATTTTGCTGCCATCTGGTAAGCGCTTCCGTAGCCTGATGGCAAAAA
>NW_015505196.1:3393563-3413303 GCF_001515645.1 Sinocyclocheilus grahami | reverse complement strand
CAGCTCCAGTCAAGACTGCAAAGCCCTGCATCTACCTCAAACGCTGCAAAAGCAGAGATGCAAAAAACATCAAGGACTCCAACCACCCTGGTAACTGTCTTTTCATTTTGCTGCCATCTGGTAAGCGCTTCCGTAGCCTGATGGCAAAAAAACCGAGAGACTTAGGAGGAGCTTCTTCCCCAGGCCATCAGGCTTCTAAACTCAAACTCAGTCTCTTAACACCAACATGACTTCACTTAATTATCATTAAGACACTTAATATACTGACATTGCCACTTGCACACAGCAATTTCTGTAATATTTTATTTATTTACTTTTTTACCTCTGTTTCTGCTATGTAACTACCCTGTACAACCTGTTTGCACATTCTTCTCTTGTAAATTCCTGCTCATCTTAATATTTATTAAGTCTACAGTATACTGTCCTGCGCATTTTATTTTATTCTTATTTTTTTATCTTTTTTCCATACCTATATTTATATATAATTTTCTTGTGTTTGTATTCTTTAATAGGCCTAATTGCACTGTCCATGGAGCGGACCTGACTTACATTTCACTGCTGGTCATATATTCTCTATATAACCATGTATGTGACAAATAAAAATCTTGAATCTTTAATCTTGAATATTGTTGATCAATTTAAATAATAGACTTTTCTGGTGTTAGTTATTTAAATAAAATAACCTCTCTGCTGTTTTTATGTTTAACATTCAGTCGGCATTTATGGTAGGCTTTACGTCTAGGAATATCACTCAGACACTTCAAATTGGAAATACTTAAAATGCATATTGATATATATTTTTTCAAAATATATAATTACTGATGCATGTATATAAATGTCTTTAACATATTAATTAAAAGCAGTATGCTGAATGCAGTGCTTATAAAAATGGGTGTAAAAATGACGAAAACTTTTCAAACAAGAGATGCACAAGCGGATTTTATTTTGTGAAAACATACAGAAAAAACATTCAGGATAATAAGACTGTTTTTAATTACAGTAGTCAGAGGATCAAGTGTCAGTGTGTAAAAGGTATATGAAAACAAAAGGTTGTATAAATTAAGGGGACCTTTATTTTGATAGGTTTAGCGGAAGTGGATTTTATCATAGAGGAGCAGTTGACAGCATCTATAAAAATTGTTGGATTTGGAACACCGTACTAGCATACTAATCTTACTTTTTCTCAAATAGATAAAGCAGTAGTATGCGGTTCCGAATTCAACCAATGACTAGATAAATGAATTAATTAGACTTTTATTTTGGCGTGAGATGTAAAAGTGGATTTGGTTATATCATACAGTGCAATGGCAAATAAATATTTGTGTAAATAAACGGGACTTTTATTTTGACAGGTGTCGCGGAAGGGGTTTTTATCGCAGAGGGGCGGTTGTCAGTGGCATCCTGCGCTTCTGATAACACTGGCTATCGCTCATTCATAGCGGACTCTTCGCGCCGAAATACTGGATGACAAACCCATCCGCTTAAGCTACAGTTAACCGAAATATTGCCAATATTCATTCAGCTGGAGGAGGTGAGTGAACAAAGACATTTTTTGCTGAACACTAAACGTTGAACATGCAGACAGCCACCATCATCATCTTCATCATCGTCATCGCCCAGCTAACGGTACCGCAGCTAGCCAGAGGGCGTTATAATAATGTAATATATTGGTATAAATATTGTAAATAATACTATTTAAAAAGTAAAATATATGACTGTTTTAAGAAACCCCAAACACCGAAGAGCTGGAAGTAATTGTGAATAAATGTAAAATATGGAATTTATTGTAAATATTTTTGAAGATTAACGTTAACGTTACCTGTTACTCGCTTTTTTCTGCTGGCATAACGTCTGCTATTTGCTGTTCTGTTCAACTGCCAATATTTAATAAAGCATTAAGTTTTGCGGTAAAATATAGAAATAGTAAACAATAAGCTCCTCTTCTGATGGCAGATGTGTCGATCGATATCGGGGTCAGCGTGTCATAAGATAAGACGTTCCGCCCCAAAGAAGAATATAAAATGAAAAAATATCGCTTTTTTTAAAGGCTGCATGTTTTTAATGAGGTCATGTTTCTGTTGGTCATGCTCTTTTTTTGTGTGTAGATGAAGTTGCGGTGGGGCTGGACGTGTCTCTTGTTGCTCTCCATCTCCATGGTAACATGGGCCCAGAAAGAAGAGCTGGATGATGAAGAGGAGGCTCAAGTGGAAGATGGAGATGTGGACATGGAGACAGACAGTGGAGAAAGCACCGAAGCAGACGCCAATGTGTCTTTTGAGGTAAGTCTCCGCTCATTCCAAATAATAAATATTTGTTGTAATGCACGTTGCTCACCAAAAAAGCAAAATATGTATCAGTAGAGTTATCCATGATCAGTGTTCAAACGAAATAGCTTGGGTTATGAGCTATTTCATGTCGTTTATAAATATGCATTATTTGACATGCATAGGTAACATACAAGACCCCAGTTCCAACAGGAGAAGTGTACTTCACTGCGACGTTTGATGATGAGCCTCTGAACAGGTTTGTGAATCTTATCAGATTTTCATTGGGTTGTAATCCATTCATGTTTGCTTTGAGATCACCTTTATTTAACTGTACTTCTAAATGTCGAAAACAGTTACATTTAGCAGATATACCCATTTTAAAAAATACAGCTTTTCTGCGGGTACACTGACCAAAAATATTGATAGTTGATTATATACTGAATATTGATAGCACTCCACAGATTGTTGTCCAATCAGTGATGATTTAATGATCACAATATGTATTTTGAATATATATTCTATTCACACTGCATGGTTTCTTCTTACTTATTGCTTAATTATTTGTTAGCTTTTACGTGTTTTATTATTTTCTGCAGTTGGCAGGTGTCTAAAACAATGAAAGAGGATGCTGATGAAGATATTGCAAAATACGACGGTTAGTTTTCCAGCATGATTTTTGAGTGTTGCTTTATGATTGCCCGATTTTAAATAATATTGAAAATATATTTTATCATTAACCCCTCTTCTAAAAATGGTTATCCTTTAAAGAACAAAACAAAAAATATCAACAACATGTTTCTATATGTTTTTCATGCCTGTAGGTAAATGGGAGGTTGAGCCCCTGAAGGAAAACAAGGTGCCTGGTGATTTGGGCTTGGTTCTGAAATCTCGTGCTAAGCACCATGCCATCGCTGCTCTGCTTAACAAACCCTTCGTATTTAAGGACAAGCCCCTTATTGTCCAGTGAGTGGGCTTCTTAGATGCCATTTCTGTGATATTTGAAAAATACAGCTTGTGCGTTCTAACAAAAACCAATCTATGCAGGTATGAGGTCAACTTTCAAAACGGAATTGACTGTGGTGGCGCTTACATCAAGCTGTTGTCAGACTCTGACGATTTAGACCTGGTATCTTCATTGACTGCTTTATATGATCAGAACAAATTTGTAAAAACATAACATAAAATACAAAGTAAACAGATTTGATAGAAATGGAAATATACTGGATTTGAACAGCAATATGATAAAAAAAATTGCTATTGTAAGGGAAATAAGTGATATTGCATATTTTAGAGGTGATGTGTGTGTCTTTTGACTCACAGGAGCAGTTTCATGACCGGACACCGTACAGCATCATGTTTGGGCCGGACAAATGCGGAGAGGACTACAAACTGCACTTCATCTTCAGACATAAAAACCCTCTTAATGGAGATGTGGAAGAAAAACATGCCAAACGACCAGACGTTGATCTGAAGAAGATCTACACCGATAAAAAGACTCACCTCTATACACTTGGTGTGTACACTATTAGTACACTATTACTATTAGTACACTATTACTATTAGGGATGTTCATCTTCGGTTATTTTTCCTAACCGACAACCGATGCTCATTAACTGATTGTTAACTGTTAACCGACAAATTTAAATTAGAATTGAATTAAATTAGAAAGAATAAGTGTCTGTGACTCGTTAAAAATACTAAAATGTGTTTCCCGGGGATTCATTTTACATGCGCAAAAAGCAGCAAACAACAGAACATGAAGATTCACATGGTCATATAATATCACATCACTCACCTGCAGCGCTTCTGCCAGCGGAGAAAAACATAATAAATATATATATAACGAATAAATAGGCCTATACGAGAAACATATTTTTACTTGATAAATTAAGAAAATTAAAGAAGAACGATTAAGTTTCCATCATATCACATCACGCACCTGGAGCGCTTCTGCCAGCGGAGAAAAACATAATAAAGCTAGGCTATATATATATATTTAAATATCTGTTTTAAATATATATATAACGAATAAATAGGCCTATACGAGAAACATATTTTTACTTAAATTATAAATTAAGAAAATGTAAGAAAAACAAGTAGCCTAGCATGCAGAGGTTCGGTTCATTTTTGTGCTGCGCGAAAGGAAAAGAAAGAAAGCGGCATCCTATTTTTCTTTAGGCTTATTTTACAAAAGCACATAGATTTGTTTTTATTGTGAATGTACACAAATAAAGGCAAACCTTTTACAATTCCGATCATCTTTATGACTAAAAGGAGTAGTTTCTTCCACTGTTAGAAGGAAAAAATTCAAGTGATTGCGCCGCATGCGCACACACAGTTAAGCTTTGCTACCTTGACAATGCAGCCTGTTCATTATCATAATAAAATACAGTCAGTCAATCATATGGAAAAAAAATATGTAGTAAAATCTGTTAAGCCGTTAAGTGTTATCACTGTACCGCTGTGATGTAAAACATTTTGTTTTACGTGGATATTGGAACGCGAGTGAAGTACATAATAAATAATAATTTGCCATTCAAATACATCGCAAATACGTAAACATTTGATTTTGTGTGGAATGAGAGACCCTTTCAGTTTTTCAGTTTCGTTTGAACCTAAATGAATTCGTTTTGGCTTGTTGTTTATATTGCTATAGCTTATTATATTTTAAATTCTTAAATTATTTTCTAAATACTGTTAATTGAAAGGATTTGTTGTGGAGTGAGGGGAACTAACACTAACTAAAAAAAAATACACATGCTGGTAAAAAATGTGTAACTTGAATGCACTGTAAGTCGCTTTGGATAAAAGCGTCAGCGAAAAGCATAAATTATTATTATTATTAATTATTAATTATAATTAATTAACTGTGTTTATTATAATGTTTGTAAACATTTCGCGTCGGCATTAGCCTAGGTCTATTTCTGAATGAAATAATAAAATGCGACTTAGAAAGAATACACGACTTGTTTTTTTTAAATATGCTACGCAATTTTTATATGCGTAGCATATTTTAACCATGCAGCAAACTGTTTTAAATATTTTGATAAATTACTGAAAAAATAATTAAATTATTTTTTAAACCGTTTAACTGATTGTATTAATCGGTCAAAATACTTACCGTCGGTTAAACGGTTAAAATGAACATCCCTAATTACTATAATTGAAAGCATGTGGAAACTCATTACATTATTGTTATTATTACTGTTATTATATAGATATAATAAATGTTATAACAGATAATCAAATTAATAAATTGTAATAATCTAAAAATAGTTTCACCAACCATATTACATAAGAAATTAAACGTTATTGTAAAGCCATTTTTTTGTTTAACAAAGCAATCTTGCCTGCATTCGATAATTGTTTTATTAAATTATTCAATGGTAAATTATTAAATAAATATGTGTACTCTCTTCTCCTTTTCTCAGTTTTAAATCCAGACAATAGCTATGAGATGTTTCTAGATCAGTCCAGTGTTAGCAGGGGAAGTCTGTTGACAGATGTCGTTCCGCCTGTGAACCCTCCAAAAGAGACTGACGATCCCAAAGACTCCAAGCCAGAGGACTGGGATGAGAGAGCCAAAATCCCTGACCCAGAAACAGTCAAACCTGAAGACTGGTGAGATATATGAATAAGTCCAAATGCAAAGAATGCACTTGGCAAATTCTTGATAGCTTGTGTCTTTTTATTTGTGTTTACTTGCCAAAGTTACTTGCATAAAACAGTATTTTGTTGTAACTATTACCTTCACGGTTATGTATTTAATTTCATAGTCATAGTGACAGACATGGTATTCATATGAGTAGGGAACCATATGAATTTATGAAGTCATATTATCCTTAAAAAATAGCAGCAGTGCTATGTCAAGACCCATTTTTTCTTTATCTATCTAGGGATGAGGATGCCCCAGCTAAGGTGCCTGATCCTGATGCAGTGAAGCCTGATGGTTGGTTGGATGATGAGCCAGAGTTTGTGTCTGAACCCACTGCAGAAAAGCCTGATGACTGGTGAGAAATAAAGTCTTTCTTTTAATCCAGAGGCTTGTGGCAGTGCACAACAAAGAGCTTCTAATGAGAACCAAGTTATTTGCCACTTTAAATATTCATAAGAATATAATTTCAGTACAGAAGTACCCTAAAATAATAATCTATCTATCTATCTATCAATAATATATATATCTGTATATCAATAATCTATCAATAATCTATCTATCTAATCTTTGGGATTTTGCTTTGGTAGGTTTAGGCCTTTTGTGGACAGCTGACTCCCAAAGCTTTTTTATATTCAGTGCAGTGGTCATTTCACAACAGTGAAAGAAATAAACTTTTTCATTAAGGGGCAACATTTTCCAATTGATTTCCAGGGCATTTTGCTAGTCTTTTTGTATTTTTACAGGTGAAGAAAATAAACAGATGATCATGAGAAATTTCATGAAAAATAATATTTGGGGTTGAATGGAATAAGGACATAACATAATTTTCATTTTCAATTTTTATGTGAAATAACACATAACACCTTTTTGTCACCTTTTTGACATTAAAAAAAAATACAAATTTGTGACACTTGGGGCTTTCTTGTTAAAAACAGAAAATTAAGAGAATTAATAAAGAGGCAAATAAAGAAAGTTCATGAACTAGAATTTAGTGTAAAGTAATGCATTTGTACTATTTGCAGATCATATTTTATTTTAAAAGGCTAAATGACTGTCCTAACCACAACCTATAAACACACTTAAGTCAAAGCCACATTTGACCATGTCCTAGTGTAGCCCTGAGGATGAAAACTAATTTATTTTTCTAGAAGTGAATTTTCACAATATGAACATTCATTCCTAATTGTGTGCATAAAATGCTGAAAACTGCTCCTGTGATGTTTTTGGTCTTGTCATATTCAGTTAGAAATTACATTGCATTTGTCATATTTGCAATTCAAAATGGAGAAATCTGACAAATATTGAGTAGTTCTCATCCCTGGATATTACTATTGGTTGTTAAACATTTCTATTGTGACACAGATGTCAAATATGATATAGCTACACACTCTCACCATTAAAATAGAAGCATTGCGCTGGAATTCTTGCTCGGCCTGTGTGAACAGAAAAATCCCCTGAGGCAGCTCAAATGAGAAAGTCAGTTATCTTTGGTGCTGTAAATTTTGTACAACGCCAAGTATAGTATTGGTAGACAATCATCTGTAGTACACTATGTAATACCCTATGCTTTCATTTTAGCTTTATTTCATTCTTTTATAGCAACTTGTCAGTAATATTCTCTTCACCCCCCTCTCTCTCAGGGATGAAGAAATGGATGGAGAATGGGAGGCTCCTCAGGTGCCAAATCCAGCATGTTCAGCTGCTCCTGGCTGTGGTGAATGGAAGCCGCCCATGATCAACAATCCTCAGTATAAGGGCAAATGGAAAGCTCCTCTCACAGACAACCCCAACTACCAGGTATTAACATCTGGAGTCTGGAAAATGCTGCTGAAGTGCCCATATTTTATTCAGTAAATGTCACACTAAGCCTGCAACTGTTTTAGCCAACATTTTAATTAATGAGTTGGATACAATGACCAAAGATCTTTAAGTATCACAAAAATATATTTCTATTCAACATCTTTGTTTACAGGGTGTGTGGAGTCCACGGAAGATTGCAAACCCTGACTACTTTGAGGATCTTCACCCGTTTAGGATGGAGTCATTCAGTGCTGTGGGTCTGGAGCTGTGGTCTATGACCTCTGACATTTATTTAGACAATTTCATTATTACCTCGGAAAAGGAAGTGGCGGACCGCTGGGCTGCAGACAGCTGGGGACTCAAAAAACTGGTGGCTAGTGCCAATGAGGTATGCTTCTGCCTCTCGCCCACGTTTTGCTCTGGGCGTCATTGCTCACTGGGCTTTGGTTTGGTTGACATACTCAGACTGTTTCTTTCTATCTTAGCCTGGAGTGTTGAGTCAGTTGGCGCTGGCTGCAGAAGAGAGGCCCTGGCTGTGGGTGGTTTACATCCTCACTGTTGGTTTGCCTATTGGACTGGCTGTGCTCTTCTGCTGGCCAAAGGTACGTCCTGACCCCACAGAGGAGATCCCATTGAATGCAGAATAAAACACTTAATATAGCAGGCCTGATTTACAGCTATATTTAGGCTGTCAGTGTTTTGCTGTGAATCATATAGATGTGTGGGTACAGCGTAATTATTCATTACATAATCTGTTTTCATCACAACAGAAAGATTCTGTCCCGAATAACCATAATCAAAGCAGATAAGAGAAGCAGAATAAAACAAACACTCTGCCTACACACATGCACAATTAACTGTACACATTTGCATTGCATTTACATTTTACATGTATTCGTTTAACAGACTCTTTTATTCAAAGTTACTTACAAATGAGGACCACACGAGTGATTCATCCTGAGGAGAACTGCTGTAACACTGCACCAAAATGTGCTAGGACACAGCACAAGCTAGTGCGAGATGTTTAAAGGAAACCGAAGCTTTCCTAAAACCTTTATAGTTTGATTTTGTTTTGTTTCATTTCATTTGCTGCCTGGCAAGAACTGCTACTTCCTGAACTGGAAATTCAGTCCAATTATTTTTAAAGAAAGGCATTTTAGGGCTGAAATGCTGTATCATCCAATCAGCATCCAAGATGGAAATATAATTCATTTTTAGTAAGTCTTCCACCATTGAGGTCCAGAAATAATTGCCTAATAATAGCTGTACTTTGGTGCTGCAAAGATATTGTACAGCGCAGAGCGGTATATCAGTGCTTGAAAACGAGCATTACCGCTACTTTTTACAGAAACCAAGTGTAAATTCTAACATGATGCTTTGGTCAAAAAGTGAGATGTAAGACATAAGTTAGTAAACATTGTATATTTGACACCTGTGTTATGTTAGAAGTTTTAAACGACTAACAGTAATATCCAAAGATGGTACAACACAACCAGTACACTTAACAACATATCAAGCATAAGATCAACAACAAATTCTTGTGCATGAATTTAATGAACTTAGTTAAATTTTCCTGATAGCCGTTCTGTAAATTCACTTATCATCCTCAGACCTAAACTAGAATGTGGTAAAACGTGTGGCTTTGAAAAGTATGTTTATAGGATGTGGTTAGCATTTAGAAAGAAAGTGTCTACAGCCTGTGTATACTGATATGTTTATGGCCGGTCTGCTCTCTTATTTTAAATGGATAATTCACCTAAAAATGAAAATTATGTTATTATTTACCTTACATATTCAAATGTTGGCATTGCAAACCCAAATGCTGATTTTCATGACCATGTGTATTTTTTCCTTCATTGACACAGATAAAAACTGAAAAAGACAGCTATCGTTATCCAAATTTTTGTCCTTCAGACATCTTAAACTGCACATATGTAGATCTGGGAAATCAACTTTTTTTTTTCCAAGGAGCCATATACCCCCGAACTCACCAAGCAAGCTGGGTTTTTGGACCTTTGTATATGATCATGACTGTCATACTCAATCTCAAGTTTGGTCATTCTGAGAATCCTGGCTCAAATGCAGCATTTGTTGTGTTGTGTGTTTGCTGTGTGATGAGATCCACTTAAACACCACATTACATCTAGCTATTTGCTGAGCATAACACAGTTGATAAATCTGGTTTACCATGCTAACCCCATTTGATATATTGCTAAAGATTAGGGTGTTTAGGATTAGCTTGCAAGTACAAAATCCTCTTAATGTGTATTTATCATCGGTTGCATAGCAACAGGCAATCAGCGACCTGCCCTGAAGCGTTCGACAGGTTTGTCACCAGATATGAACAGGATGGTGCACGTCTCTGTCCTCTTGGCCAACTGCTTCTTGAATATTCTCAGCTCACACAATTGTATGTGTATTGCAGAAGTCGGATGATGACTATGTATACAAGAAAATCGATGAGCCCAGAGCCGAAGCAGAGGAGGTAGCAGAAGAAGAAGAAGAAGAGGAGGAGGATGACGAGGCGGAGAAAGGGAAAGATGAAGCAAAAGCAGAGGAAGATACTGAAGCAACTGGTTTGTAAAATGATTTATCCTTGTTTGCTGTTTTAAGTACTTTTTAGTGTAGTTGCTATACATCATTTTCTGACTCTCTTTTCAGGTAATGAGAATGGGGACGGGGTGGACAACGACATTGGAAAAGATGGTGGAGATACAGAGGAGGAAGAAGATGAGGAAGAGGCCAGTAAGCCAAATGACACACCCTCAGAGGATGAAGTAAGCAAGTTCTCATTGACTGATGTGTTCACAACAAACACAAATTTCATTATTCGCGCACGTAGATTACATACAAAGTCAATGCAAAGATGCGAATAGAGGCAGCAAAGGCATGATATTTGCCTCAATCGCTACAGAGATGCTGCTATCAATAAAAAAAATAATGTCAGTGTATATACAGTAGTAAAATGTAACACACACATCAATGCAGGATTAATACTCATCCTCCTCTGGATGGTGCTGTGAAATTTTCAGTATGAGTCTTGTTTCGATACACTGTTGTTTTAACTACTGCACGTGCAGAACTTCTCTGTGTATGAAACGTCATTTCAAACTCAAAAGTTTCCCCTCTATAATTTGACAGTATCGTTTATATTGCTATACTCTGATGTTGCAAACACTTCTGGAAAAATAACAAAGTATATGAGACGTGCTTTATATTAAGTGCTTCAAACTAAATGATAAACCTACACTTCTTGCCCTATTCTCAGATATGTGTGCTGTTGAATGTGTGTTAGATTTGTTTTCATACATCTTATGGTTATAAAATTGGGCAAGTACTTCCATTTTGCATAAAGAATTATCCTGACGGCAAGTGAGTCTTAACTTGAGTTTTAACTTCACAGACTTCAATGAGTGAGTGAGTGCCGGCGCACACATGTGTGTCAAAGAGATGGAGCAGATTAGAACGTGAACACAATAATTCTGACTAAAGTATTTTCACATATTTTGCGTCCAAAAGTGTGAGCACTTCAAATCTCTTTCCCCAATTACTGCAGCACTATAAACTGCAGTGTTGCACCAATATTGACAGACTTAAAGGGGTCATATGACGTTGCTAAAAAAGAACATTATTTTGTGTATTTGGTGTAATGAAATGTGTTTATGTGGTTTAAGGTCTAAAAAAACACATTCTTTTCCACATACTGTACATTATTGTTGCTCCTCTATGCCCCTCCTTTCTGAAACGCGTCGATTTTTACAAAGCTCATCGGTCTGAAAAGCGAGGTGTGCTCTGATTGGCCAGCTATCAGTGCGTTGTGATTGGCCGAATACCTCAAGCGTGTGGCGGAAATGTTACGCCCCTACCATACTGTGATGCCGTGTCCCGGAGCGACTAGACAAAACCAATAAAACCCATTACAAACTAGGCATTTGTAGCATCCAGTAGGGACGTAATTACTGATTATAATGACTTATACTGTTTTTTTACACGTTGCATTGTTTCGCGCCGCGTAAACATAAAACCATGTCTGCATTTGTGATCGGAGAAATGACAAACAACAAGCGCTACTCTACACTGCTCAAAACTCGCGTTTAAATTGCCAGTGGCAAATTCTTTAAATATGAAAACTTACTTACAGGCTGTGAGTCAGAACAGCCGGCATTGTAGTCTACTCTCCCAGGAAACAGTCCTCGTCCTCTGTAAAATGCGTTGCACACATCTGAATATTTGATTTGAACTGTTCTGGAACAGTGTTGTAAATACAACTTAACCACTGATTTCTAGTTGTGTCCTCTTTTGGAAGACCAAACAAAGTAGTTTCGCTTTCACAACTAAACACACAGCGTCTCCACGACCTGGTGGTGGTGGCAACAATACTACAGCGAGAATCAAAGTTATGCCTTCTTTCTTTGCGTGAACATTTGGGTGGTGTTATGCAAATCTTCCCACATAGTGACGTAGACATGTGGGGGCGTGTTTAAACGAGGCGTTTTAGGAGAGCGTGGACGAGTCTTAAATTTTATAAAGAATATCTCTTTGGGTTTGAGACTTTAGTCTTTGCAACTTTAAGGATCTTATCTATGCACGAACAGCTTGTAACACTCCAAAGAGAAAGGAAAACTTGAAATCGCATCATATGACCCCTTTAAACCATTAGCAGACCTCTGTTTAATAAAAGCATGAGTTGTATTTAGAGTAGTTTTATTTATTATTTATATATATTTTTTAAATTTAGTTTAATTTTCCCAAATTCCGTTTTGCTGTTTAAATTTTTCAAAAAAAAATTTGTTTTCTAGATAACATTTTAATGATTCAATTAAATTTTAGTAATAAAAAGGGTGTCTTTTAAAATGTTCCTCATAGTTAATATTTTATATGAACTATATATCCCGCAATTCTGACTTTTATAACTTGCAATTGTGAGTTTTTATCTCGCAATTCTGAGAGAAAAAAAGTCAGAATTGTGAGAGATAAACTGGCAATTCTGACTTTTTTCTTAGAATTGTGAGATAAAAACTCACAATTGCGAGTAATAAAGTCCAGTTCTGAGGGGGGGAAAAAGACATTTTCTGGCATTATCTCTGAATTATAATAACTGACAATTCTGGCTTTATAGCTCACAATTGTGACTTTACATTCCACAATTCTGACTTTTATAACTCGCAATTGTGAGATTTTATCTCATAATTCTGAGAAAAAGTCAAAATTGCGGCAGAAAAAAACTTGCAGTTACCTTTTTTTATTTTCATACAGTGGCGGAAACGGGCATCCATAGAAATCAGTACAAACACCGTGTGATTGTGCCATGTTTTGCTAGACTGAGATTCCAGTTTGCACTGCTTATCTAGATCTACTGATTGTTGTTAGACTGACAGTTTTGGGTCTTTGCAGATGAAGGATGCCGGTGAAGGAATTCAGAGCACAGGAGAAGAACCTAAAGCTGTGAGAAAGAGACGAGTACGGAAGGACTGAAAATCCACATTTTCCCCACGTTTCTTCCTCCCTTCTCTCGTTTCTTTGCCTCTTTTTGCTGCATGCTTTCGGCAATATGCCATTCAGCATGCAAAAAAACGGCAAACCTAGCCGCTCTCCTGAAGAGGTCATTCTTCATCCGACTGAACCTCGCCTCCCCTCTTTCAGTCTTCCGCTTAGTTCTTATCGGGTACAGTTGGGATTTAGATACAAAAGTCAGACCTGCTGAGTTTTAGCTCCAAGTTTTGCCTATTTCTTTTTCTTTATAGATTACAATTCATGTAGTACTGGGCCAGTGTTTCCCTACTAGTAAGTCTGAATACTGTGAAGGGAAATGTACAGTGGATATTTTAGAAAGACAAACTAGTTTATGATCACCTCAACGTTTCTGTTTAAGTTTTTTAAAAAAGGGTTCAGTTCCTTGTGAGTTTTTAAGTTATGAGCTTTTTAACATGATCATATCGCTCTGATCGTATTTATTGTTTGTATCTTGTTTGAAAAATGATGCAACTGAGTTTAGATATAGTACTTTTTAATCTTGCATTCTACTGTCATTACCAGTTAGCAGGCTCTGGAGAAGAGCTCCGTCAAACCAGGAGCCACCTTCACCAAACATCTAGGTCAGTGAAGTGCTAGGAATGCAAATCAGTATTGCTTTTTTGGCATGGAAGAAAGTCGTTACGCACAGTCAGAGCTGATCACAGCTCAGCGTCATCACTGACACTCTCTAACAGCAGACCCAGACACAAGCACACTGAAAACAGACTGACCACCATGTATGAAACCATTGAGCTTTGGAAGCAGACAGGTTGCTTTTCAAGTGATGAACAGTTTTGTTTTTCTGCTTTTTTTTAGGTTGTGTTCAGCCTTACAAGGACAGCCTTTTGTTTACATGTTTGCAAACTGTTCATTGCTCTTGGAAATAAATATTTACTATAAATTTGTGCACCTCTGACATGACTTCACCAGGAACACTTGTTTGTGCAAAGGCAAAGTATTTTATTAAAGGCATAATTGTAACAAAATAAAATGTACACTTTCAGAACAGGCGGTACTTTACATCGGGTGCTTGCAAACATAAATTACACAAACGAAATTTTTCACAAAAATAATATTAAACAGACTGGGTATGTAGTGTTGTGGCAGATGCTTCATCGTCATGTCAATAATTCATAGTAAGTGAAATTTCACATCAGCAATCTCTGAGCAAAGAGCAGAGCATCTGTCCTCATAAATACAGCTTAAGCAGACACTTTGGAGCAATCAGATCAATATCACTCAGCAGACTCAACCTCACTTCAGTCTTTGAAAGCAGTAAAAGCTAAAATTTCATCCATTTTAAGTCCCTCAATTCAAAGGACATGACCACGAAGAGCAAACTCTCCAACACAATGCTGCAGTTTACACTGCGAGCCAGTTTCAACCAATTGATACTGCTCAAAAGACGTCGGGTTTGTGCGCTAGTCAGACCTTTTAAGATAAATCCAAGTATGAACGCGAGTAAATGTCATTTGGTTTAGTCAAATGCCTCTTATAATGTAACATATGAAGAGGTACTTCGTTTAAACCAGTGGGTCAGGAAATTTCAGAAATTGCATACTTTCTGCACCAGCTGAGCAACTGGCATTAAGATAATTGCCAGTAACCTTGGTTTAAATGAGAAAAATCACATGCCAAGTGAGGGAGGACTAATTTAGGTTATCCATCCTTAGCCTTTTGCATCATGCACTTTAGTTATGGGATGTCATGCACTTTCAAGAGAACATATGTGTTCAATCTAGCTGCACATTGTAATTGTTAGTGGAAAGCCAAAAAAGCTGAAATTCAGCATAATTGTATTTTTTAAAAGAACCTGACTTCAGCTGTCTAGTATTTAAAAAGGTTGTGAAGTCAATGAGAGGGTCTGAGATTGATTATGTACCTGCTAAATGAATTAAACAGGAGTGGTATCTCACCAGCTCTGTACTTATCTGATCACAAACTGCATCAGGCATCCTGTTATATCTTGTTACACAGTTAGCTGACAGGGAAAGACAGCAGCTCAGTCCATTCAAGTATTACCCATACCATGCTGAGAGATGCATCAGTAAATTGTACAACAAAATAAATACAAAACACAGCGGCTTATATGTATGAGCTAGTAGTTTGAATGCCGGAAAGAGGAGATGATGGATGAAGCAGACGTGACCCACACGTTATTTCCGTTTGCTTTTGGTGTCAGTGGTCTGAAACACGCTGGAGGCAGACATGAGGTTCTCGATGTACTGCCCGAGAACCTGGTTCTCCGATTTGAGCTTAAGGTTCTCCTCTTTCACCGCGTCCACACGCGCAGAGAGATCTAATGGAAACAGACAAAACACAGTGCATCGCTTAGCTTTTCCGGCAGCCATTTAGAGAGCCTGAGTGGATCAGAGTAGAATGGTTAGAGGAAAAACAGAAACATGAGGGGTGTATATTCAGTTACAAAACAAAACGGCAACAGTTAACCACTAAGACAATAGTTCTATATTAAACTACACTCAAAGACTTGAACCTTCAAGTGTGTGCTGTAGCTCCAACACTTGGTTTATGAGTCTCATCTTCTCCTCTTGCTCAACTTGATTCTCCATATCTCCTGAAAACACACATACACATCTGAAATCGCTCCAAAGCAACTTAAACTGAAGAAACACGCATTTTAACAACATGATATAACATATTATACCAAACTGTGGGTGATATTTACCATCAATCTCACAGTTCATGGTGGTATACTGGTCCTCTGGTCTGAAGCTCAGGACTGTCGGTTCTCTGTCAGCTGTGAGAGATAGGCTATTATCAGTGTGATATAAAATATGCTTATAATACAAACAAGTAGTTATGTTTTTTGACATGTACAAACGTAATTTCATGGCATTCGTTGAAGTACCACACAAATAGCCTACAGTGTAAACTAAGCCGTTTCAAGGTCCAGGCGCATCAAGATACGGTTACGTTAGCTATTGGCTAACACAACAAACCATCGCCTGCCATAAAGAAATACAGTTCACAGAAAGATAAGATCACCGTCATTTACATTACATGCCTAAAACGTAATTATATTTCTATTAGTACTCGAGACATGACATTTTAACTTAGTTTTATGAAGTTTTAATTAATGCCGCGTCCAATCATCATCAGTCTCCATTGGTTCTCATGCATTACAGGCCGCTACAGCCTGGGTGCTAAAAGACTTGTTAGAAACAGCTTTAAATGACCCCGATAACAAAACTCAGTTAAATAATCAGCAACTAATAAACTTGGTAAAGAGGCCATTTATTTTTATTAAAAAAAAATAAACGCCGAGAGGAAATAAACATGATCTCATGTGATAATGAAGAACTTAAGTAACAAACACTGATACAGTCACACAGTCCTACCTGATATAAGACTAAATCGATCCGGGTTATTAAAGATGTTCAAAATTATTAAGTCTACAAAGCTGATGTCAAGGTAATGGACACAGACCATCCGTTACCTCATCCCTTCTTTGTTTCTCTCGCATTGCACTCACTACCGAAAAGCACCGACAGAGGGAGACAAAGCTCGCTATAAAGATGAAGCTGGGCACAAAGCAATAGCATGCTGGTTACTGCATATTGCCTTCTATTTTTTAAGAATAGCATATGAAAAAGAATGCAGTATGCAACATAATAAACGTTTCTCCTCATTAGAATATTTTTTGGTTAAAAATGTATTTAAAACATCCATATGATAGTATGCTATACTTTGCTGTCACATAACCTCATAGAATCATTCTAATACTAATTATAAATAATTCTGGTCAAATCTGTCCCCTAAACTAAAACGCAATAAAACCAAACAGCCAAACATTCAAATATTAGGAATCAACTACATAATGATGAAAGATTTTGATGAATTGTGTTCTTAGGACTAGGGTATTTTTCATAAATGTCAGGACGAGGAAAGATATCATATGTGTTTTAAGTGTTAGCAATGCATCACTTACAATAATTGTGTGCCAAAAACAAAGTTTGAATCGTTTTTATGTTACTTTGCTTCATATATGTTTTTAATATTTACATTTTGTGGTTTATAATAGGCGGTTTAATGGCAACATACCCCATTTAATTTGACATGTCCAGCTATTGGGGCATGTTGTCACAAAAGGTCAACATATGTTATATGTACTGTTTCTGCTTAACAACGTTTGTAATGTTCAAATGCTTTTTTTTCTAGTAACAAGTGTGACAACCAGCTCCAGTCTGTGATCACCAACATTGTTTGTGTTCCTCACAAGAACTAAAGTCATAAAGGTTTGGAAACTACATCAGGGTGAGTAAAATGATGACCGATTTGTCATTTTTAGGTGAACTATCCCTTTAAAATTGACCGCTCAGAGTAGACGTGAGTAATCTGAAATATGCAGCTTTTGTTCTACTTACTGACTGCTCTGGCAGTAGCTATTCACACATGCTTACTGTATATGTGAGCTTGTCTCTGCTGCACAGTCCCTGTACACAAGCACACACCTACTGCCTCTTGTGGAGGTTTCTGACATGTGTTGACACAGTGCCTCTCCATTCATTCCTGTATTTGGACAAGAAAACCACATGCTGCACAGCACTCTAGCATTTAGATACTTGCGTTATTGCGCTAGCTTATAGCCTACTGCTGAAAGAATATACTTAATGCATCATTTAAAAAATGAAAGTGAAATAATTCTGGTACTTAATGTTAGTTGTCTTTATTATGTAAACAAAATCATAACAATAATAATGATGATCATAATAAAATAATAATTGGGCATATGCACTTATGGAGTTCATGTTGTATTACTTTTGCGGCTGTTGATGTGGGGTGGGGTAAGATTTGGGCAGGTTTGGTGGTATGTTAAGGTTTAATGTTTGGCTATGGTCAACCATGCAATTATAGATGCAACTATATAAAGTGACGTGACATGTGGCCAAGTATGGTGACCCATACTCGGAATTAGTGCTCTGCATTTAACCCATCCAAAGTGCACACACACACACAGCAGTGAACACACACCCGGAGCAGTGGGCAGCCATATTTATGCTGCGGCACCTGGGGAGCAGTTGGGGGTTCGGTGCCTTGCTCAAGGGCACCTCAGTCGTGGTATTGAAGGTGGAAGAGTACATTCACTCCCCCCACCTACAATTCCTGCCGGACCAGAGACTCGAACCCACAACCTTTTGGGTTACGAGTCCGACTCTAACCATTAGGCCACGACTTCCCCTATAAGGTAGGGTATAAAAGTATACCTATGTTATTACATGTGTTATTATTTTTAAATATAAGTACAGAGTAAAAACATGTATGTACACAGTAAGTGCAATGTATCAAATTATTAATATAAATGTTAGTAGTACATAGTTTTTAAAGACAATATGAAGTGGGCAGTGTTACATCAGTATCACTGAGATACTGGTTTAGTTTTTGTATCCGGAGCAGATTTTCTTTCTTTCTTTTCTTTTTCTTTTTCTTTTTCTTTTCCCCCCAGAAATACTGCTGATCTTATTGCATTGGACTAAAACTTACTGACATTTCTCATAGAGGGTACAACTTCCCCAAGTTTTAATTTATTTATTTATTTTATAATTTTTGGGAGGGATCCCCCCCCCCCACACCTTGTTACACTTGTGGTGTTCCTGATCAAAAATGACCGGCCTACAAAAAATTGCTTATGAGCTTATGCCATATTATTACCAAATATTGGATTTAATCTTTTTATTAACTTGTTTTTTTTTTTTTCATTTAGCACAGGTTTTGTATTATTTTTTGGAGTGTATTGATCATAGGCTTTATTGATCTGAGCTTATTTACCTCTGTTTTGAGAAAATTGCCTTGCCAAAATTTTACCACAAAACTGCTTTTTTTTCACACAACAACTGAGGTGCATAAGCTCAGATCAGTGAGGCCTATGACCAAAAATGTCAAAAAAGCAATACAAAACCTGTGCTAACTGAAAGAAAACAAGTTGACCAAAAGATTGAATCCAAGGTTTGGTGTTAATATGCTCTACCATAATGAGAGTGCATAATGTGCAACTGTGTGCTTCTATTCATGTACATTTCCCAGTTCTATCACTGAACTGTTTCCCGGACAAAGAGAACTGGTTTCAGATCAGCTTTAAGACAAGACAAGGCAAGTCTTACCTGAATCATCAGCTAGTGAGATGTTAGTAAAAGTCCCATCATCTTCATCCACGTCTCCCTCCATGACTGAGAGTGTTCACAAATGTGAGTGTAGCTTATTAGCAAAACAACAGTTAAATAAGTTAAACTATATGTCTTTGAAAAGGTTCTTTTCTCTCTCTCTCTCTCTTCCTGAAACGCTGTGTAGTTTGTCCGGCCTTACCCTCTCAATTATTCACCATCACCACGGTTACCAACCAGACCTGTGTGGTAACTCAGGTGACAAAGCTGAAGCAGACTTTAGGGCGACGCCTGCTGAGAGATCCAAAGTTCACTCGTTCACTTTCTCAGATTACAGTGAGAACCCCCCCCCCCCCCCCCCCACCCCCCCCCCCCCCTCCCCTCC
>NW_015505196.1:3360831-3393466 GCF_001515645.1 Sinocyclocheilus grahami | reverse complement strand
CCCCCACACACACACCTTCTCACCCAACTGCGCACACCTTTAACTTTCTCGCACCATCTGTCTCATTTCATCTGTGCTACAGTGTGACACATTAACTAAAGGAAGTGTCTGATGGCCTCACACAAACAAAACCACATGGCAGTGCTTAACTACACTGACTTAATTGGTTTGCACTTTGATCAGTGTTGTAAAAAGCCTGAAGTATTACTACAAGCTACTGAAACGACTTGCCGTGATGCATTGATTGGCACTCTAGGTGCTTTCTTTCTTTTTTCATTTTAAGCTGCAGGCATAAGAAATGTCGACAGGCTAGTTTCTGACTCTAATAGAGTTAAACTCAAACACCTGCAGCAAATACTTCTTATGCGAAGGCTGCATTTTTTAATACCATAGCATGGCAATTCTTTATTTGTCTCAATTCAGTGTATCTTTATGATATGACAACAGACATGGACTTCAAATGACACAACTTGATTTCATGGGGTTTTTAGAAAAAAATAGTTCAGCCAAAATGAACATTTGCTGAACATTTACTCACCCGCAGGCCATTCAAGATGTAGATGAGTTTGTTTCTTCATGGGAACAGATTCGGAGAGATTTAGCATTACATCACATGCACCAGAGGATCATCTGCAGTGAATGGGTGCCGTCAGAATGAGAGTCTGATAAAAACATAAAGTAATCCGTACGACTCTGGTCCATCAATTAATGTCTTGTGAAGTGTTGCGTTTGTAATAAACAAACCCATCAAGACGTTTTTAACTTCAACCCGTTGCTTTCGGCTAAAATACTGGTCCTTTATTAATGAAGTTATTTTGTCTGATTCAGAAAATAAATATGCACAAATCAAGCATCGTTTACAAGCAAAAACAGTCCAGAATAGTTCTGAACAAATACGTCAGCTGATTTTGATGTGAGAGAACAACAGAGGATGGACTTTTTCACTGGAGGAATCCATTTTGGATTACAAACCCATACTCTGAAGTAACGGTTTAAAGTTGAAACACCTTACTGATGGATTTATTTCTTTACAAACACACACCTTTTTTTCTTCATAAGACATTGACTGATGGACTGGAGTCGTGTGGATTACTTGGGTATTATTGTAATGGTTTTATCATCTGTTTGGACTCTCGTTCCGACAGCATCCACTGCAGATGATCCATTGGTGAAAAAGTGTGGTAATGCTAAATTTATCCAAATCTAAAGCAAACTCATCTATATCTTGGATGGCCTGAGGGTGAGTAGATGTTCAGCGAATTTGCATTTTTTTGGTGGAATGTTCATTTAATGAGAGAAATGGACAAGCTCTAGTGAGAATGTAAATGATTTTAATAGTGCTTATACAGACAAAGCAGATAAGATTAAACACCCATCCAAGACAGCACTCTGTAAATGTGCCAGCCCAGAGAATAAATGAGATTAAAGTTTTAAAAACCAAACTCACATCTATATATCCATCCATCCATCCATCCATCCATCCAGCTATACTGTATGTATGTGTGTGTGCGTGTGTGTGTGTGTGTGTATGTGTGTGTATATATATATATATAAAACAATTGGGAATAGTGTTATGTTTAAAGTGTGCTCATTGTACTTTTGATGGATATAACCGAGGTTAGTACCAGGATAAATCCAGATTTCATTTTGTATATTTTCTCTTGATGGCAAATTTAGAAGGCTCCTAAGAAAGGAAAACCCATAGACTAATGGATTATATAATTAAGATGACAATTTTAGACTAAATACATGCTAGGTGCTGTCTAAAATAGTTACAAGTTTTAACTATTTTTAAAATCTGATTAGCAAACTTTATATATATATATACACACACACACAGGTTTGTTTTTGTGAAAAGTGGGGACATCCCATAGGCGTAATGGTTTTTATACTGTACAAACTGTATGTGCTATTGCCCTACACCAACCCTACCCCTAAACCTACCCCTCACAGGAAACTTTGTGCTATTTCAGATTTTCAATACACTCCATTCTGTGTGATTTAGAAGCGTTTTGAAAAGTGGGGACATGGGGTAATGTCCTGAAAAGTCACCTTCTCCGTGTAATACCTAATATTAATATGTTGTAATATTAATATTTTTGGTAAGGATCGTCTCGTCTGTACATAATCACATTGTCGTCTGTCTGTTGCCAACAAAGCTTTGATAATCGTCTGACAAGTATGTGTGAAGGGCCTCCTAGTGGTTAAAGCCTGTCATAAATTACACAAGGAATTGACAGTGTTTTCATCGTCTCTGTTGGTCTCTAGCTGTGCTCATGAAACAGATGTAATGCTTGTCAAAATAAATAAACACACTTATGCATCATAGCTGCCTTTTAATTAGGTTAAATATTTGTTTGCGCTTTTAATTCTGTCTAGTAAATATTAGTATTTTATTTTTCATATTAATTTTAATATGTATTCATTATCTATTAAATGTGTAGTAGTATTAATAAATGTAACATTTTAAAGCATAAACACAATTTGCAATGCCCTAATAATAAATAATATGACAGCTATAGACTGTAGTCAGGAAATGACATCTTTGCAGCTTTAAAACATTACTGCATAATTGGTGAAGCTAGTGTTGTTAATCTTAGCAACTAGTGTTGCTTAACACTAGTTATTACTCAACAATATGGCTCCCATAGATTCATCTTTAAAGTGACTGTCTGCACCATCATTTTTATTAATACAAAACTGATTTATGTGATTCATTTAGATTGTACCTTTGATTATATTCAAGGTAATTGAACAACACATCATTTCCTACTAATGTTCCAAGCTTATTCAAGTTTAAATTGTTGCTATTTCATATAATAATCTTTTTTATTGCCAAGATCTTTGAATTAGTTTAGAGGTTAGGACTAGGAGTTTTATGTGACAGCCATACACCTCTGTGGAAACCTGAGCATTTACAAGACAGTGATTACATGGCAGAGAAACAGTTAATGCAAGCTTAACAAGCCTAATCAAAAGACAATAGGGAATGGACTTTGTCACTGAAGGAAATGTCATTATGGATTCATATTAGAAAGAACAATTCAAAGTTAAAATGCTGTAATGATGGATTTGTTTTTTACAAACACGCAACTTCTCACTTCACAAGACGCTAATTAATGAACTGGAGTCGTGTGGAAATCTTGTGGATTATTGTGATGTTTTTATCAGCTGTTTGAACTCATTACGACGGCACCCATTCACTGCAGAGGATCCATTGGTGAGCAAGTGATGCAATGCTAAATTTCTCCAAATCTGTTCCCATGAAGAAACAAACTTCAGCAAATTTTCATTGTTGGCTGAACTATTCCTTTAAAATTTAATAAATAAATAAATAAATAAATAAATAGTTTAAGCTCAAGTCAACAAATTTAATTTGAGATATATGTTAGTATTTACAGCATAAATGTCTCTTCAGATGAAAAGTGAATGAATGAAAAGGAAGGAATAAGGAAATTATAAAGAGAGGATGATGAAGGTTGAGATGGTGAAGTCAAGAAAATAAGAGAGATGGAAGGAATGAACAAAATGATATATTGACAGGAGATAAGAATTTGACATAGAAAATGGCACAGTAAGTGACAGAGGGGCAGATTGAAGCATAAACACTAATGGAGATGTATAGGCAGTCTCTCGTTCTCTCTCTCATTGCTTCCTGACTGCAAAGTTAACAGATGCCCACGGTTGGCAGTGGCTCTCTTGATGCTTGTAAAGGAGGCTCGACCCATCTGTACTGTGCATAAGCACAAGCTACAATCAATCCTGTACAGACCAAAATCAGCTTTGGGTTTAGGAACACCAGCAGAGCAATGAGAATTAATGTTATTTTTTGACTGGTGCAAGAGCAGTAATTAACCGTGTTACCAAACACGTGCTGCGACGGCATCTCTCCCTGTACAGCCAGAACGGCTGTAATGTAAACGTAATACTGTGAACAAAGAAGAGCTTTTATATAGCAGTTTAAAAAAAAAGAAGGTAATATCGAGTAACTTGCATTCATGTACACACATTCAAACTATAGAGCATACTTTTTTAAAGATTCCAATGTAAGTACATATTCAAAAGAAACATACTCAGAGAACATGCGATTTCTGATGCAGCCAGTCACTGTTTTGAAAAAAAAAAATAGGTTGAGTGACTAATTCAATGACTTACTCTTAAAAGCAGTTACTTGTTGCCACCTACTGGTGGAAAGATGTACACAGCAAAAAAGGGTCACTAAAAACATCAACCAATCAAACAGCTTTGTAATATACTAGGCCTATATACTGTTTTAATAATACCATGCAGTATAGTACACACCTGCATGTGGTTTTCTGTTTTCTGTTTTACACACCAATTCTACCTTCCTCTTTCTTTTACTCGCCAAGCAGATCTTTCTTCCTCATCAACAGAAATCACGTTGTCAGTGACCATACAAATGATAATATGCTAACATAGCCTATCCAGACCATATAGGACACACCAGGGAGTGAAGGTGTCCCTGTGCCCACGTTTTGGTCAGCCAAGCCAGGGAAAGAGGAGGCGGCACTGAACCTGGCTCCAGTGCTTTGAGGCGTGACATCCAGCCGAGGTTCAATCTGCCTGCACTGCAAAATGATGCAGTACAACTAAACCCCAGACACAGAAGACATGTTCCAAATCACTTCCCTTCTGTGTAGTGCATGACATCCCCCTTATAAGATACTTAACAAGAAAGGAATCGCAAATATGTAAATGGTCCTGCTTTTTATGCAATGATAAAGACACATATGCAGAAGAAGAAAAAACAACAACAAAGTATATGTATTTTATGTGACATTGAAAATGAAGATAGTTTGTAATGCTAGTTACAAAGCATCTAGTACTTAAGGTCCATCACTTAATTGTTTTGTTGTCTAAACATGTTTAGATGCTCGTGCTGAGAGTATAATATGTATATGAGTGTGTAAGAGAGAATTTGGGAGGGCTGGCCCTGGAGAGGCTTCAGGAAGGGGAGTGTGAGGCATTGTTGCGGCGACACTACAGGAAGAAGCTGTCATCATGGTGGAGTGCCAGGGCCATCTCTGCAGATGGTCTCTATGACATTATCACGTCATCTTCCTCGCCTGACAGAACCGCCAACCATAAATCCACACGCTAAACAAACTTTTGTAAGATCCATTGGAGATGTGGTCTTTCTTATTATCTGCAGTTTGCACCTCCAAATACTCGTTTCAAAATATCAGCCATCACAGACTATAATGCAAATTTTGCTAATAATAGAAAAACAATCATCAGCACTAACAGGGAACCCCTTGGACATCCATCTGGTTTGGCAGGGTATAGGTGATATGCATTTGTTATTGTAACGAAATGAAAATCACCTTGTCTTAATCTAACTTCATGACACCATGTTGGTTTTGGTTATTCTATTATAGTAAATATTGGGCTGCATTAATGGACAAGAACACTCTAAAGCAGTGGTTCTCAGCCAGGGAGCGGGGCCCACTAGGGGGCCTCAGAAAACTTCCAAGGGGGCCTCAAGATGACTTAAAATTAAACAAAACAGGCATAAATACACTGAACAAAATTATAAACGCAACACTTTTGTTTTTGCCCCCATTTTTCATGAGCTGAACTCAAAGATCTAAGACTTTGTGTGGGTGAGCGGTTTGCTGATGTCAGTGTTGTGGATCGAGTGGCCCATGGTGGCGGTGGGGTTATGGTATGGGCAGGTGTATGTTATGGACAGCGAACACAGGTGCATTTTGAATGCACAGAGATACCGTGATCAGATCCTGAGGCCCATTGTTTTGTCATTCATCCACGACCATCACCTCATGTTGCAGCATGATAATGCACGGTCCCATGTTGCAAGGATCTGTACACAATTCCTGGAAGCTGAAAACATCCCAGTTCTTGCATGGCCAGCATACTCACCGGACATGTCACCCATTGAGCATGTTTGGGATGCTCTGGATCGGCGTATACGACAGTGTGTTCCAGTTCCTGCCAATATCCAACAACTTCGCACAGCCATTGAAGAGGAGTGGACCACCATTCCACAGGCCACAATCAACAACCTGATCAACTCTATGCGAAGGAGATGTGTTGCACTGCGTGAGGCAAATGGTGGTCACACCAGATACTGACAATACAGTAAAACTGCACATTTTAGAGTGGCCTTTTATTGTGGCCAGCCTAAGGCACACCTGTGCCATAATCATGCTGTCTAATCAGCATCTTGATATGCCACACCTGTGAGATGGATGGTTTATCTCGGCAATGGAGAAGTGCTCACTAACACAGATTTAGACAGATTTGTGAACAATATTTGAGAGAAATATGCCTTTTGTGTACATAGAAAAAGTCTTAGATCTTTGAGTTCAGCTCATGAAAAATGGGGGCAAAAACAAAAGTGTTGCGTTTATAATTTTGTTCAGTGTAAAAAAGACATTGGCTTCCCACTGTCTCAAAAAGCCTGGATATGAATATGACAAAATTTTAAAATGTGACTTCTAGACCTGGAAAAGTAAAGTGCATTTTTAAAATTTTTACATTGTTTCATAAAGAATATAAATTTTTCTAGCGCTAAAATATTTTATCAGGTAAAAATTGTTAAATAAAGTAAATATTGGGCCTTTGACTATTACTATGGACAATAAAGGGCCTTGGAGTCAAAAAGGTTGAGAATCACGGCTTTCTAAAAAAAAATCTGCGGACCCCAGGTGGTATGTGAAGGCTTATCTTATAAATATTCGGTAACACTTTACAATAAGGTTCATTAGTTAAACATTAGTTAATATATTAACTAACATGAACTAACCATGAGCAATACATTTGTTACTGTATTTACTAATCTACGCTAACGTTAGTTAATAAAAATACAGATGTTCATGTTAGTTCACAGTGCATTAACTAATGTTAACAAGATTTTAATAATGTATTAGTAAATGTTGAAATTAACATTAACAAAGATTAATAAACGCTGTATAAGTGCAGTTCATTATTAGTTCATGTTAACTAATGTAGTTAACTAATGAACCTTATTGTAAAGTGTTACCAAATATTCTATATATTTCAAAATGTATTCATTTTAATAATAATTAACAATAAAATTACTTAATAATGTTTAATAAGGTAGAAGGTGAAGGTTGAAATCCTCCTGCTCTGTTTCTCAATGAGAAACAGGTCTTAATATTCTGATTGATATTCCAGTACTGCCATTCTCTCTCATAAGTTCTCTCACTACATTTCGAAGAGGACCAACATATGAGAACAGTTTAGCACAATCTTATCAACTCTCCTTCTAATCAGTCAAAAACACTTAACGTTTTGAATGACCTTCTTAGAAGTTTACCTTTCCTTAATCTGCAACCTGTAGTTTCACATTCCATAGTTCAGCTCGACTCATTCCTCTTCATGTTTCGTTCTTCCACACTGCCGGCTCATAACTGTAGTCCAATTCATTCTTCTCACCTCTTCACTCAAGTTCATCCATCTTTCTGTCTAAAGTCCCCGGACGGACAGATAGATAGATAGATAGATAGATAGATAGATAGATAGATAGATAGATAGATAGATAGATAGATAGATAGATAGCTTCATTGCAAGCCACTAAAAGAAGGCATAATATAAATTCAATTACAGTAGAACATTATAGTGTTTCAAAACATACAGATGGAAACTAGCACTTTTTTTAAACCAGTGCATAATAATGCTGTAAATCTCCCAAAACATTCACAAAAGCTGACTCAAGAGTGGATTTCATTACATAATTTCATAATGAACACAAAACGTGTATACATACTCAGATACATGCTTCAAATCAAGTAGGTCTAGACTATTCTTATGATTTATGTCATAAGTGGCCTTTATTTAATCTTCAATTGATTTGGATACATTCATCTGAGCGCATGATTCACAGTTCAAAAACAATTCAGCTATAACACTTGATGTGAATATTGTATTAAAATAGACAAGAAGCGATCCTTAATAAATGTGAACATGTCTACTTTAAGTGGGAGAATTTAATCTGAGCTCTCTCTCTGAGCTCTCTCTCTCTCACTCTCTCTCTCTCTGTGTGTGTGTGTGTGTGTCAGTGTCCTGACTGCAACTTTTCATGACCTGAAATGATCGGCTAATCACAAGGGTTTTCACTGTCTAACACTGTTTAGTACTAGCACACAGGCTTTCTTTTGGGTCTGTGAGTTTAAATAATAATAATGATTTTTAAAAATGATAGATATAAATATCAGTGTTTTGTGTCTCTAAATAGGACAAAAATAGATGTGCACATAGATTATGCATGAACAGATTGTGAGTTCATGAATAGGTGTGTTTGTGTCTTTCTTACCTGTCTATCTTACCGTGGAATTCATTTTACTAATGGAATTGGCTTTAAAATATTTAACAGATCTCAGTTGGTCTGGGTATGTGCGTGATAATGCATGTGGGTTTAGTTACATTTTTCGATCATGGATTAGATCTGTGGACTTCCTTGAGTTTGAGTGATCACAGAATACATGGGTTACTTTTAGTAGTGATATCCTCTCCTCACAAAAGCATATGCATCTGATGTGCATTGTTTGGAGGTAAAAAATCCAACTCACCTGCCAGTGACTCCATGTCATGTTTTAGAAAGACCCGAAGCCTTTTGTAAAGTGCTAGTGTTATATTATGAGTTTCACATAGTCACCTTTCTCTCAATCTTTCCCTTTTGTCACTGAACTTGCCTTGTAAACATGAATTTGTTTGTCTAATAAAACAACCTCTGTATTTTCAAAGTGTATGAATACAGTAGTTTTTTCTGTCATATTTTGAAAGTATTGGTCACTTTTTTTTTATTATTATTATTTATTAGATTTTTAAAGAAACTTATTTAAAAAAAAAAAAAGACCTAACAAAGCTTAGCATGGAAAGTACCTAATTTTAAACACAAAATATCTGTGATTTTGACCAGTCCCATTTCAGAGGTTGAACTTCCGGAATGTATCCAACCATTAAAACCATACACCAGTGTCATAATTTTGACATAATCCTTTAAAGTGATATTTTGTTAATATTTGGTATTTGAATGGATATATTTTGTTTCGTGAATTCACTCCATTACAAAACGTTTTACATTTGATATATTAAAAGCTGTGACACCCAAGTAACATCATTTGAACCCTTTCATGGCATAAAGACAATCCAGTTTTCACAGTTTTTTACAAATATTTTTGTGCTTACTGCCTTCATCAACAAATATTTTACCCAGCTCATTGTAAGAATAAATGATCAAACTAATATTTGTTTTATAAATTGATTAAACAAATAACCTCATTTTGTTTATTTGATCATGTTTTTAAACTGTATTTAAAGGAATAGTTCACCCAAAAATAAACATTTGCTGAAAATGTACTCACCTTCAGGCCACCCAAGATGTACGTAGATGAGTTTGTTACTTCATCAGAACAGATGTGGAGAAATTTTGCATTACATCACTTCCTCACCAATGGATCCTCTGCAGTGAATGGGTGCCGTCAGAATGAGAGCCCAAACAAATGATAAAAACATCACAATAATCCACAAGTAATCCACATGACTCCAGTCCATCAATCACTCTGAAGCAAAAAGCTGCGTGTTTGTAATAAACAAATGATTAAGACGTTTTAACTTTAAACCATCGTTTCTGGCCAAAATATGAGTCCATAATCCGTCTTAATGTTGATTACTTGTCAACTGTTTGGACTCTCATTCTTACGGCACCCATTCAGTGCAGAGGACCCATTGGTGAGCAAGTGATGCTAAATTTCTCCAAATCTGTTCCTATGAAAAAACAAACTATTTTACATCTTGGATGTCCTGAAGGGAGAGGCAAACATTTTTAGTAATTTTTTTTTGGGGCAAACTCTTTCTTGATTTACATATTTTGCTAGAAGTATACAAAGCTCGTATTAGCTTGATCTCTTGAGGTTGACAGTCAACATTTTATGAACGTTAATCACTTTCTTTCAGTGCTCATTTATTCATTTATGAAGAGTTCAGGCTGTGTCTTGTATGTACTAAAATATGCTTAGTCATTGGGTCACCCAAAGGCAGTCCAGGAGTCCAAGTCTCAGCATGACTAGTCAAAAGTGAAAAACACTAATCTAAGCACACACACCCACACACCACCTACTCAGTGGAGTCATGTATTGATATATACATACCCATACTCTTGTCACACTCTTTTGCTTTAATCCCTGTCTTTTCCTCACCAACATGTAAACATATTCAAAAAAGTCAGTGTGAAAATAAACTTCTAGCCCCTCAACAATACTATTATTCTTGTGGATTATTAAAAACGAGAGCAAAGCTGTAAAATGCTTCCTCTTTTGTGTGTTGTCTCTCTCTTTCGGTCTCTTCACGGATAGTCAATCTATCAGCTCCATTGATTCAGTTTATCAGCACTCTAATGGATGGGTGACCACATTAAATATTTACAATGCTTCACAACATCCCAACATCACAGAAAACCTGGACCATATGACTCGTTTCTTTTACTGATTCAATGTCCATCCCCTTTTCTCACACATACATTTGATGGACTGCAAATAATAACACTTTCAGTAGTTTTGTTTTCATTTCAGTAATCTGGATGATTCTTAATTTTGTCTTCCAAAAAACCTTAAAGTCTAACAAGAAACAATAAAACTTATTGAGGTAAAAACTCAAAGCAAAATATTGGCAAATAGTTTTTTAAACCTCACTGAATTTCAAAATGTCTCTCATATTAAGGATTTTGAAATATTTATATCAGCAAACAAGACAAAATACTTTGTTTTTTATTTTATTTTATTTCTCATACAGTCACAATACTGCTTAAACATTGTTTTTGAAAAAAAACTATTTTGCTCAGCACTGGTGCATTTATTAGATCTAAAATGATGCAAGAAACACTAATATTTTTGAAATATTATTACAGTTTAAAATGATATTTTAATATATTTTTACATGTAATATATTCCTGTGATGGCCAAGCTATATTTTCAGCATCATTACTCCAGTCTTCAGTGTCACATGATCCTTCAGAAATAATTCTAATATGCTGATTTGGCACTCAAGAAACATTTCTTATTATTAACAATGTAAATATTTTTGTGAAAACATTTTTTTCTTGATTCTTCAGTGAATAAAAAAGTTCAAAAGAACAGCATTGATTTTAAATATATATTTTTTTGTAAATTATAAACATTTTTACTGTCACTTTTGATCAATGTAATACCTCCTTACTGCAAAAAAGTATTAATGCTATTTAAAAAAAAAATCTTACTGACTGCAACATTTTGAACAAAAGTTGTAATGTTGTAAGATAATCAAAATAATCAAGATATTTATAGAGATTCAAGAAGAAGGAAATAGATTAAGAGTAAAAATAGTTCCTGATGAACATGAGTGTTGTAGGAGGAGAAGCACTTAGGGGTCACATTTTATATTTGTAGGGTGATTCATAAATGTTAAAGCTTGAAATCCATTAGAGATTGACTTAAAACAACAACAGCATCGCTCCGTGGTGCTTTTGTTTTGTTGCTTCCAGTGTTTCTACATATTCATAAAATATTATGGAGATCAAACAGCTCTATTTCAACAATTATAACTCTTCGTTACTCTGTAAGTGTTACATAACAAAAGCAATTGTTGGTAATGGTTGTTGAATTGTTTGTACGTGACACAAGTAACAACCTGGTTTTTAATAACAAACTTTAGAGAAAATGCATGTTTACAGAAGTTACGCTGTTCTGTGTCTATTATAAGCACAGTGCATGGTGTAAAGCACGTTTCAGACAAGCTGAACTGTTCACCACACCTGTTTGTTCAGATCTTATTGAGTTCTGTAGCTGGTAGACCAAGTAAAAGATCCAGAAGAAAAACAAACCAGTAGCACAAACACTAAAGAGCAGTTCCAACAACTGTCAGTATTAACCATTCCAGAAAGAACAGAGAGTCCCAAACCTGGGTGGATATGTTATTTATATTCCTAGAATTTTGAAAGTAACAGCCCTACTGCTTTTTTCCAAGAATTGCTCCATGAGGCAGAGATTTAAACCAAAAGCATTTTACTCACTCGTTTCCTTGATGGACACAAGAGGGCAAATAAACATTTGATTCCTGGGCCATCTCATATATTATTCTTCACCAACAAGAATCTTCACATAAACTGTTCCCCTGATTTAATTTTCACTGCACTTTTCTTTAATGCAGTTCCAAAAAAATGCTCAGAAATGTGTAAAAAAAAAAAAAAAAGACAAATAAGAGTGAGACCATTGTGAAACCATATTTATAATTACTAACAATTAAAAAAAACTTTAATTATGCATCAATGTTCAGCCAGTTTTTAAAATATATGAAAAGCATCTATAGCATACCAGCTATTTTGATCAAAGATAATTACAAAAAATTAGTCTGTCTGGCACACTGTATTATATACAATTAAAACAGGAGAAAGGCTGATCTTGATGGCCCAGAGAAACAGGTCCAGAATAGTGCCAGCAAAATACAGGGTGTTCACAAACTTTTGGCCTTGACTATATCTGTGTATATGTGCTAGCTAGAGAGAGAGAGAGAGAGAGAGAGAGAGAGAGAGAGAGAGAGAGAGAGAGAGAATGAATGTGTTTGCAATTCGTTTTAGCCTCACTCAGCAAACCAGACTGGGCAGCAGCACTTTTTCACAATTACTCACACACACACACACACACACAAGGCTTGTTTTTATGGTTTATGGGGACTCTCCATAGGCGTAATGGTTTTTATACTGTACAAACCGTATTTTCTATTGCCCTACACCAACCCTACCCCTAAACCTACCCCTTAAAGGTAATTTCTGCATTTTTAGATTTTCAAAAAAACTCATTCTGAATTATTTATAAGCCTTTTGAATTACGGGGACACTGAAAATGTCCTCATAAATCACCTTCTCGTTGTAATACCTATGTCATACCCATGTTATTATACAAATTTGTGTCCTCATAAACATGCACACACACACACCTACAAAACCGGCCAGCCCCCTTATCATCATTTACTGACTGCAGCCAGTGCTTCAGGGCCTCACCTGATCCTGTTACTTTCTTCTGTCACTTCTTAAGATGTGTGTATTATCTTCTGCACACACGCCACATAAGAAAAGTTTGCTCAAGAGCAAGGGCAATACCTTCAAAAATACCTTCAAAAATAACTATGAAATGCAGAGTGCTCTCGCTGTTAATAGCTGAGTGGACAATCTGTGAAAATAAAGCTAGTGAAAACTACAAGTGTATGTTCCTCACAAACACATTTCCTGTGTCAGCAAACACGCGGACTACAGGGTGTTTAAACAAATCATTTATATTGTTTAGGAAAAGAAAAGGGCATGAATGAATGAATGAATAAACAAACAAATAAATTGCATTATACACTTATCATTCTTAAAATTAACCAAAAACAAACAAAGTAACAGCAACAAAACTGTTTTAGTGTTTCAGTCAGGTGTCATAGGTTCTAGAAAGCTGCTTTTCCAGTTCTTTAGAAAACCATCTATGTTGTATGTTAAAGAAAACAGTAACCAATACTCTGATCAGAAGAACCTGCAATGTAACTTCTAAACTCCAAAGAACCACTAACTGTTGAACCTAAAACCCACAGAAGAACCTTAGTTTTTAAGTAATAAAAATAAAAATAATAATTATTATTTAAAAAAAAGATTGCATTGCAATATTTGACAAATATTTAATTTTTTAACAATGTTTTATTAAATTTCATTTGCATGTATTTTTCTATTATTGTTTTTTTGTCTTTTACATTTTTCTAATATATTTTCTTTTTGTATTGCATTTTTGTACGCGTTTAGTGTAAAAATACGTTTCCCAGTAATACCTCACAGTCCGATAGATAGATAGCGCTTTGTGCTCTCATGAACTCGTGAGTATCAGATGCAGTACCCCAACCCGCCGGTAAAGCATTACACAGCTCTATCATTCACCTCCTCTGAAGTCCATATTGAGTCCGCGTCCGGCGCACTAGATTCCGCGCCGTGTTTTGCGCGGAGCTGGCGTGCTGCTCGCAGGCTGGTGGCTGCTCTTCGCTCGGCTGTTGTCCTGATATCACTCCGCTAGCATGGAGGAGGGGAGCGCTTGATTATTGTGATGGTGGCAGCTGCCGTACACTCTGGCGACTGTAGGATTTCCTCTCCAGCCGTCGGGACTTTAAGAAACTGCACACCTTGTTCGCGCTCGGGGAGGGTTTCGCCTGCCAAACTAATGAAATGCAAGTTCACGAAACAACTCCGGAGCCTGTTCGCAGCAGACGGCAAAACTTTTTTCAAAAGGACAACACAATAAAACGACGGGCGCGCAGCAGTGGCGCTTACGCGTGATGGTTGCGAGTAACATCCGGATGTTTGATGGAGCTCCAGTAGAGGCGAGAGAGTAACAGACCCGGTCCCGCACTGTTGTCTATTGAATGGTTGGCACGGCGATCCTCCCGGAGGAGGGATTTACTCTCATTTAAACGCTTCTTTCTCCACAATTTCACTGTATCTGCCTCCCTGGCGAAGCGGACTTCTGCCCCGCTTTGGAGAGGGGAGAGAGAGAGAGTCAGGGGGGCTTGACAAAGTTCTTCCCGAATCACAGATGATGGGGGATTTTGCCAGCCCCGCTGCCGTACCGACCGGCGGCGGCATTTGCATTAATAACAATAACGTCAACTTAAACTCTGCCATTAATGCAACCGGCAGCAGCACCGGCGGCGGCGGTAACGTGGGCATACCGAAGCACAGCACGGTGGTGGAGCGGCTGCGGCAGCGGATCGAGGGCTGCCGGCGGCACCACGTCAACTGCGAGAGCCGATACCATCAAGCGCACTCCGAGCAGCTGGAGCTGGACCGCCGGGACACGCTGAGTCTGTACCAGCGGAGTTTAGAGCAGCGGGCCAAGAAATCCGGCAACAGCAAGCAGCAGAGCAAGCAACAAGAGCCCGACTCGACCGCGAGCGCCGAGCAGAGGAGCAGCACTCTGATCGCGGTGAGTTCCGCGCTCCGTTACAGCGTGCGTGACTGCTCTTTTACACGCGTCTCCTCTCTGCGCAGTTTGTTTGGGTTGCAGTGCTAACTTTCGCTCGGCGTCTGTGTTTTTACAGGGAAAACTCTGAATTGGTGCACTTATAATAGCACACATAAGCACACTTCAACACGATTTGCGGACTATTCGTAGTCGTGTAGAAGTGCGTTAGAGCTTGGAGTAACTTCGGAGGCGTTTAGCTACTTAGCAGTACAGGCTGTTTAAAGTTATCTAGTAGTTGATGATGTCACTCGATCTCCTCCTACTTACTACTTGTAGTTCAGGCATGTTACATGTTTAGATAACATCGTGCGAGTTGGAAATCAAAATCAGCTTGTTAAAAGTACGCGATTGTGCGTTTTCGATTGGCACTGGTTTGAATTCTAAAAGTAGTGTACTCTACTAGTTTCAGTTTCTTTTTAGGCGCGCTGTTTGAAATGATGCTACTACAGTAGCCTGTTTTTGTCATTTTATTGTGTGTCGAAGACACATTTAACCCTCAGTGCAACTCTTTAGGGGGATTCTGTGGATATCATTTTATGAGAAACAAAGGATGGCGAAGGCGAGGAAACAAATAGGCTACACTTGAGGGATTGAGCACTTATCAGTTTGTTAGTATCTCCAGACTCTCGGTTCCGACGCCACCACAGAAAAGATACCGTGTTAAAAATCAGTCACTTGAGTCTCGACCTATTGCGGAGGAGCATCGTGTCGGTGCCTTTTGTGTCAATCCTCTTTGAAATGCTAATTGACTCTGTTTTCTGAGGGTGACATAGGTTCTCAAGGCATTAATGGCCGGTGTCGTCGCCCTCCCTCTGTGCGGTGAGTGGACATTACTGCGAGGCGATATATAGGCAGCAAATGCTTCACATCGGAGTCATTGCCATTTAAAGAGACCACAGGCTTACTGCTTCTCTGTCTTTTCTCCACATAAGCACCGTGCTGCAGCTAGGTGGCTGTATCAAGTCGAGTTAGGGTCTTATGCGTGCCCCACACAATGGGTGTGTGTCAAAACCTAGCGAGCTGCCTATGTAGACAGCATTTGTGTGAGGAAATTGCTGCACGTGCATGCTTTCTAGGTAAAGCCAGCATTCCCCAGCAGGCTTAACTGGATAAACAAGAAGACTTTAACGTTAATTGTTTTTAAATGATGCCTAATTTATACATATGAATATTGTTATCTTGATTTACACTCTTCAGAGGCTAACACCTGCACATTTTTTAAGGTATTAGTTTCATATTTTGTACATGCATTATGAAATGGTTAGACTTTTTAGGCCTAGTACATGTTAAAATAATTTTTTTTGGTTTATGTAGTCAGTTCTCAAGAAAAAAAAAGTGAATGTATACTTTTGTGTGCAAGTCATGTGTGTCATGGCAGTGCAGTTTGAAACTAGTGTAAGGTGATAACATTTTATCTTAACCCCAAGAGATAAAGGAAGGTGCAACCCTGCAGTCTTCAGCCCTGAGGTTCCAGTAGTATCTCCTTTAGGCCTCCTTTACACTTTAAGATTTGTTTTGGTTGATCAAGTCACAAGTAGGCAGTTGAGACGTGTTGTTTTCACCTGGCACTAACATGTTACATTCAACCATCTTTTTGGTTAGATTTGTCAAAGTGAGTGTCTCTTAATGTTGTCATGTTCACTACACCAGCATGTTAGTGTTATTTTAGGAATTAAATTTTTTAAAATATCTTTATTTAGCTTTGTTTATATTTCAATTTTGGTGATTTTAGTTTTAAACACTTTTTTTGTAGGTAATATTTGTGAAGTTTTGTAAGTTACAGTTTTTCATCTAATATTTATATTTGATTCTATTTTAGCTTTATTTCAAATCATGAAAACAATTTTAACAGTTTTAATGAACAATAACAAGACTGGCCTGTTACTGTAGGGTTTAAATGAATTTGAACTGGTATTTTGAAACCCATATTTTGTGCTGTCCCGTTTCTAACGAATCATCCGAAAGTGATTTTAATACCACATATGAACAAGGCCTTTGTATTTTGTATAAAAACAGAAAGCAGCACCAGAAGTTGGAAAACTACAGGATGAATCGCTTCATGCTGCCTTATGGACCTTTAAGACTTCATGTCTTTCTCTGAAATTTTAGTTTTCAGCACAAACTCACCTCTGGACCAAGTTGCAGTTCTTAAAGTTCACAATAGTTTTATTCTACTGTGTTTAATGCACACGTTATCAATCCTAAAGTCACGTCCAGCAGCCGTGTGTGTATTCTCCAGCTAAAGCAGTGCTTGCGGTATCGCACTGTTTTGCAGGGTCTGGGACCAGTGCCCAAAATCTAAATTTAACTCCTGAGTTGGCAGGGTTACATGAAGTTTGTGACGTCAGACACTCCAAGAGCATATTACCAATGTGTAACTTTCTTGTCTTGCGTATGTGTTTGCTAGGAGGCCTACAAGTCTGGTAGCGCAGGTATAAATGTGTGAAGCGTCTCGCTGTGCGTGTCTGCGTGTAAGCATTTCAGTGCTCAGAAAAGCTGCAGTCGTTTATAAAAATAATTTATTTTCCTGCAGGGGTTGTTTGTCCAGAACCTAGGATACCTGAAAACTTTGCAGTTCTAGTTTCTGTTAGCAATTCTTTTGTAAGCTATTACCTTTTACACAATTTATTTTATATGAATTATCTGCCTTAAAGGGATAGTTCACCCAAAAATGTAAATTGACATCATTTACTTCACCCTCAAGTAGCTTCAAACCTGAGTTTCGTTCTTCTGTTGAACACAAAAGAAGATATTTTGAAGAATGTTGGTAACCAAACATTTTCTGGTCCCCATTGACTTCCATAGTATGGAAAAAATAGTCAATGGAGTTCAACTAGGCCTACTTGGGTAACTGCTTAGGTAAAATGAGTGAAACTCAATCTCTTTCTCAAAAAGCTAACATCAGAAAATTTGGAATGTAGTGCACAAGTTGTATGGAGCATTTTTTTTTTGTCCCTTTCGAAGCTCGGCAGTCCCCCATACCAAGATGTTTGGAATGGCTAACTAGCGATCTGTACCTGCTATATGTTCAATAAGTGACAAACAGAAACTAACCCAAGAGCTCTAGATAGGGAAGTAATGTTACTGGAGTCAATTACCGGAATCCACACACCTTTTGTCTGTCTGAATAGGGAGGAGAAAATATGTACAGCCTTAAGGTCTTAAATTACACAATTTACAGTTTTACTCTTCTGAATATTTTTCAGCTCCATCTGTATAGTGTTTTCAGTGTTATTTGACTATTATTTATGTATATATTAATATTTTAAATTAACTTTAATATACATTTTTATATTTCTGGTTTATTTTAATTTAGTTTTAGTGATTATGTCTAGTGCTTTTGTAATTTTTTTGTCACAAGCTAAATAGCAATATTTTTTTTTGTAATTTTAGTAAACTTTCACATTTTTGTTTTTCATCTAATATTTATAATTTATTTTAACTTCACCTAAATTAACGGAAACATTTTTAATCGTTTTTGATTTAGTTAACAACAACAACAACAACAACACCGAGTATTCTCTTACCAACTGCAATGTTGTACTGCTGCTGCTGTTACTGGCACTGACCTCCCTTAATCACACTGACTTCATGCTCTCTGTTGTATTATTGTTGCAGCACACACTTTCATGCTGGTATGCATGTACACATGTTCCACTGGAATGTAGGACAAGGTGTATGTCAACACTGCAGCACATAGTCCATGCAGTTAAATCAATTTTGCTGTGAGAGTGATTTCTCGTCGCTATTTCTTTTATACACACACACACACACACACACACACACCGCAAAACATTTCAGAGAAGATGATATCCTATATGGCTGTCTTTGGGCATTTTTAATATTGAGGCTTATTGGATCCATTGTTGTGCATTCTCACACACACACACACACACACAAACAAACATACACACATGCAATATGTCCACACGCAAGCATCAGGAAACCCACTGCAATCTCAGAGAGAACCGAAACAAAGCATTAGACCTATTTGTGCTCACAACTGGTCGTCCTATGAAATACTCCAGTTGCTGGACAGTATTGAATTTTCAGCATTAACTGAGATGTTTCATGATTCCTACTGTTCACAGGAATATTGTCACCTTTTAAACTTGTGTGGACTGTGAAGTGATCCAGTGAATTACTCATGCTTCACTCTTACACCAGGTGATTTCATGCCTTGTTGTGGTTTGTGTGTTGTACATGTTGTACAGTACCACAGCCGAGAGCTGGAATATATGTATCAGAACTCTCCAGGTGCAAAGGTTTGATAACTTTTCAAGAAAGGCTGTTAAAAGTATGCATCATTTCTTTTGCCAAAAGCACAATCAATATGTTTTTTAAGAAGTATGCAGTTTTCTTTTTTTGTCGATGCTGGCCATTTTATAATGAACATCTGAAACTTTTTTCTGCATTTATGTTTGTTTATGAGCGCTTGTTTTTTCCTGCCCCTGATATTGTGTATTCAGGCCTCAATAGGTGTCACGCACTCTTGGCCTGTTAAGCAGACTAGGCTCTCAAATAGTGATATTATTTGGAAAGAAAAGCTGTGTCTAAATAAATAAATAAATAGATATGCCATTAATAATTTTTGGCCATTTTGCATCGATTTTCTCTTTGAAGCTGTTTGAGTTTGGCTTTATCCAATTTGTAGAGCTTGCACTTAACCCAGGCTTTGTCATTTGCACTTAGGTAGTGAATAGACAAGCTCTGCCACTGATTCTACACATGCATTTGTGTTTAAACAAAGTTCAAACGTTTGCTTTTTCTGTCAACATGCATCATGCATAAGCATTGCAAAACTGAATTATGAATTATTACAAAATCAGAAACTTAAGATACACCTAATATATGACAAAATACTTTATTTTATTTAGCCAAACAACAACAACAGCACTGATTGATCACCTTATGATCATCTAATAACCATAATAAAACAAATTGGTAATGTTCATTATTCTATAATATCATTAAACTATGATGTAATGCTTAACAGATCAGTAGTTCAGAAGCTTGAATTTGTGAACATAATTTTCTCTAAAAGGTTAGATGCATTACAGGGTTTTCTGGTGGGATTTTGCTCAAGTTCATGAGTTTTGATCGGTGTCAAAAGTCTCTCGCACCAGTGCACACAAGTAATTTTTTACGTTCACAACACCCTGGTGTTTGTTCAGCACTAACATTAGACCTAATGCTGTTACTTCCCGATATTGTGACTTTTGTACAGTGCATTGACAGCAGCTGCTATAGTATTTTCATGCTTTGTATGTGTACTGGCAGTCAAAGCCAGATCTTAGCACTGTTGTAGTTGCATGTTATGCGAGTGTCCTTGCATATCATGTAAATTCACATCTGGATGAGAAGGCAGGCAGAAGTGTTAACACGTGTCTGTGAAAGTTGTGAGAAAGTACCCAGTGGCTGTCAGATTTTTGATGAGGTTTGGATGTTGGAGAGAGAGAGAAATGGAGAAAGAATGAGAGATGGAGCGCATACTAAGTCCACTATGTTCCACCAGTTCCAGTATGATGAATTCCGACATTATCACGTTGGTCACCGATCATCTCAACGCTTCAGTCTACTATAAAACTTGTTCTAGGAAAACAAGTGATTCATGGCCCACTTGATCATCTTCTCACCATCTCTGTGAAGCATCTCATGTGACCATCTTCTTTCATGTTGGATCTTTGAGTACCGGTGACACATCATCTGTTCTGAGGGTCCATTCTTTGAAAATCTTATATAAGGTCAAGTGACGTGGAGAATTGTTTTTTTTTGTGTAGACATGGATCAAAGGCTGAAGAAGATACTACTTGTTCCAAGACCTGGTTAGAAGTACTGTTTGTTCAGACTGTCTTTTTTGCAAAAGAGAATATTTTACCAATAAGTGAAGTTTAATAGTCGTTCTTTGAAGAGAATAGAAAGGCAAATAATCTGTGGAGCATCTTATCGGGTTTGTGTGTGTGTTTGTTTGAAGGCAAACTGCAAACTGCTTCATTATTGATTCGGAAGATGCCTGGAAGTCAGTCTCTGCCTCTGCCTTTCTTTCATACCGTATGAGAGAGCCAGTTAAATATAGATGAGTGTCATCAGACACACACACACACAATTATGCAGCTCCTCCATGGCAAGGTTTCCCACTAGTTTTGGCCTTGAGTCACACAGAAACTGGTGCACAGACATAACATACACATGTTCGAGACACACTAACGGTTTCTTGTCCTCATTGTCTGTGGAGTTGACCAGGGCCAAACACTCATCAGGAGTCACTCATCGGATGAATGACCAGATTGTGTCAGACACAACCATGATCTTTCATTCAGATGCTTGCGCATTTGCATTAAAGGATCCTTTTTTTTTGGGTGTAGGATTTACATTGGTACAATTTTCACTTCGAAATTTGTAGTGAACTTCAAATAATTGCAAAGAATAGGCAAGTAACACACTGAATTCATCGTGGAATTTTGAGGTGGAAAGACTGAAATTGCTGTTTTTAAGTAGTGAACAGTTTAACATGCAGGCATATGTACTCTTTATAAACACATTTTCATGTCTCTGGCATTTGCATGTAACACTAAACGCACCACATGCTAATCCATGTCAAGTCTGTACGCACACAGTACTGCTGTCATAATCCCAGTTTTGGAATCCTGTCTTGTGTTATTGGACAAAAGCCTCATTATAGCACTCTTGCTGTGATGCCATCACACATTTTATCCAAGTTTAGATGGTATTTTCTTTTTGTCTTACCTCCATATAAACCAAGGAAAAGTTCTGTAGCTGCTGTTTCATAAGCGCCACCTGCTGTCAGAGAGTGAACTTGCATTCTTATGCTTTAAATTTTGAAATTATACAATCTAATTTACATAAAAAATTGCTCATGCTATAATATAGCGCGTTTGTTTGGATTGTGATTAAAATGCTGTGGTTCTGCAGCTGTTTCATGCTGTGAAACTGATTTGTGGTCAATCCGCCCAGCACTATGTGAAATTAGACATGTGCCGGTATTCGGTAATGTGATAGCCTATATCACGAAAATGAACATGCACAATATTGTTATCGTGGGCACTTAAAAATACAGTGAATAATTATTATACAAATTATTCCGATTTTTTTAATGCATTTAGAGAATACTTTCTCCATCAACTTGTCACAATGCACAACACCGCTGTATGTATGCTGCGTGAAAGACGCATGCGCACTCTCATATAAACAAGCACAGATGAGAAGCATGGCGGAACGAGTGAAGGAGACTTACTGAATGAAAGCACATTCACTCTCTGACAGCAGATGGCGCTAAACTGCAGAAATGCAGTAGTTACCCCGGGAACCCCATAAACAAAGCAGCTGCACTACTTTCTAAAAACACAGGAATTAAAGGGGTCATATGATGCTGCTAAAAATAACATTATTTTGTGTATTTGGTGTAATGCAATGTGTTTATGCGGTTTAAAGTAAAAAAAAACCCCATTATTTTCCACATACTGCACATTATTGTTTCTCCTCTATGCCGTGCCTTTTTGAAACGCGTCGATTTTTACAAAGCTCATCGGTCTGTAAAGCGAGGTGTGCTCTGATTGGCCAGCTATCCAGTGCGTTGTGATTGGCCGAATACCTCAAGTGTGTGACGGAAATGTTACACCCCTCACCATACTGTTGATGCCGTGTCCGGCCAGAGAGACAAAAACATTAAAACCCATTACAAACAAGGCATTTGTTGCATCCAGTGGGGACATAATTACTGATTATAATGACTTATACTGTCTTTTTATGCGTTGCGTTGCATCGCGCCGCGTAAACATAAAACCCTGTCTGCATTTGTGATCGGAGAAATGATAAACAACAAGTGCTACTCTACACTGCCCAAAACTCATATTTGAATCATCAGTGGCAAATCCTTTAACTGAAAACGTACTTGCAGTCTGTGAGTCAGAACAGCCGGCATTGTAGTCTACTCTCCCAGGATCAGTAAACAGTCCTCCATAAAATGTGCTGCACACAACTGTTCTGGAACAGTGTTGTAAATGCAACTTAACCACTGATTTGTAGTCGTGTCCTCTTGTTTGGAAGACCAAACAATGTAGTTTTGCTTTCACAACGAAAAACACGGCGGCCTAGCGTGAGCGGAAGCCGCGGCTTAGAGTGAGCTGAGGCTGGGCTAGAGTAAGCAGAGGCGGCGGGGTTGAGAACGGCGCGCCTGGCAGATCCGACAAAGGAGCGTCAACCACATGGGACAAAGTTGAAGTATTCCCTCAGCGACCAGCACAGATCAGCTCTAGGCATGACGAAGCGGATATCGTTCTCTTTTGGAAGACCAAACAATGTAGTTTTGCTTTCACAACGAAAAACACGGCGGCCTAGCGTGAGCGGAAGCCGCGGCTTAGAGTGAGCTGAGGCTGGGCTAGAGTAAGCAGAGGCGGCGGGGTTGAGAACGGCGCGCCTGGCAGATCCGACAAAGGAGCGTCAACCACATGTGACAAAGTTGAAGTATTCCCTCAGCGACCAGCACAGATCAGCTCTAGGCATGACGAAGCGGATATCGTTCTCTTTTGGAAGACCAAACAAAGTTTTGCTTTCACAACGAAGCACACAGCGTTTTCACGACATGGCGGCGGCGGCAACAATACTACAGTGAGAATAAAAGTTACGCCGCCTTTCTTTGCGTGAACATTTGGGTGGTGCCGTTATGCAAATCTTCCCACATAGTGAGGTAGATATGTGGGGGCGTGTTAGAACGTGCTGTTTTAGGTAGGCGTGGTTAACTCTTAACTTTTATAAAGAATATCTCTTTGGATTTGAGAATTTAGTCTTTGCAACTTTACAGATTTTCTTTATGCGCCAAGAGCTTGTAACACTCCAAAGAGAAAGGAAAAATTGAAATCGCATCATATGACCCCTTTAAAGTTCCGTCACTATGACGGATTTCCATCAGTTCATAAAGAGTCACTTGCTTCATTTCTGAATGATTCAGCCGTTCGAACAAATCAATTGAATGATTGATTCAGTGATACAATTAGTGACTTGCCGCCACCTGCTGGCGGATTTAGTTTCATTTTTAGTGTATAATTGACAGTCACTTGCTTCATTCCTGAATTATTCAGCCATTCGAACGAATCAATTGAATGAATGATTCGGTGATAAAAATCAGTGACTTGCCGCCACCTGCTGGCGGATTTGGTTTCATTTTTAGTGTATAATTTCAGTTATTTAAATCATATTTCTGTATTCAAAATTGTTACCAATCATATGAGATTAGTATTAATAAATTAATTTGTACTACAGAAGGCACAGAAGAACACAAAAGTGGCCTGTAGGTACATTTTCAGACATTTAATGAGGCTCAGAGGTGGCATGAGTGCAATTAAATTCATAAATTCATGTGGAGAATAATGTTTTAAATAAGAAATTTTGAATTCAGAAATATAATTCAAATAACTGAAATTATACGCTAAAAATGAAACTAAATCCACCAGCAGGTGGCGGCAAGTCACTGATTTTATCACTGAATCATTCATTCAATTGATTCGTTCGAACGGCTCAATCATTCAGGAATGAAGCAAGTGACTTTATGAACTGATGGAAATCCATCGTAGCGATGGAACTTTAATACCTGAAAACATTTAAATATTTTAAACCATAGATGTATATCTGTGGTATAAACAGCCATTTAGATTTTTGCATTCACATTGGTGTTCATCACAGCACCAAATACTTAAATATTTAGACTTAATAGGCTATTTATTTTCAAACTTTTTTTCACATTTTAATCTTGACTACAACATGCCATAGGTATTGTTTGAAAATGTTTTGATTCTTTATTGTTTGGTCACACTTTAGGCTACATTTAAGGCTCTATTAAAGGCACAATATGTAAGATTTTTTTATTAAAATATCCAAAAACCACTAGAACAGTGTTATATATTTTGCTGACTTGTGTACTTGCATTATCCCAAATGTTTCGAAGAATGTTTAAATCCAGAGAAATAAGCAATTTTAACTAGTGACACGGAATGTGTCATTGTGTCGCCTGCTAATGACGTCATAACCCCTCGATTTTTTTGTTTTGTAGAAAACATGATAACACCAAAGACGCTTTAATATGTTGTGCATTTTAATAGACTGGTGATGACCGCACAGAGTAGCATTATAACAGAACTTTCAAATGTATCTGGTATGATAAAACAGGGCTGCTTTTTTTCCCCCCACATACGCACGACCGGAAGGAGCGGAAGCGGTCGACTGTGGCATAATAAAAGCACCACTGCTTTCGAGCCATGTGTAATGCTCGTTCAGCGGCCTCGTTTCGCGTCGACCTCACCCTGCTTCATTCTACGACATTAATAAATAATTTGCTCAACACGATTTCTGCCCGAGTCCCGTCGGATTGCATCGGCTGTGGGAATGAAGATGACAACTCCCATGATTCCACACTCAGTCACGGCCTCATCAAACTACGCCTTTGTCTATTTGTTTATTTTGAATACGCGCCCTCTAGCGGTGAAAATGACATATTGTGCCTTTAATTAACATTAGTTAATTCATTAGTTAACATAAACTGCCAATATAAAATTCATTAGTAAAATTCAGGTAATTTCAATATTTAATGACACGTTAAAATGAAAAGGTGCAACTGTGTTAATGAACTCTCAGTTGTATTTTTTAAAACAAAGATTAATAACGCCAGTAGCAAATGTAGCTATTGCTCATTATTAATTGTTAATGCATTAACTAAGGTTAACTAATAAGATCATATTGTAAAATGTTACTTATTGGTCTTTATAATTCATTTGCACTTTAATATGTGATTATTATTTTTTTTTTAACTTTATAAATTTTTGTGTATTTATTGTATGTAAATGTTCAGTTTTTTTTTCTGTTATAAGAAAAAAGTTATTAAACCTGTTATAGTTTGACAACACTTTTTTTGCAACTAAATTTCAGTACCGTGATAATACCGTATACTACGATAAAAGCATTAGCAATTAATCGCAACATGAAAATTTCATACCGTCATATGCCTATGTGAAATATTATTTCAAATTTTAAAAAACTGTTTTCTATATTTATATAATATGTATTTAGAATGTAATTTATTCTTGTGGTGGCATAGCTGAATTTTCTGCAGCCATTACTCCAGTCTTCAGTATCACATGATCCTTAATTTCTTATCATTATCAGGGTTGAAAAAAAGCAGTTGTGCTGCTCAATATATTTGTGGAAACCTTGGTACATGTTTTTTGTAACATTATAAATGTATTTACTGTCACTTTTGATTAATTTAATGCATTCTTGATGAATACAAGTATTAATTTCCCAGACTTTTGAACAGTACTTTATATAGTCTCCATGTAAACTGCAGGTTATGGTAAGAACCATTTGCACTTAAATTTGGCATGGACTTTGTAGGATAAGCATAGTGGCGTCAACCCTCTCAAAATGAACTTTTGCACTGACAGGATTATCTGTCATTGGTGATCTGCACAGAATGAGCTTAGTCCTTGTCTTAGCGTTTCACTTCTGCTTAGACCAGATCAACAAGCTTTTACACATTGGACACAACAAAATCAGTGTAAATGAAGAAACCATATTACTTCATCTTCTTATGTTACGTTTGACTTTAAACTATTTATGTTAAAGATATTTTATCTGGCCCTGTAGTGGTCATCCTTTAGTATTCATATAATATGAAACATATAATGTGTATGTTCTGTTACAAAATGGACATTTGTTGTTTCTTAACTCCTTTCCTTCCTCTTGGGCCTCTTCCTCATTTTAGCGAACTTCAGTCTGAATCAGAAACAAAGTACAATAGGTCTATCTGCACCATTATAGTAACTTTCACATCGCAGCTTGCAATTTTACAACAGTACAAAAAACATTATTTAACTTTTTTTTTTTAATAACAATAGAATCTGAATCTAAATTTGGACATGAATAAATCAAAGGACCATTTGAACTGATTCACAGGAATTATTCAAACTTACCAACTCTAACGCCTTCGTCATATGTTATAATTATTATGGATGACGAATTCAAAACCATCTTAAGTCTAATAAACACAGATACACACAAACAGCATGTGGTGTTGAAGTTTTTGGAACATACTTTTTGAAAGTGTTTGTTTCTCAGAAAATTAATGGACCATGGATTGACTCCTTGCCCTGTGTTCTCTGGTCCTAATTATCGAATAATTGTAGATGTACGTGTGTTCACAAATGCTATTTTTATCAAAAATTCTGTCATTAATTACTCACCCTCATGTCATTCCAAATCCGTAAGACCCATAAATACTCTCATGAACACATGTCGCAGACTGACAAGAAATTGTTTAAACACGCCCCCGCACGTCTATGTCATTGTGTGGGAAGATTTGCATAACACCGTCCAAATGTTCACGCAAAGAAAGAAGGCTTAACTTTTATTCTGGCTGTAGTATTGTTGTTTCCGCCGCCGCCATGTTGTGTAGACTCTTGTGTGTTTCGTTGTGAAAGCGAAACTACTTTGTTTGGCCTTCCAAAAGAGGACGATATCCGCTTCGTCATGCCTAGAGCTGATCCCTGCTGGTCGCTGAGGAAATACATCAACCACCGTGGACGAAGCGGAATCCAGCCCGGGGTCGTCACATGTGGTTGCCGCAAGCCCGCCGGCTGCTCCTTCGTCGAATCCGCTGGCCGCGCCGTTCAAGCTCACCGGCCTCCGCTCACTCTAGCCCTCCGGCCGTTCCTCACTTCTAGCCCGCTGGCCTCCGCTCACTCAAGGCCGCCGTGTGTGACGCTGTGTGTTTCGTTGTGAAAGTGAAACTACTTTGTTTGGCCTTCCAAAAGAGGACACAACTAGAAATCAGTGGTTAAGTTGTATTTACAACACTGTTCCAGAACAGTTCAATCCAAATATTCAGATGTGTGCAGCGCATTTTATGGAGGACTGTTTCCTGAACCTGCAGAGTAGCCTACAATGCCGTCTACACACAAAAGCTGTTTCTATAAAGTGGGGCAGTTCCAACTTTGCAAGGACAGTCTGGCGCTTCTGACTCACAGCCTGTAAGTATGTTTTTTATGTTTAAAGAATTTGTCACTGATGATTCAAACACGAGTTTTAAGCACTGTAGAGTAGCGCTTGTTGTTTGTCATTTCTCCAATCACAAATGCAGGCATGGTTTTATGTTTACGCGGTGCGATACGCAACGCAACACGTAAAAAGACAGTATAATCATTATAATCAGTAATTATGTCCCCACTGGATGCAACAAATGCCTCGTTTGTAATGGGTTTTATTGGTGGTGTCTCATCGCGCCGGGACACGGCATCACAGTATGGCAAGGGGCGTAACATTTCCGTCACAAGCTTGAGGTATTCGGCCAATCACAACACACTGGATAGCTGGTCAATCAGAGCACACATCGCTTTTCAGACCGATGAGCTTCTTAAAAATCAACACGTTTAAAAAAGGCAGGCCATAGAGGAGAAACAATAATGTACATTGTGGAAAATAATGTGCTTTTTGAACCTTAAACCGCATAAACACATTGCATTATACCAAATACAAAACATAATGTTCTTTTTAGCAACATCATATGACCCCTTTAATTTGTGTTCCAAATATGAACGGAGGCTTATTAGAATAATTTCTGAAAGACCATGTGACACTCAAGACTTTGGAATCACAGGAATAGATTGCATTTTAAAATATATTAAAATAAAAAAATTGATTTAAAGGTTTTTTATTTTCCCTTGGAACACAAAATATTAATGGAGCACCTGGATGACCTACTACATTTGCAGCATACAATAGAGCACATTCACAGTCAAGCTCTCTGGATTAGGTTTATAACTTTCTTGTTTAAACAGACTGGTTCAGAAAACAACTAGTTAACAAATGCAAAAAAAGAAAACCTCTTCAAAAGTTTCCCTTATATTTTACTGATTTTCAATGTCCTCTATGCTTTGTATTTCGCACCAATTACGAAGACCGTCTCAACTTTTATTGACCTGCTGTGACATCCACAACAGAATCAAACTAAGTAGCATTTCAGACTCCTCTTTATTCTTAGAGCAAACTGTAATAAGTGTCCCACGGGCTGTGTCGTCTTGAGTCTTTGCATGTGGTATTGACCCCTAATGATGCAGGTTACGCAGCACTTGCGGTGCCTAACTGGAGGTTTGCTCTTCAGGGAGCGAAGCTGCTTTCCAAGTACGCAGAAATGAGAAAAGTGAAACTGAGCACTCACGCTCATGCATATTTCAAAACAGACGCTCCCTTAGAGAGAACCAGAGAGAAAGAGACCGACTACTACACTCCTCCCTCTTTCTCTCATGTTGCCAGGATACAGTTGAGTCACACACACTCGTACACACATGTACATGTATATACATGAAAATATAGAGTTTTGTACAGTGTATTTATTTTCATTGTGGAACTGTTATTTAATACTGTTATATAAAGTATGTGCTTCATAATCTTGATTGATTTTAGTGTTTTGTCGTAAAGCCGAAGTACATCATTTCTACCCCAGGAGTGTTATTGAATGAAATTGCTAAATTGTTATTTTTCAAACAGGTTATTTTGAACAATCCCAACATCTTATTTTAAACACTTTCCCACCATCTTCTATTGGTTGGTCTAGCATATAGTCCCGCTCCAATCTCACACCATTGGTTGAGCCACTGTTGCTGTGTTGGGGCAAATAGAGTAATGCTTTGGTACACTAAAAAATATCCCATTAAATTTACAATAAAAAAAACCAACAGCAGTGGTTGCCAAGTAGTACAGAATGGCACGGTGCTTGTATATTTTACTTTAACTGTCAATATGGGGTGCTGTGTGTACATTAATGAGGAAAAAAATTAACTTAAATGATTTTAGCAAATGGCTGCAATATAACAAAGAGTGAAAAATTTAAGGGGGTCTGAATACTTTCCGTACCCACTGTATATTTTTCATCAAGGGATATAATGTTAATAAACCCATCTACTTGAACTACCAAAATTTGCCTTTGTCTTAAAATGTATTATTATGGTGCTTGCCAGTACAGGTACACTCTTAAAAATAAGGCTTCCAAAATGTTGTTTCCCCAAAGGACCTTTCATTGAACAGTTTTTAAAAATAGCAATTTTTTCCCTAATGTGAAGAACATTTTAATAATCTGAAGGACCTTTCTCCACTATAAAGAACCTTTTGTCCAATGGAAAGGCTCCATGGATGTTAAAGGTTCTTCATGGAACCATCAAAGAGCCAATAGATAAACTTTATTTTTAAAGGGGTCATATGATGCAATTTAAATTTTTCCTTTCTCTTTGGAGTGTTACAAGCTCTTGGTGCATAAAGAAGATCTGTAAAGTTGCAAAGACTAAAGTCTCAAATCCAAAGAGATATTCTTTATAAAATTTAACCACGCCTACCTAAAACGGCTCGTTCTAACACCCCCCCACATGTCTGCATCACGATGTGGGAAGATTTGCATAACACCGCCCAAATGTTCACGCAAAGAAAGAAGGCGTTACTTTTTTTCTCGCTGTAGTATTGTTGTTGCCGTGTGTTTCATTGTGAAAGCGAAACTACTTTTTTAGGCCTTCCAAAAGAGGACGATATCCGCTTTGTCATGCCTAGAGCTGATCCGTGCTGGAAATACATCAACTTCGCGCTCTGGATCACTGGATCAGCTTTCACCATGGACGAAGCGGAGTCCAGCCCAGGGTCGTCACATGTGGTTGCCGCAAGCCCGCCAGCCCGCCACTGCTCACTCTAGCCGCCGGCCTCTGCTCACTCTAGCCGCCGGCCTCTGCTCACTCTAGCCGGCCGCCGCCTCTCACTCTAGCCGCCGGCCTCCGCTCACTCAAGGCCGCTGTGTGTTGCGTTGTGAAAGTGAAACTACTTTGTTTGGCCTTCCAAAAGAGGACACAACTAGAAATCAGTGGTTAAGTTGTAGTTACAACACTGTTCCAGTTCAACCCAAATATTCTGATGTGTGCAACACATTTTATGGAGGACTGTTTCCTGATCCTGGTAGAGTAGACTACAATGTTCTGACTCAGACTGGAAGTACGTTTTTTTTAGCAGTGTAGAGTAGCGCTTGTTGTTTGTCATTTCTCCGATCACAAATGCAGACATGGTTTTATGTTTACACGGCGCGATGCAAAGCAACGCGTAAAAAGACAGTATAGATCATTATAATCCGTAATTATGTCCCCACTGGATGCAACAAATGCCTTGTTTATAATGGGTTTTAATGTTTTTGTCTCGCCGCTCTGGGATACGGCATCACAATATGGTAAGGGGCATAACATTTCCGTCACACGCTTGAGGTATTCGGCCAATCACAACGCACTGGATAGGTGGCCAATCACAGCACACTTCGCTTTTCAGACCGATGAGCTTTGTAAAAATCGACGCGTTTCAGAAAGGTGGGGCATAGAGGAGAAACAATAATGTACAGAATGTGGAAAATAATGTGTTTTTTTAACCTTAAACCGCATAAACTCATTTCATTACAGCAAATATACAAAATAATGTTCTTTTTAGCAACATCATATGACCCCTTTAAGCATGTAGCACAATAGACAATGTCACATGATAAATTGTACTGTCCATAAAGCATGGCCAATACTCATATATGATTATGCAGGGTCATGTACACAAAGACAAAACACCATCAGAGTGATAAAAACGACACTAAAACATCCACAAATTAACATGAAATGCAGACACAAAACACACCATTGTAAATTCCTGATGACAAAAATTTAAAAGAAACAATTTTTACTCTAAATTATATGGTAGTTCATAGTTTTTACTCAAAACCCATACATTTTGCAGTATTTTACAGTAAAATTACATAATGTGATGTAAAGCGATTTACAATTTTTCACTGTATATGACAAGATAATTTACCGTTAACCAATGAACAGGTTTTTACTGCATTTTTGCAGCAGCTGTTGTGTTGTGTATTTTTTATTTTTTTTAAATGATGGTGCTGCAGGGCCAGTGTGTACACCTTACTTTAACAAAAGGTTGTTTGAAAAAGTAATTAAAGTTTCATTGTAATCGTTTCTGAGCTGGGATAGAGAAAATGACAAGTTTGACTTTGAGGTTGGATGTCAGGTGGTTTTCCTGTAGTTACAGTCTGTCCTTCGTTGTGTTTACATTGGGCTCATTATCTTTTGACTGCTAATGTAACCTTTTACTCATGATGGAGACCTTGCATCCTGTTTTTGGTCTAGCTTATCAGGTGTGCACTGTTAGCCTTTCTCTTTCTCTCTCGTTTTCTCTTTCTATCTCTGGGAGTTGTCATGGTGACAGTGATGCAGACACCCGGGAACAGCCTGGCTGTCATCTCGGATCTGTCAGTGTGTGTTTGTGCAAAAAGACTAGACTGTGCTCATTTCAGAGAGAAAATTATGTAATGTTCTCTCTAAAAACAGAGAGAGAGCAGGGAGAGAGTGAGCGCTAGAGGCTTTTTTTCTAAATCTCTTACTCATAATTATAAAGCAAGTGGCCGCTGTAGAGCTTATACAGTCATTTGTAACATTAGGAAGTGGCCTGTGTTGTTTGTGGTTTCAGTCAGGTAGCGTTTAATCGTGTGTGTGTGTGTGTGTATGTATGTGTATATATATATATATATA